>NC_041389.1:465744651-465892443 GCF_002162155.2 Triticum dicoccoides | reverse complement strand
ATGAACAGGACCCCGTGGCGTTGCTTCTGGATGAACAGGACCCCGATCGATCGAGCCGGTTGGGGCTGGATGAACAGGACCCCCGTGGAGGGCTGGATGAACAGGACGACCCCGTGGAGGGCTGGATGAAAAGTAGACGGTGGAGGGGGGGATGAATAGGAGCCCGTGGAGAGGGGTGGTTGAACAGTAGCCGGTGGAGTAGCGCGCTGGAGGCTGGATGAACAGGTGCCCGTGGAGGCTAGAGGAGGTTGACGGTGGATGAACAGTAGCCCGTGGAGCTGGAGGAGGTCGACGGTGGAGATGAACATTATCCCGTGGAGTCCCGTTTTGCGGTACACAACACACCTCCTGATGAACAGGACCCCCGTTTCGACCGTAGCGCTCCAACACAAGTCCGTTTCGTCCGTTTTGTGGTACGCCACACCCCTCCCGATCAACAGGACCCCCGTTTCGACCGCAGGAGGTCCATTTCCTCCATTTTGCGGTACGCCAGACCCCTCCTGATGAACAGGATCCCGTTTCGAACGTGGCCGGTCGAACACAAGGCCGTTTCCTCTGTTCTGCGTTACGCCAGGCCTCATTTCAAATGCCTGTTTTGTCCAAGCCCTCCGGATGAACACGACGACACATTCCGTTTCAACCCAGCCGGTTGGCTCCCCATGAACATGACGACGGCGCTGTTTCTCCGTTCCGATCCAGCCATGTACACGAGCCCTGGTCGTACGTCTGTGCGAGTAGGCGTTCGAGACGCCGCTCGTATGTACACATACATGGCTGTATTTTCTTTCTTCCACATTGGCCGCTATACGTACGTGTACATGGTACGTGCGCTCCTCTACTACGACACGTGCGCGCCTCTACTACGACACGTGCACGCCTCTACATCGACCAGTATGTACGTACACATTCGCGACCAGAATGACAGCGCTACGTACGCTTCGACCAGGTGGGTCCCGACTGTCAGGCACTTCCTTGCGTGCGAAGATGTAGCTGGTGCGTCCCAGCAGTTAGGGGGGCGAATCATTTTTTTTGCCCGGACGCACTTCCTTGCGTGCGAAGATGTAGCTGGTGGGTCCCAGCAGTCAGGGGGGAAACATTTTTTTTGCAAAATACGGTGGCCCATCCGGTGGGTCCCTGCTGTCAGGTGGACGAATCATTATTTTGCGTGTAATTAGGAGGCACTTCCTTGCTGCAGCCGTGGACCCAGCTGTCAGCCTCTCCACGTATAGTCCACGTCCGATGGAAGTCGTTCCTTGACCACGTTGACCACGCCGCACCGAGAGCACCAGGGCAGTGGACGACGGCGAGGCGTAGGAAGGGGACGATGCAGAGCCGGGGAAGACGCGGCAGTGGATGCCCACGCGTAGAGGAGTATGAGGGTTCACTGATTCGGCTGTGGTGTGAGGCTGCCGTCGCCGCAGAATAACAGGGGGTGTGGGTGAGGAGAGGGATGGCCTGGCCAGCGGTGGGAGCAGTAGGGGGCGGTGAGTCCTCCGCGGCATCATAGCCGGCCACGAGAGGTAGGAGCATGCGGCACGACCAACGATGCTTTGGGAGGCTGGAGCAAGAAGACCAGAGGTTGAAGAAGCACTACGGCTATTGGATGGACATCGTACGGTCATTGGAGCTAGAATCGTTCATATTGACTAAGTTGACAAAGCCCTTCGTCCCCGTCAACTTAGTAGGCCCACAAGTCAGCCTCCCACCAAGGTGGGTCCCAGCTAGCAGGGAGAGTATTCATTTTTTTGTGCGTAATAAGGAGGCACTTCCGGTGGGTCCGAGCTGACAGCGGGGGGAACATTTTTTCATGAAATACGGTGGCCCGTCCGGTGGATCCCAGCAGTCAGGAGGGAAACGATTTTTTTCACGAAATACGGTGGCCCATCCAGTGGGTCCCTGGTGTCAAGTGGAGGAATAATTATTTTGCACGTAATAAGGAGGCACTTCCTTGCGGCTGCCGTGGACCCAGCTATCAGCCTCTCCACGTATAGTACTCTTCCGATGGAAGTCGGTCGTTGACCACATTGACCACGCCGCGCCGAGAGCACCATGGAGGTGGACAATGGCGAGGCCTAGGAAGGGGACGACGCGGAGCCGGGGAAGACGCGGTAGTGGATGCCTATGCGGAGAGGAGTACGAGGGTTCTCTGGTGTGGCTGCGGTGTGAGGCTGTCGTCACCGCAGAATAACAGGGGGAGTGGGTGAGTGGAGGGATGGCCTGGCCAGCGGTGGGAGTAGTATGGGGGCGGTGAGGCCTCCGCGGCAGCACAGCCGGCCACGGGAGGCAGGAGCATGCGACATGACCGGCGCTGCTTTGGGCGGCTGGAGCAAGAAGACCAGAGGTTGAAGAAGCACTACGACCGCTGGATGGACATCGTTGACCACGTCGCACCGAGAGCACCAGGGCAGTGGACGACGGCGAGGCCTACAAAGGGAACGACACGAAGCCGGGGAAGACACAAGAGTGGCTGCCCACACGGTGGAGAGTACGAGAGTTGACTGGTTCGGCTGCCGTCGCCGAAAAATAACAGGAGGTGTGGGTGAGTAGAGGGATAGACAGGCCAGGGGTGCGAGTATGATGGGGCCGAGGCCTGCCCGGTAGCACAGCCGGCCACGGGAGGCGGGAGCAGGCGGTTCCGACGGCGCTGGTTTGGGCGGCTTGGGCAGGAAGATCAGAGACTGAAGAAGCACGATTGCCGTTAGATTGACATCTAACGGTCTAACGCTGGTAGAGTCGATTGTTGACTAAGTTTCTTTTTTGAGGAACCTTGTGTGCGCATGAACTTAGTAGGCCCACAAGTCAGCCTCCAAATCTGTGGCAGACAACATAAAGCCCACTTGCTAGTTTTTATAATTTGCAGCCCATTTGCTAATTCTTAAGTAATTTATTACAACCCATTTTCTGCCCAGGACCACGGTAAAAAAGTTCAACCTTATTTTGCATATTTCGGTGGAGTCCAAACTGTTGTAATCCCGAAATGATAAACATTTTTTAAGAACTTATTGATCTGCCAAAAAAATCATTTTGTTTTTTAAGCAAATAAGACGTGGGACAATTGAGTTGGTTTAAGGGAAAACCAGTGGTAAAAAAATCAACGCTGGGTGGGAAAAACAGAAAAAAATAAGGATGTAAATATGAAAAGGGAATTTTATTTGTTTTCAATATAATGATACATGTATATGAACTAGTAAAACTATAGGTAGAGATTAGAAAACGGATGTAGGACATGCGTTTCAAGAGGAAAATAGAATTGGGCTGTGTGTTTGATTCAGTAAAAAAACTGCCTGCGGATGTTGTAAGACAAAATATAACTAACGCTGGCGGGCCAGAGGCCGGTAGATACCTGCTGGATCTTTGTGCCCCGTTGTTGTCATGGGCTGGGCCTGTTAAAAACAAAACCAACCCTGGGAAGTCTACAGCCCTGTTGAAACTTGCTCGACCTGAAAAAACAATATACGTGCTCAATAAATGAGAGAATTCTGCAAGTACAGACTGATAACTCGGATGCAGCAGGGATATTGTTTTTTCATTGTGATAATAAGTGCATGCACTTATTTCAAAAAAATGGAGAACTGGGAATTCGAACGGCAGGGCTTATGCTACCCATCAAATAAAAATCAGGTGCCTGAAAATTCGTTTTGAAACAAATGATTCAGCTTTATATCCACATCAACCCTCGGCACGATGGTTGGAAGCAAATGCAAGTTCATACCAAAATATTGTTAACAACAATCCCAACTTGCGGACGACAAGGTAGTATAACAACCAATACCAAACTAACTTATAATCTTTTTACTCCTGGCCCTAGTGTTCGTCTGGTAGAAAATCTTGTAGAGGACCATCTCCCGCTCCTTCTCTTGCTCCAGGCCCTTGAGGTGGTACTAGTGCATCACCCAGTTGGTCATCTGCTGGTCGAAGTTCTTGTTGGTGTGTAGCACCAAAAGCTTTTTGCTGCCCGTCTGCCGGCCGTTGACCATCACCGGCAAGGTATTGTATGTCTTGTGACACATCGCGTGCATGCCGCACTCTGACTATATCTTGCGACGCATCCACGTGCCCCTTTTGAACACCCTGGAATTGCGCTGGAAGAAATGCTTCCTTAGGCCACTCAGTGTGATACCTGCAGTATTGTCGAATACAGGTTTTAGTGTACGTAGTTGGCATTTTTATAACATCTTTGGCATGTTGCAGTCACTTGTTTCACTTTTTATTAACTGTCAATTGTAATTGCTTCACCAGGTCTGCGTCTAAAAATAAAAATAGAGCTATAAACAAAGGAATATGTTTGTGCAAGTAGACGGCCGATCGGTGTCTTACCTGGAAGTTTCTCAGGTTGGGTGTAGCATATGCCGTGCTTGTTGTCGATGGTTGGTATGAATAAAACGATGAGAGACTGAGATCTTGCGCTGTCAGCACTCACTTTGGCCTCGAGGTCTCGATCAGCTCCTGATCCGTGGGATCAAACTTGACGCCAGTCGGCAGCACCGGCCAATCCTTCTTCGATTTGCATCGGTAATTCCAGTTATATGGTACTCAATGTATGATCAATCGACTGCTTAAGGTGAATGAGGAAAGATTTCGACAGATAAGTGGTACTCAAAATCTGAAGTCCAGAATACCCGAACACGCCACCGGGAATCTTGTGTCACCTCACGCACAGCGTGTTGTCACATCAATTCAATGTGTGGACATGATGAATAATTTGACTGATGTATACTAGTACTGCTACTATACTACTTACTAGTTGTATTTAGTGTCACAATTTATACAGAGGTTTAACTAACAAGTACGCACTTGAAGCCTAACTGATATATATATATGGCTTCTGCATAGCATGTCCATCATCATTATCAGTACATCCTACGCAGGTGAGTTAGGATGCAGTTGATCCCAGGAAGGTATCTATCCTTCAAACCAGAGGACTGCTTCAAACTAAGAACATTACATAATATCCAACAAAAGAGGGTCGTACTACATCAGCAGAATACATGGCTCAGTCTAGATATAAGCATGAATCAAGTTGTGCATATTTGCTGTTGGCATGAACCACATCGCCGCATGTCGGGTTTGCAAAAGCTATCCATCGCATGGAAGCTTGATGCCTTTCACACACTGAAGATTATCTGGCAACAAGCTGTGTCGATGAATATCTGGATATGGTGATTCATGAAACCCATGGTATGATGTGTAAACACAGTCCCCCCCTCGCGAATGGAAGTTGCATAGCACGGTAAGCATCACCGGTGATATGATCAATGATTTGTTGGATGATCGGATAATTGAGCCCGAGGAACAAGGAGTGGTAGCCGAGGCTATAAACCCGCCTCTAGTTGAATACGCCTGGCCCAACGAAGCTGGGATCTTTCTCGAACACGAAGCAGCCATAGCCATCAATGTCACGAATGCCCCACGCATTGTACTGCATGTGGTTTGATGTAATGGTTTGGTCAATTTGGTACGTGCGAATGAGCATCAAATGACCGCCGTCAGCTGAACGAGTGATAAACCACCGCTCATTGGCTGGTATGATTCTAGGTCCTGGAATCATGAAGGCCAGCGCATTTGCGTCTGCTGCAACAATTCAAATTGGAGACCAAAAGGACAAAAATAAACAATCATGTTCAGAGTATGTGTGGAATTAAGATTATTATAACAGTGACACATATCATAGACAGAGAATTGCAATGTCGTGGTCATAATCATACCCCAAGTCAAAAAAATAAGCCAATGGCTTTCATATTCTAGCAATATGTCATGGTTCAAACATCATGTAACAATGAGAGGAAAACAGCTATGACAGAGCCTACTCATATTCAACCATAGCACTTACTACTACTGTTCTCGTATCAACTCTAAGCAATAACATGTGTTGTTATAAAAATCTTGTAAACAAGAGTAACATATAGCAATCATGATGTTATGCTCATAATATGTATTCTAACAATCATTAGATGCCAATTGTTCTCATATCAACTCTAACAATAACATGTGTGGTCATAAAAATCTAGGAAATGAGAGGAACATATAGCAATGATGTGGTTATAGACATACTATGTATTCTAAATTTGTAACAATGAACAGGCAGTCGTATTCATAAGGTAAACATGAGATGAGATAGAACAATTACACGACGATAGATTCCACCAGTATAGGCAGCCAATCTATGCATCGACCGCGTAAATGATGCCATTGTGCACTATAGCATCAGATAGAAATGTTGCCTCAACAGGATTGATGATGAGCCATAACCATGTATGGCGACCGAATTCCAGATAGACTAATCCCATGTTGAACAAGGCAATGAGCTTGTAATCCATGTAGTCTTCTGATGGTGTGGGCCCTTCGCAGATTACAACTTTCAGCAAACAGAGGTCGAGCCAAAAGCTTGACGCATCTCATGCGTAGTAGGCAGTAGTGTTCGGTGGGCCACGAGGCTCGATGGCGGCGGTATCCAACGATGGAAGGGTGATCTCTCGCTGGGTGTAGATATCCACGAGACACCACTGACTACCGGATTGGTGGATGAGGATGATCCAGTTGGCCTTCATGCCCGCCCAGTAGTGGCCGCGCATGAAGGACAGGTGGACGGGTAGTGGTAGCATGTCGAGGGGCACCACGACAACCTCTGTAGGATCGTCAAGTCGGTGTCTGGGCCACCTGCGAGGATCGGGCATCAGCAAGCAGGGTGTCTTGAAAAGAGCCGGCCGGTTGCAGACAAGTAGACGGTACAAAGACACCGAGCATGCGGCCAGACGGACGGTGCTGAGAAGGTCCATACAATTAGAGATCTGCTCCAAGAGAACATCGGGGAGGGAATTCCAATCGTGGCTCTGCGTGTCAGTCGGCTCTGCCATTGGGGTTTTCGGTGCCTGCGAGCCAGCGGGGAAGTGGATTTGGGTGGGCGAGCGAAGAAGCTTCTCCTCGTGTGGCTGAGCAGTGAGCGGGGGGATATGGTACGCGCGAGCTACCAAGGAAGATGGCGCGGGCGGGCAAGTAGTGAGCGGGGGTAAATGGTGTGCGGCCGATGATGGGGAAGAGAGGAGGAAGAAGAAGAGAGGAGGAAGAAGAGTGGAAGACAGGGAAGAAAGTGCATTAAATCTCAATTCTACTAGTACTACTACCAGAATATACCGTCCTTCGGAGTGTAAATAATTACACCGATGACATGTGGGTCTACCAAAAGAGGGCCCATATGTCAGTTAATGGAGGACAGAGGTGTGTAGGCATATTTGCGGAAGCGTGCTCTACAGGCAAACATGATGGCAGTACTGGGTAAGGCTGATTTAGTAACACCAACACACTGGTTCAGCTTATTAATTACGTGTCCCATCTGCTACAGCGTGTATTGTCACTTCACTATGAAGACTAGTTGAATAGTTCTCTCTGACCGAGATGGGGAATAATGGATCGTGAAGACTTCCTTTCTACAGTATCCCTATGCCTCTACGCTCACTTCACTCATTTTGCTCCGTACCTAGTCACTTGTTGAAATCTGTAGAAAGATAAATACTCCGTATTTGGGAACAGAGGGAGGCTTTTACTCCGTATTTGGAAACAGAGGGAGTATCACCATATGGAGGGAACAGAGGAAGCTTGAAATATGAACATGTCAATGGGAGGGAGTAAGCTCCATGCATGCATGCATGCATGCAACATGCAACACTCACACGTACAAATGGACACACGCAACACTTACGCACCCATGCGACACACAGCACAGGACGCAACACGTACGCTCACGCTCAAGTGCTCAATGTACTCCCTACGTCTGTGAAAGACTGTACATTTAGAGATCTACACATTGACAAGGGCATAATTAACGCCCAAAAGTAGCAGAATTATGTGTGCATGCGACCATTGAGAGAAGAAGATTAAATGAAGGCCGTTGCATGCTGTAATTAAGGATAGACATGTAGCCTATACCTAGAGCACAAGTTGGTGCATTAGTCAATCAATATCGATTTATATTAAAGGCTAAATGCATCGGAAGTGTAGATGTACATCATGTACTACACTCTTTGTTTTATAGCCGATGTACACTCTTTGTTGGAAGACCGAGGGAGTACACGTGCATGCACTCACATACATAGCCAGGGCGGTTCACGCGCAAGGGTTGGACTCATGTCGCGCCTGCGTAAAGTTTTGTTTAACCGATTTCTTTGCTTTGCCAACTGACAGGTGGGACCCAGAAACCAGGTGACAATTTAACCAGTCAACAAAGTGCCACGTCGACTAAGTGGCCGGTCAGTAGGGTGCAATACGGTGCTCTACGATGAGCTAGTGATCGTATAATCACCGCTAAACTATATATAGTGACTGTAAAGAGCGTATTGTTACATACGTTGACCGCCAGTGTACTTTTCTCATTTCTAATTAAGCCATATTAATCGGAAAGGACGCGGTATGGACTACTAGTACTAGTACTGCTTTGATGTGTCCCGTCAACTCGCCGAACAAGGAGAAACTTGCTTACTACGCCTCTCCCTTGCCCATGCGCACGGTGGTTCACAGGACGAGGAGAGGATTTTGACTACGGTGCCCTCTCCCTCTCCCTCGCCCTCGCACTCGCCCTTGCGGTGGACGTGCAGCAGTTCAATCGGTGTCAGATTGCCAGAAGCATATTGTACTATAGTATCATCATTGTTAGACCTTCCGAAGAGGCGAAGAGCCAAGTGCAAGGTTCACACAAATACGAACTGTTGAACCTCCCGAAGAGGCAAAGAGCCAAGCGCAAGGTTTTATAGGAGTTGTCGTCCTAGTAGGAGTGTACTACAACTATAGCAAACGATGCTACTGTATGATGCCGTCACATCACGTATATCCAAAGTTGTGCCACCTTTTTTTCTCAAAGAGCATGTTGGAGCCCGTGCAACAACCACACAAGTTGCACGTACACATAACACATTTACTAGTAATAAATTCTAAAGGACAAATGCCAGTATGCCACACAAATTCATCTCCAATTCATGTGATAAATTGGTGGACGACTAGTCTACATATATTCACAGCGCTACCGTTCACAATTACCGTACTCCACTTACACGTCATAGACGGGCTGCATGTCCTCCTCCAGGTTCCAGTCCCAGGTGTTCTTCATGGATGGCACGATCCATAGCGGTGGGCAACGGGAATCATTGTCGCAGCTTTCCAGTCCGGTTCCACACGATGGACACTTATCCAAGCTGAAGCGGCAAACCAGGGATAGCGTGTCCCAACATGTCGTTCATCCGGCGGTGCACACTGAAGACACAACCATGCTTCATGAACGGCAGGCTTTCCGTGTCGTGCACGGAAGGTCGCATCCGCTTCACAATGGGGTAGCTGTCCCCGATGAAAAGCGAGTACTCTCCAAGAGTGTTCCTCGGCACCCACGTAGCATCACGGGGGTCGAACTCGGCGTTGTTCATCTGGTACACGCGACATCTCAGATCTGGACACATGGCGACGTACATAGTCAAGGTCCATGCATAATAATGTTGTGCTCAAATATGGTGGTCAGTAATACTGTGCAGCAAATAGTACTACTCCGGTATAGAGGAAGTAAAATAACCGACTTATTATGTATAGCCACTCTTGGCTACATGGATAAGATAGTAAGACATGGAAAAACAAAAATGGTGGCAGCTAGTGGGTTCAAGTCTTCAAGGGCCTAGCTAGCTATACGCGTCCTCTAAGGTAAAAAGTACTCCTACTAGTACTACTAAGTATACTACTAGTACAACAATGAAAGAGAAGGCAAGAGGGTTAAAAAATGGAATACCTAGGTAGATGGTGACGGTCCGATCGTGGTAGATTGTGTGACCATGTTGCACATCAGTGCTACCATGGGTAATGACTGCTAAGATAGTTGATCCCAATATGCCAATGTCAGCTACAAGGTTCCAGGTTAGACCAAATCGCAGATGCAAATGCACATCCAGGATCGGTGATCTTATTTTGATCGGGGGATGACTGGTCCCTGCAAAATAATGGAGTACCGTTAGGGATGCAAATGATGGTTTGTGCATTCTGTTTGTAATCTCAGATACCATAGGCTGGCAACCAGATGAAACAAGTCCCCTGGCTTGTCACCGCGAAGATGCGGCCTAGATGGCGCACGGCGTCTTCGAACGTGTAGGGGTACAAATCTGCCGCCGCCAACATGCGCCAGCCTCAGCCGTTACTGCCTCTTGCATTGATGGCAGTCCTTATGTCGAACACCGCAATGAGATAGTAATCGTCGTAGCCGCGTCGCTTGTCGGTGGGTCCGCAATTGCTATCTTCTTCAATCTCATGTAGGCATCATCATACGTATTCAAGCCCAGCCAGTCCGGAAGGCCGATCCCAATGGTGGAGAAGGGGTCTACCGGAACGGCCGCACTGTTGTGGATGTTTTGCAAAATGATGGTGGTATCCGGCCGGAGGTATGCAAGACAATCTTCATTGACACCGACCCAGACCTATATATAAGATGGTGGGCACCGGAGAAATTACGGCATGGAAATGGAATAACTAAGTACTACATGATCAAAGTCCATTACTGACCTGCTCATCGGACAAAATCCGACTACCTCTCAACGTCGGCAACTCTAGCGGAGTCAATGTGCAACCATGGCCAGGGAGCGGTGGACTGTTTGAAGGATTGTCCCATAGAAGAACCTTCTCCTAGAGGACGCATCGAAGACCAACAAGCATGGCCTTTTCCCAAGCCTGTTTAAGCACCGTCTTGAAAAAGTTGGTGCAGGAAGCACCGAGTCTTGCGGCGGTGAGGACGTCAGAGCGGCGTGCGATTTCTCCCAGAGGATCGTTGTCCAAGGTCTCCCAGCCCCGACGAGGAGGAGAACCGCCTGGCGAAACTGTTGGGGATATTACCACTAGCCGTGAACCGGCCTACCTGGGCTGGGTTAACTTCATTAGCAGTATAAGGAGATGAAGGCCCAAGGCCTGTAGTCGGTTCAGAACCTGTAGCCGTAAACCGGCCTGATGTATAACTTGCATTGTAAGATAGGAATAGAGAGATACCAACCGGGATACGAGTATGAACCGGTTGGGACTCTATGGACCGACGGGCGCCACCCGTGTATATAAGGGGACGACCCGGCGGCGGTTCAGGACAGACAACCACAACTCGAGCCTAGGCGAAGCTTGTTTGCTCCCTAGCCATCGAGACCACATCAATTCCATCACAACTAGACGTAGGCTTTTACCTTCATCGAAGGGGCCGAACTAGTATAAACCCTCGTGTCTTTGTGTCCGCTTTAACCCCTTTGAGTAAACCTGTTGCGATGGCTCCACGACTAAGTCCCTTCACTAGGACATCTGCCGTGAAAAATCCACGACAGTTGGCGCCCACCGTGGGGCTATCGCACGACGGTTTGACGATCTTGGAGGGCAAGCTCAAAGGACTCGAAGGCTATGCTGTGGGCTGGATGACCAAGAGTCGTCGTGGCAAGATTTACATCGACGATGCAGGATGGGGTCCCGAGGCCGATTCGATTGAGTACGGGTACCGGGTCCCCTTTGGTGGCATACACGTCTTCATCGACAAGATCGGTGAGCCTGGGCCTGAGCCGGACATCTGCACCGACCTCGTCGAGACGGCTCAGCGTGCGAGATCTACCCAGGCTAAACCGGCCGTGAAGCGTGTCTTCGTTGGAGTCATCCACGAAGGAGAGCATGAGGACGAGTCAGAACACGGTAGCGAGACCGTCGTTTATTCCGGTGACGAGTCCTCGACCGGAGAGACCGAATCGCTATACCAGTTGCAAGACGACCATGTTAGGGGCTGTTCCGATGGCGACAATATTCCAAACCCCCCAGGTCAGATCAACCGGGTTGGAATATTCATGGCCGGCACACAGGCGGCGAATCACTCTTCGACCGCCGCAGCAATGCTTTCCGGATCAGCGGCGGCAGCGGCAGTAGGGGCAGGAGGCCTTGTGCGCCCGCCGGTTCAAGTTCTATCTGATCTATTTGATGCACTTGCCGCGCTTATGACAGAGGCCAATCCGGCGGATCAGGAGGCCGATGATGCAGAGATTGCAAAGGTGAGAGAGCAGATCGTACAAGCCAAAGCGGATCTGGCAGCAGAAAAGGACAGGATGGCCACAGAGCGGGCGCTTTGGATGCCCAGGCCTATAAACTCATGCTTGAGCATAATGCATCACAGGAGGTCTTGAAGCGGAAGCACAGATCACGCCTGCCGTTAGGGTTTGACCCTCGAAATCTCTTTCACACTCCAGGAGCTGGACCCAGTAATCCGCCGCAGTACTTGGAGGCAAACCGTATTGAGGCACCAGGGCCAGGGGCGACGGTCCAACCCCGCCTGATGGAACCTCCTCAACAGAACATTGTGGTTCCTCCGCCGGTTCAGACACCCCCAGGTCATTATTCTAATCCTATGGACAATCTTGTTGCAGCTGCCGCGCGATTAGAGGCTATCCCGGTCGAAGGGGACTCTCCGCAAGCGATAGAGACGCACCGCGTTAAGGAACTTCTCCGGACCGCGCTGATTCAACAGGAGGCATATTCGTACAACCGCGATCGGATTCACTCCACACCCCGTCCGAGCCGGAGCTATAGCAGGTGCATGGATGAACCGGCCATATCGAGCAATGCGCGAGGCCATGAAGCGGCCCATGGCAATAACCCGGCAGGTGGTGTTCGCGATGCTCAGGATGTGGTGAACCGGGCTCGGGCACGAAGGGAGGCCGAGTTAGCGGCACAGAATGATGCGGGTCAGCTTACACCGGTTCGTCCTACCACCTCCGCCGGACCGGGGGTCGCATCCGCTTTGGGAGTGCCTTGTTTAGTCCCTGCTTTACGCAATGTGCGCCTGCCCAAAGATTTCAAGGGTCCGCGCAAGGTGCCAAATTACACCGCTGATTTATCTCCCGAAGCGTGGGTAGAGAGTTAAGAGATGGCCATGGAGATGCTAGATGTGGATGAGACTGCGGGTGCAAAATACTTCACCATGATGCTTGAAGGCACGGCCCGTACTTGGTTGAAGAGCCTGCCGCCCAATTCTATCAGCTCATGGGCCCAGTTGCGGGCCCGGTTTATCCAGAATTTCAAAGATACATGTAAGCAACCCAAGTCCATAGTAGACCTGGCGGCTTGTGTCCAGGAGGACGGAGAATCAACGACCCATTGGGTACACCGCGTTTCGGAAGTTTTGCACTCGTCTGATAGGATCAATGCTGACTCTGCGATCTTAACCCTGGAGGGCAACTGCTGGTTTAAGCCTTTAAAATTGAAATTGGGGCGCATGAAGCGGTTCTGTAATGACATGGGAACTCTCATGGCCGCTTTAGTGAAGTATGCTGATTCGGATAGTACCAAGGATCCCGAGACTGATGATGATGAAGCAGGGAAGGGAAAGAAGAATAGCAACTCCAAGGGGCAACAGTACAAACCGGCGGGTCATGGAAATGGAGGCAAGCGCAAGGCAGGGGACAGGGGGCAGCGGCGCAGAGGTAAAGCGACAAATCGTAATGGGGCTCCCAATCCTAACGCGGACCGTTTGAATTATTTGTTGAATCAGCCTTGCCCAAAGCACGGGACGAAGGAGGAGCCGGCTAACCACCTTTGGAAGGATTGCTATATTATGCAGGAGTTTAAAAACTCTAATGCCTTCCGGTATGACCGCGGGTCAGGTGGCGGTTCAGGATCCGGTTTCCATGGGTCGGGTCATGATGGAGCTTCTGGTTCAGGTCTCAATCAGGGCGGTCATAACAACCAGAATAATCAGAACGGTCAGCAGCAGCAGCAGCAGTCGGGTTATCAGAGCCAGCGAAAACAGTTGAACAATGGGCAGTATCATGTTTTCACAACTAGTTTGGATAAACGCGACCGAAAGCTCCACAAGCGAGCAGTGAACTCTGTTGAACCGGCCGTACCACGTTACTTATGCTGGTCGGAGCAGCCTATCGTGTGGAGCAGGGAGGACCACCCACCCCGGGTTGATAATCCGGGCCAGCTAGCTTTAGTGGTAGACCCTCAGGTGGGAGGTTATAAATTTACCAAGGTGCTCATGGATGGAGGGAGCAGTATTAACATCCTATACTATGAGACATTCCGCCGCATGGGGCTAGCAGACAAAGACCTCAGACCGTCTAATACAGTGTTCCATGGTGTGGTGCGTGGCAAATCAGCATATCCTGTTGGTAAGATAGCTCTGGACGTGGCTTTCGGGGACGAGCATGATTCCCGGTCCGAAAAACTAACCTTTGAGGTGGTGAAGATCCGGAGCCCGTATCATGCCTTGTTTGGGCGGCCGGCTTATGCCAAGTTCATGGCGCGGCCTTGTTATATCTACTTGCAGCTCAAGATGCCGGGTTACAAGGGGACGATAACGGTTCATGGGAGCCGTAAGGTTGCTTTGGAATGTGAGGAAGGTGATGCGGCTTATGCAGAGTCGGTCTATGCCACGGTGGAGTTGAAATACTATAAGGACAATGTTGATCCGGCGGACATGACCCCTTTGAAGAAGCCAACTACGGAGCATGATTCGGATCTGAAGTTCAAATAGGCAGTTGAGACCAAGCTTGTTGACTTCGTGCCCGGCGATTCGTCCAAGCAATTCACTGTCAGTGCCAACTTGGACCCCAAATAGTAAAGCGCGCTCATCGAGTTCATCCGTGAGAATCGGGACATTTTTGCATGGAAACCGTCTGACATGCCAGGTGTATGGAGGGAACTCGCTGAGCACACTCTTAATGTGGATCCTAAGTATAAACCGGTAAAGCAATTTCTCCGCCGGTTTAACGAAGAAAGGCGCAAAGCCATTGGAGAGGAAGTGGCCAGGCTTTTAGCAGCTGGCTTTATCATTGAGGTGCTCCATCCAGAGTGGCTTGCTAATCCGATGCTGGTTCTTAAGAAAAACGGCACTTGGCCTATGTGTGTGGATTACACGGATCTTAACAGGGCCTGTCCAGCGGATCCTTTTTCCCTCCCCCGCATTGACCAGATCATTGATGCCACGGCGGGTTGTGAGCGTTTGAGTTTTTTGGATGCATATTCTGGATATCATCAGATCAAAATGGCGGTTAAGGACCAGGAGAAGACAGCGTTTATTACTCCCTTTGGAGCCTTCTGCTATGTATCTATGCCCTTCGGGCTCAAGAGTGCCCAAGCCACCTATCAACGGTGTGTACAGAATTGCCTGCATAAACAGATCGGCCACAATGTGCATGCCTATGTGGATGATATTGTAGTCAAGTCAAGGCAGAAGGAGACGCTGGTGGATGATTTGAAGGAAACCTTTGACAACTTGCGAGTTTACAAGATGATGCTTAATCCGGCCAAGTGTGTCTTTGGTGTTCCGGCAGGCAAGTTACTGGGTTTTCTGGTGTCCAACAGAGGAATTGAGGCTAATCCGGAGAAGATTACGGCTATTACCTCCCTGGCTAAATCAAAGTGTATCAACGATGTTCAGCGTTTGGCGGGCCGGATCGCCGCACTGAGCCGGTTTATCAGCCGCCTCGGAGAGAAGGCTATCCCTTTGTACCAAATGCTGAGGAAGACAGACCAATTTGTCTGGAGTCCGGCTGCTGATGAAGCATTGGAGGACTTGAAGCGGCAATTAGCCAATCCGCCTGTTCTTGCGGCTCCGGTCGACAAGGAGCCATTATTATTATACGTAGCAGCCAATGCTCGGGCAGTTAGCGTGGCTATTGTGGTGGAACGCAAGGAGGCAGGCAAGGAATATCCAGTTCAGCGGCCGGTTTATTATATCAGCGAGGTGCTTATTGAATCCAAGCAAAGGTATCCGCATTGGCAGAAGCTGGTATATGGAGTTTTCATGGCAAGCCGGAAGTTGAAGCAGTATTTTCAAGGGCACCTCATCACAGTGGTCAGTTCAGCTCCCTTGGGTGATATCATACAGAACCGGGAGGCGACTGGCCGGATTGCCAAGTGGGCTATAGAGCTTGGGCCGCATGGATTGAAGTACATGCCTCGGACGGCGGTGAAGTCTGAAGCACTTGTTGATTTCATCAATGATTGGACGGAGTTACAAGCACCAGAGGAGAAGCCGGATCACACACATTGGACTATCCATTTTGATGGATCCAGGCAATTGGAAGGCTCAGGGGCTGGAGTCGTATTGACTTCCCCACGAGGTGATAAGTTTTGTTATGTTCTCCGCTTAATGTTCCCTTGTACTAATAATGCAGCTGAGTACGAAGCCTTGCTCCATGGTCTCTGGATGGCTAAAGAGATGAACTTAAGCCGGGTTAAGTGCTTCGGTGACTCGAACCTCGTGGCTCAACAGGTGTCTGGCACTTGGGATTCTAAGGACCTGCTCATGGCCGTGTATCGTTGTGAGGTGGATAATATTGCGGGCCACTTCAAGGGTTATCAGGTAGATCATGTGGACCGTCGAAAGAATGAAGCGGCGGACGCTTTAAGCCGGTTGGGCTATCAGCGCAAACCGGTCCCGCCTAATGTCTTTCTTGATGTGTTGCACAACCCGTCAGTCAAGATCCCAGGTGAAGCGGATTTGGCTATTCCTGATCCGGAGGCTCAATTGGTGGCAGCCCTGCATGTCATTCCGGATTGGACAGTTCCTTATCTTGCGTATATGAACCGGGGAGAGTTGCCAGAGGATGAGATTCTAGCCAGGCGGATAGTCCGGCGATCCAAGTCTATGACGATTGTCAATGGTGAATTGCATCATTGCAGTGTGTCAGGGGCGTTTCAACGTTGTGTTTCTCCTGAGGAAGGCTGTGAAATCTTAAGAGAAATCCATGAAGGCGATTGTGGACACCACGCCGGTTCAAAGTCTTTGGTGGCAAAGGCGTTTCGTCACGGGTTCTACTGGTTGACAGCGCATGCTGATGCAGAGGACTTGGTTAAACGGTGTGATGGCTGTCAGAAATTTTCAAGGCGTGCTCATGTGCCGGCTCAAGAATTGAGGATGATCCCAATAACTTGGCCGTTTGCAACTTGGGGGCTAGATATGGTCGGACCTTTTAAAAGATCCAAGGATAAGAAAACCCACCTTTTGGTGGAAGTTGACAAATGTACCAAGTGGGTTGAAGCGGAGCCTGTCAGTAAGTGTGATGCGGCAACAGCGGTGCAGTTCATCAAAAAGGTGATTTTCCGGTTTGGCTTTCCACACAGTATCATTACTGACAATGGTACCAATTTATCCAAGGGCGCTATGAAGGAGTTCTGTGAACGTGAGCACATCCGACTTGACGTATCATCAGTGGCACACCCCCAGTCCAATGGGCAGGCAGAACGAGCTAATCAAGAGATCTTGCGAGGCATCAAACCCCGGCTTATGGTCCCATTGCAAAGAACACCAGGATGTTGGGTTGAAGAGCTACCATCTATGCTATGGAGTATCAATACTACGCCGAACCGATCCACAGGATACACGCCATTTTTTATGGTCTACGGAGCAGAGGCAGTTCTCCCTAGTGATATCCAGCACGATTCGCCTCGTGTGGCAGCTTATGTTGAAGCGGACAATGAGACAGCACGGCAAGACGCTTTGGACTTATTGGACGAGGAGCGTGATATAGCGGCTGCCCGTTCGGCGATTTATCAACAAGATCTTCTGTGCTATCACAGTCGCCGGGTTACAACCAGAACTTTTCAAGAAGGAGATTTGGTGCTTCGACTCATCCAAGACCAGACAGATATGCACAAGTTATCCCCACCTTGGGAGGGACCTTTCGTGGTCAGTAAGAATCTGCACAACGGGTCGTACTATCTGATTGATATTCGAGAGCATAAAGACTCACGCACATCAGAGGAGGAGACCAACAGGCCGTGGAACATAGTTCATCTTCGGCCTTACTACACTTGAGCCATTGGCTCTATCTATGTACATATTATGACAGTGTATATATTATCTTTGATATAATAAAACTGGAGCCTCAGCTAAAGCGGGGTCTCTGTCTTTCTTATCATGCGTGGTTACATGGAGTGGTTCTGTTTTAAAGCGGCCTCCGGTTTACCCCTTGAAAATTTCTTTCTTTTGATATATCACTTGGGGCCTTGGTCGTGTCCGAACCAACGCGACACCTTTTGATAGGCGAAAGCCACCAGATCACTTGGGGACATGGTCAAGTCTGAACCAGTCACGCCTCTTGATCGGCCTAAGGCCACAAAATCACTTGGGGGCTTGGTCGAACCCGAACCATTGCCACGCCTTTTGATTGGCATATATGCCATGGTTTCATTTGGGGACCTGGCTGACTTGAACCATTGTCACTCCTATTGGGGGCTTGGTCCTGTCCGACCATGGTAACACCATCTGATCAGCTCAGTATAGCATCTCTTTTGCAAACGGTTTTTATCATTGCCTTTGCTTCCATATTTCTTTTATGGCTCTTTCTTAATTTTCGTTGCGTTTCCTTTAAACCAACAACAGTTTTAGCCGGTTCAGCTGATGGATTTGGTTCATTTTTAATCCGGAGCAGTATGCCCGGTTTACCCTACCTGTTAACATCATGGAGTAACAAGGGGGCTTGTAATGACCCAGTACGGTCTATATGGGAGCTGTTTTTCTCCCCCTTTGACGGTAATGGTTTATTAAACCTCCGCTTCAAGCATGGCTAAGCCAGCTTTCATGCCCAGTTATGGCAGGTACTTTGTATCGCCTATTTTGTTATATGTTTTGAATACATTGCTGATACATATATATCCAGATCATAAACCAGCTGGCGGTATAACCGCCACCGAAGCCCAAGTTTTTTCTGATTGCAGGAAATATAAATTGAGGTTTTTAAGCAAAAGCATCAGTACTTATGCGCGAAGGCATATTCAAGGCAGAAGTATTAACTATCCTATTACAAGGCAACACGGTGCCCAAATAAGATCATTGTTATTTTGGAAGGATGCCAAAGACAGCTATCTAGACCGGCCTCCGGTTCAAGCCTGCTCATCGTCCTCCGCCGCTTCCGCTTCCTCGTCTCTATCCATTGGCTGGAAATCAACAGCGGTCCAGTCGATTCCCATTAAAGCTTGAAACATAGCCTCTTCATGGATAAGAGAAGACGGTTCAATATCAGAAGCGTAAGTATGCTTACGGATTGGAGGAATCAGATTCTCTGCTTCAAGAGTTGGGGCAGGCACTCGCTTATTCTGATCATTGTATTGAGCTTGATAATGCGTCAAGTCCGCCTCTTCAGCTAATTGACAAGCTAAAGGACGCACTGCACGGTTTATTGCCCTCAAATCATCTTCATTAAACTCGGAGCTATCTTCCTTCAGGCTGGGATAGCCTTGCGCTGCCTCCACAGGATCGAAATCCGGCACCCATGCCTTTGCCCGGATTAAGGCGTTAATGGCCCCGGTTCGAGCAGCAGATTTTTTCAGCTCTTCAATCGGGCAGGAAGCATTGACAACCTATTAAGAGTGTCCTAGATTAAAGAGGGTGCTGGATTGTTATGAGAGGCTATGGTGATGATCCGCTGGGCTCCGGTATACAGTTGTTCCACTAAGGTGTAGGCAGCCTTCAGCTTCTTCCGCACATCTGACCCTAAGTGCCCAATGCGTGTACCTGCAACAATACAGGGATGATCTCAAACTGGATTTATTATAAGCAGGCTCGAGTTGTCATAGAAATTAAAAGGAGCTTACCAAAGATCGCAGCGGTCATGGAGTGTATTTGCCGCTTTACGACAGTAAGTTCATCTACCACCGGTTTAAGGGCAGTTTCAGCATTTTCAGCTCTTTTGGTTAAAGCGGCCTTCTTAGTGGCCCAATCAGCCCGCTCTTTCTTGAAGCCTTCCTTCAGCTGTTCAGTGATGCTCAAGGCACTGGTTAATTCTTCCCTTGCCTTGTCTGTTTCAGCCTGTTGGGTTTTCAAGGTTTCCTGCAAATCGGCAATCCGGTCCTCCTTGATTCTTACCTCAGCCTGCATACAGACAACATTTAGCTTTAAACAAGCGGTCCAAGAATTTGAAGTACCAACCGCATAACAAGTTATACGCTTGATACTTGGGGGCTAATGCACCTTCAATTTTCATATATTACTAGATTGCAAAGTCCCAAGCTCAATACAGGTATTCAACTTGGCACTTGGGGGCTAATGGCTATTTGATCAAATTATGTTCTGATGATAGTTTTTATTGGAGCCCCGGTTTAATTATGCTAAGTTGAACCGGCCCTTGGGGGCTATATTGATGGATTTCAAAGTGTTGAGGATTATATTCAAGTCCCGGTTTGACGAAGGGTACAAACCGGCCCTTGGGGGCTAGGAGGACTAATACAATGGCAGTAAGTAAAGAAGTAAGTTACCTCAAATTTATCCCTCATCATCTTTACCAGACCAGCTTCACAGTCACGGCTAGCATAAATCCGGTTCAAATAGCCGGAATGAAGATCTTGGGCACTCAGAGCAGCATATGTCTCCAGTTCAACATCCCATTTTCCTTTGTTCAGAGCGGAAAAATCTTCTTTTACGGTATGCTTGGTTAAGGTGACAGGATTCCCGGGTTCAAAGCGACCTACACCGGTAATCACAACATCATCATCTTTGGATTCGCCGGTTTGTGTTGGTGCAGTCGGTTTATCAGCAGGACTGCGGGATTTTTCAATACGGACGGAGCTGGCAAGCGGATCAGCAGAGACTGAAGTATTAATAGGCCTTTCCTCAGGAATAGCATCGTCTTGCAAAGGAGGATCATTAGGAATATCCTCAGGAGCAAACGCTTCAAGATCTGGCGCTGTATCATGTTCTGGGGCGACATCTTCCTCCGCCGCTTTATCCAGGCGGGCCTTCTTGCTCGGTTTAGGTTTAGCCCTGAAAGAAAAACAAAGAGTCAAGGAACAACATAAGTTATTACACAGTATACTGGAAGCATATGGTCAGCCTAGCTTACCCAAGAACCGTTTTCAGTGGCGGCAGTTGAGTGGCCGACGATTCACCAGAGGATGAATGAGAAGTAACCTGATAATCGGAGTCGGATGGATTAAGAGGTTGACGGAAGAAACCCGCTTTAGGATTTAAATCAATAAAAAGGTCGGAGACCTCGGAGCGGCATTTTTGAACCGGACTATTTGGTAAACCGGCGGAGGTAACTACCTGGCCACTGTGCCGGGTTGTGCGGCGAGCTTCATGTTGCTGAGTCTTCATAAGAAATTTGGGATCCAAGTAAGCAAGAGGATGATAAAATTTAACTTTCTGGTTTGCCCGGCGAAATTTTGGCAAAGGTAAAATTTCTGAATCGGAAGAGAGAATAGTTACCTCAGCGACTTCAGCATTACTGGCTTCAGCATCATCCTAACAAGTATCATCATCAATAAGGCGGGTAAAAAGTAATCCTAGTGAATCAAGTTCTACCTCAAGGTCCGGGTTACCCACATCATCATCAATAGCCGGATCAGAGGAGGCGGTGGTTTTCCTCTTGTAAGCTGGCTTCTTGATAACCTTGGTCTTGGGCCGGGTTGACCGTCCCGCCTTCTCTGTTTTGTCTTGTGGAAGCTTCTTGCTCCAAAACGGATTATCACCCTGGTTTAGCAGTAATTAATGTCAGACGGAGAAAGCAGTAACAGGTTTAATAACAAAACAGTCAAAATCTTACCGCTGGCGGTTTGTTGGTGGCGGAGTAAGGAGGCAGACCGGTTTGAGCGCAGAGGTGCTCCGGTTCATTCAACATCTTCTTCACAGAATCTGTGACTTCATCATCAGAGAGTTGGATTTTCGTGTGTCGGAGTGGGTCATCGACGCTATCAGTATACTTGCACATCAAACCGGAGCGCCGGCTGAGAGGCAGTATGCTCCATGATATCCAACAGCGTGCAAGGTCTATTCCCGTTAAACCGTTGGCCATAAAGGCTCGGAGCTTGGACAGTTGCGGAGCATATTTACTTCGCTCTTTGGTGTTTAGTCTTTGTGGAAAGGGGTGAGTATTGCTGAGCCATTCCGGACGGAAGCCAGGCAAGGGATTTTCATTGTCAGGGGAGGTATCCTTGCAATAAACCCAAGTTGCATTCTGCTCCTTGGGATGAGTATGGAGTTTGACGTGGGGATAAGTGATCTCTTTCCTCTTCTGAATTGCCATACCGCCCAATTCGGTGTTAGGACCGTCGGTAAATTCAGTGCGGCGGTTTAAGTGGAAGCAGTCTCTAAACAATTCGACTGAAGGCTCCTCTTGTAGGTATACCTCAGAGAGCACTTGAAAGTGACATAAGTTGGTAACGGAATTGGGGCCAATATCTTGCAGACGGAGTTGAAAATTGGCTAATACATCCCGGTAAAACTTTGAACCAGGCGGTTTAAAGCCCCGGGCCGAATGATCTGCGAAGACCACAACCTCCCCCTCTTGAGGTGTGGGAGGACATTCATCACCAGGAACCCTCCTGTGGATCGTATTTTTACTGTCTAAAGCGCCAATCAGGACTAAATCATCCAGCTGAGTTTCTGTGACGCGAGAAGGAACCCAATTGCACTCATATACTTGTTTGGCCATGGTGAGATCTACAAGAAATAGGTGATTCCGGTTCAAGAATATGTTGGATAATAGAAGGTGCTGATCTGGGCAAATGTTAAACCGGAGGCAGTACATGTAAACCGGATTTCTATGAAGTGGCATCATATGGATTCTGGTGGTTCAACAAGGGGACTAATGGTGTATACCGGTTTACTAACCTTTTCTATATTAAAGTTAAACCGCCTGACCTAAAAGGCAATCGAAGTTGTGGATGGCTAAGTATGCAGAAACAGGTTTCACAAGATCCTATTGCAGCAGTGGATCTAAAGTAAGCTCAGAAAAACAGAAAATACTCAAAAGAGTGAGGCAGAACGGAAGTGAACCGATGAGCAGATATGTACGTGAGATCTATGGATTTAGGTGTGGAGTTACAGGCGGATGCTAGAAGATTACTACTAAACAGAGCAGGGGTTAACAGATTCATTCTGAAGTCAGGGTATGAGTATGAACAGGCGATGAACACTGCGCGAACATGAAACCCTAAGAACAGATCTAGGTCAAGAAGAGATGAAGGCTTATCGGAAACGAAGAAGACGCGGAAGGATACCGCAGTACTCTGGTGCGTTCAGGTTGATGCAGCGGCCCAAGACGATGCAGAGGTCGACGGCGGCGGCGGAGCTCCAATGCTGGCGACGCGAGGAAGACGAAGAAGAAGATACGAAGGGAAAAAAAGGAAATGACCCTTCGGTCTTATTTATAAGGCAACAGACGTAGGTCAGGCGCGCGAATCCAGGAGCTAAATTTTCGCAAGTGGAGCTGATGACCTGGATATTACAGATCCATCAATAAAGGAGGGCATCATAAATGATAGCTCCGTGATGACGTCATGCCGGTTTACAGTGACCAGAGCTGATGACGACATGGCGGTTTACCAATTACCAGAAGATGTCCAAGACAAAAATTTTGTGAAGGATTGACATGAACCAGTTCAAATCAATCTGGGGCCTAATGTTGGGGATATTACCACTAGCCGTGAACCGGCCTACCTGGGCCGGGTTAACTTCATTAGTAGTATAAGCAAATGAAGGCCCAAGTCCTGTAGTCGGTTCAGAACCTGTAGCCGTAAACCGACCTGATGTATAACTTGCATTGTAAGATAGGAATAGAGAGATACCAACCGGGATACGAGTATGAACCGGTTTGGACTCTATGGACCGACGGGCGCCACCCGTGTATATAAGGGGACGACCCGGCGGCGGTTCAGGACAGACAACCACAACTCGAGCCTAGGCGAAGCTTGTTTGCTCCCTAGCCATCGAGACCACATCAATTCCATCACAACTAGACGTAGCCTTTTACCTTCATCGAAGGGGCCGAACTAGTATAAACCCTCGTGTCTTTGTGTCCGCTTTAACCCCTTCGAGTAAACCCGTTGCGATGGCTCCACGACTAAGTCCCTTCACTAGGACATATGCCGTGACAAATCCACGACAGAAACCATGGGAGCAGCGACGAACTGCCTTCTCTTCGGGGGGAGGGGAACTGGCGAGGAGGAGATAAGAGCGTAGTAACCGCAGGGCCTCGTCCCTTCCAACTATAGTTCCTTAGCGAAGGGGTGATGCTATTATTTACTACTAGTACTAGCATTATGGAACATTATGGGATTGCATTATACTTTAAATAATAGCACTAGTAAGAAATTTTTTGGCACTAGGTAGTAGTTTTTGGCGTGGATTAAGAAATTTTGGGTATGTTTTTGCCATTTTTGTACACGCCAACTAGTGTCAAAAAACGTCTTATATTATGTGACAGAGGAGTACGTACTCGTACTGTAGCAGTATTAGCACTACTTTTTCTCAACTAGTAGTGCGATGTACTGTACTGCTAGTCTAGTCTAGTATAGTGCACCAGTTTTGAACTCTTGAATCTCAGGGCCAAGGAGCTACAGTTGGAAGTAGAGGGTACTACTGTTCTCTAGAACCATCGCTGTACTATCAATGCAGGGAAAGTACACCTGCATAGTGGCCTAGTGGGTACTCTCGGTACTCTATTCAGCCGCTCCTCTCAGGTAGCTCGCCTACTCAGTCGCTCCTCTCACGCACACACTAGCGGCCTGTTTATCAGCGACGGTTACTGCGGGGCAGAACATTTGAGTTATTTGATACAGCTAGACTAGGCTTTTCTCTTCCATTTGTGGAGGTGTAATGGATCTCGTCGAACTTTGTTAGTAGTTCCTTCTTTATGAATGAGATGAAGAAAATCTTTTGCCTCTGTTTCAAAAAAAACACGTCAAGAGGAGTTTCTTTTATAGTAGAGCCTATAATGGAGTGAAGTCCATGCGTGCAATGCCACAAGCTCTAGAGTAGTAGTAGTAGAGCACATTACGTACAGAGCCATATTGCACAGTTCCCAATGCCCCGCCAGGCTTTTCTGGCTCCTCGGGCTTAATTGGGAGGCGCTAGTTTAAATATGCTACTAGCTGATGAGGAAGCTGCAAGCGGGTGCGGCTAGGGCGAGCACGCGAGCCACGGGATGCTGAGAAGGAAAACCTGTTCACGTGGCTAGGCTATCCAGTGCACCCAGATTGTGGGGCCGCACGTCCATTTGACTTCAAAACTCAAACTACCCGTGTAAAATATTGGCACGCAGCGAAAGTACTACTTTTAAGAAAAAGGCCGCCATGCGTTCCCGGGATCGAACCCACAAAACGAGGTATACACTCCCGTGACCACTAGTAGTACTCGTTGGAGTACAATGCAACCTAGAATCGCCTTTTGTCGCTAGTAGTACATACATTGTTCCTTACAAGAAACCCCTAATAATGCAAGAAACCACTAAAATGCCAAGAAACTACTACCACTTGCATACGTGGCAGACTTAAGATAAGACTACCTTATTAACCATTGTACATTCTCTTACCAACCAGCCCTACCAAGAAACTACTACTCTACAAAGTGCCGTTATAGGCATGTTTCAACCCATAGCCCTGTTTGGATAGATTTGTTGTCAATCTAACCCTGCCATCCAAACACCACTTTGGTTAGAGTTAGTTCAGGGTTAGAATCTAACTCTAACCTCTGACAGGGCCCATGTCGCCCATTAAGTCAATGCCTTCTATTCAACTGGCTGTTATGACTTGTGGGACCTACATGTCAGTCTGCAAAAAAATCCCCGAGTAACCTCCTACCTCCAGCCCGTCCGCCTAGTCATCCTCAGCCATGGGACGCAGCTACCGCCACCAGTAGAAGGCGAGGTCAAAACCTCCGGCGGTGCGGAGCCCATGTTGCGGCAGCCTGGATGCCAGCTCCGTCCGGCGCTCGCGGCCGCTAGCTAGCCAAGATAGCTCCGTCCAGCTGCTTGTCTGCAAGGTTTGCTAGCTAGATTGGCACGGCAGCGCGACGTCTTGCTCGTGCACGCCGCGCTAAGGCCAGCCATCTGGCTCGAGCGAAGGCCAGCCCGGCGGCTTGCTCGCTCGTGAGTCACGCTCGGGCCAGCCTGCCAACCCATGCGGAGGCCAGCACGGCGTCCGGCCCGTCCGGCGGAGCGGCGGCCAACTCGCTCATCACCGGCGCCACCGACGAACACGCATCAGTACCTTTTGAAGTAATGTTCAGGAAAAATAATGATTTGAGGGGGAATAACAGGATAGAAGGTCAGATGTGGGTCCCTCGTGTCAATGGTCAAACAAAATGTGTTGGTTTAAGCTGCCTTGTCAGCACGGACGTGTGGGCCAACCCTTTCATAAATGGGTTTAAACGAACCTAATGAGTAGGAGTACTAGGTAGTAGTTTTTGGCGTGGATTAAGAAATTTTGGGTATGTTTTTGCTATTTTTTGTACAATAGATTCTTCCTAGGGCTGGTTGAAAGTGGTAGTTTTTTGTTAAATACTCTACATATTGTAAGTAGGAGTGAAAGTTAAGCTTTGGAAGCCAATAAGTAAGGCTAGTTACATAGTGCATATGTGTACATGATTGAAAGTAAATATCAACCATGAGTGACTAATATCTTGATGGAAAACTCAAAACTATGGAATACTAGGAAAAAAATGCATGGTTGGAAATACTAGCAATGTTCATGTGCGTTGCAACGAATCATAATTAGAATAATACTTATTCACAAACTTGATACAAAACACTCTAATTTTGATATACATATGTCACTAGAGATATATTATGTTTCAATTAGAATATATTCCTTGGGCTGTTTTGGTGAGGTCAGGGAGGAATGTGGTTGGTTTTAAGATACTAATTATGGTTTTTTTTGCAAATTGGTAGACAAGTGGGATGTTGGTGAGAAAAGGCAACAACTTACCTCACAGTCGTTAGATGTAGATCTAATGGTCAGAAATGATGGATGGGAGACACACCATCATCACCAACTTAGTCTTGTGTAGGAGTACTAGCAAGATCCGTGCATTGCACGGAAAATCAAGATGCATTTTTTTTATAAAACACTTGTTGTGATTGACCCTTGCGGGAGTAATCCCATGTGTAAAAACTAATGATATCTCAAGAAATATGAGATAAGGTGAAGAGGAGTGGGGTATGGTGGTGATTGGTGGTCGGACTGAGCGGAGGCATGGGGATTGACGACGCCGGCAGCGGCCACCAGGCCAGTTTGTTCTAGAGGCTTCCCTTCTTAATTGCTCAATAATGAGGTTTGTTGGAGATAAGGATGAACAAGGGAAGGCCTTGTCTGCAAATGTAGAGAGGGGTGCGGGTATCTTTTAGTTTAATTTCCATCCGTCAGATATAGATCGGACGGTCTATATTGCAAGATGGCACACGCACCATCATCACCTACTCGGTTTTTTATAAGAAAAGAAATATAAGTATGGATATACAAACGTATTATCGATACTTTCTTCCGTAAACTAGCATCTACATTCTATTCAACGCCTCGACATGTGGGGCCTTAGCACAATGACTTCTCGACTGTGTAAAAGAAAGATTTTCCCATCGCCGATAAGGAAGGGGTGACGGCGGCGTGCTTTTTGGCTTGCTCTAGTCCTAGTAGTCATACTAGGTGGTCTAAGCACGTGTAGATTTATTCTTTTTCACGTCTCGTGTTTGCCGTACTGCCACGACTATTGATGAATATACGGCAAGTTATTCATGGGAAACCCTTGTTGAGTGTGTTTGCGAGAGAGAGAGAGAGAGAGAGAGAGAGAGAGAGAGAGAGTGTGTGAGTGATATGTTAGAGACTGAGGCCTTGATAACAGATTCTTTGTGTCTATTTGTGTGGAGGATAGTGAGAGACATGTACCTGGGGCTTTGTGTTGTGTAACATGGAGACACATATACATAATTAGAGAGTGAGTGTGTGAGATACACATAAGGACATGGGGAGAGATGAGGATCCAGATAAATGGGTGTTTGTCTGTGTCTTTGTGTGTTTGTGCACGCATTTTTGTGTGAGAGGGAGTGTGTGTATGTGGAGTAGAGAGACCACTGACGATTTAAACCTAGTATAAGGGAAGGGGGAATGGTGTGACATGTGTAGTAGCGGGATAGCATGGGTGCGGGCGGGGGGAGCAGACTATTTGGAAGAGACATCGAGTGTGTGTGGGGGAGAGGGGTGTGAGAGCGAGAGAGAGAGAGAGAGAGAGCTAGCGACAGAGAGAGGTACGGAGGGAGAGAGAGAGAGAGAGAGAGAGAGAGAGAGAGAGAGAGAGAGAGAGGAAGAGAGGGGGCAAGAGGGGTCGTTTGTGTCCATAAATGGTGTATAGATAGGGAGAGGCCTATGTACGGAGACGCAAGGGAAGTGAGTCATCGTGTGTGTGATAGGGACTTCATGAGAGATCTACAATAGATGGTGTAGAGAACAATGTGCGAAATTGAGAACGATGATACATTAGGGAGCTATGGAAAGAGTCACCACATATATGTATACAGGGAAGGAGCTGGGGTGGGTCTGCATGTGGGAGAGATAGAAAGAGTAGAGTGGTGCACAATGAGACAAAGTGTGCTTGTTTGCAGTGGGGGTGGTGTGTGAGGTGAGTGCGTGAGAACCACATAACTAGGGAGATAGATGTTTGGGGGCAACATTTTGTGTGTATGGGAAATATACACTCTACATAGTGCGTATGCTTGGGTAAGAGAGATAGCGGGAGACCTAGAGAGTGAGGGAAGAGATGTGTGCATGCCCGAGAGACAAAGTGACAGAGACCTATATTGGGGTCCGAACTTTACAAGAGAGAGGGGTGTTAATGTGCTAGTGTGTTGGTGTTTGGGGGAGAGAACGACTTCTCTATGTGTGTGTGTGGGGGGGGGGGGTGTTGGCTCCAGATAAAGAGTGAGGTGTCTATATTTGAGGGACTTTAGCGTAATTGAGATATTGTGCACTCATGGTTGATCAATTTGTTTAATAGTTTGGACTATGAGATAACGATACTTTTGTACATGCGTGATATACCTTGATGTACCAAAATTACAAACCTAAGATTGGAATTTTGGAATTCGACTGCATCATTAGCTTTTGTAATTCATTTAAACGGAGGTACATTTTTTAAGCCTGGATTTTGTGATTTCAAATTCATATATCAAACCTAGAGATATACACATACGGGCATGTTCAAACTTTATAATCATCCACTTTATTCATACACATACACATTTTTGCTTTTGTCATCATATTTAGGATAGACACATTTGGAATTTCATTTGAATTGGACCGTATGATGGTATTTGCTTGTAGTAGCTCAATGATCCATATTTGAATTGAATGGACAATCTAAGTTTCGAGTCGGAGACATTGTTTTTAAAACTTGCACTTTTTTTGTGTGCAAAACAAACAAATTGTCGGCCATGATATCATAGTCGGCCTGATACGTCTCCAACGTATCTATAATGTTTTTTGTTCCATGCTATTATATTACCCTTTTTGGATGTTTATGGGCTTTACTTTACACATTTATATCATTTTTGGGACTAACCTACTAACCGGAGGCCCAGCCCATATTGCTGTTTTTTTTCCTATTTCAGTATTTCAAAGAAAAGGAATATCAAACGGAGTCCAAACGGAATGAAACCTTCGGGAGCATGATTTTTGGAACGAACGTGATCCGGAGGACTTGGAGTGCAAGTCAAGAAGCAGCCGAGGCGGACACGAGGGTGGAGGGCCCGCCCACCCCTACAGGGCGCGCCCCCTATCTCGTGGGCCCCTCGGGCGGCCACCGACCTACTTCTTCCTCCTATAGATACCCACATACCCCGAAAACATCCAGGGAGCCAACGAAAAACTATTTCCACCGCCGTAACCTTTTGTATCCGCGAGATCCCATCTTGGAGCCTTCGTCGGTGCTCCGTCGGAGGGGGAATCGACCATGGAGGGCTTCTACATCAACACCATAGCCCCTCCGATGAGTTGTGAGTAGTTTACCACAGACGTTCGGGTCCATAGTTATTAGCTAGATGGCTTCTTCTCTCTTTTTGGATCTCAATACCATGTTCTCCTCGATCTTCTTGGAGATCTATTTGATGTAACTCTTTTTGCGGTGTGTTTGTCGAGATCCGATGAATTGTGGGTTTATGATCAAGTTTATCTATGAGAAATATTTGAATCTTCTCTGAATTCTTTTATGTGTGATTGAATTATCTTTGCAAGTCTCTTCGAATTATCAGTTTGGTTTGGCCTACTAGATTGATCTTTCTTGCAATGGGAGAAGTGCTTAGCTTTGGGTTCAATCTTGTGGTGTCTTTACCCAGTGACAATAGGGGTAGAAAGGCACGTATTGTATTGTCGCCATCGAGGATAAAAAGATGGGGTTTATATCATATTGCATGAGTTTATCCCTCTCATCATGTCATCTTTCTTAATGTGCTACTCTGTTCTTATGAACTTAATACTCTAGAGGCATGCTGGATAGCGGTCGATGTGTGGAGTAATAGTAGTAGATGCAGGCAGGAGTCGGTCTACTTGTCACAGACGTGATTCCTATATACATGATCATGCCTAGATAATCTCATAATTATTCGCTTTTCTATCAATTGCTCGACAGTAATTTGTTCACCCACCATAATACTTATGCTATCTTGAGAGAAGCCACTAGTGAAACCTATGGCCCTCGGGTCTATCTTTTATCATATAAGGTTTCAATCTACTTTTATTTGCATCTTTACTTTTCCAATCTATATTATAAAATCCAAAAATATGTTTATCTTATCATACTATATCTATCAGATCTCACTTCCACAAGTGGCCCTGAAGGGATTGACAACCCCTTTATTGTGTTGGTTGAGAGTTCTTTGTTTGTTTGTGTAGGTGCGTGGGACTTTTGAGGAGCCTCCTACTGGATTGATACCTTGGTTCTCAAAAACTGAGGGAAATACTTACGCTACTATTGCTGCATCACCCTTTCCTCTTCAAGGAAAACCAACACAAGCTCAAGACGTAGCACGGCCGTACAAGAGCAGAATACTTATATTTTTAGGTGCCAAAAGCTTTCAAACGTCCTGCTCACATCGAAATATCACGCGCCCGAAAGTTTAGCCCTCTGATATTCCTGTTTTACCCCTGCCACATGAACGGAAAAGGGCTGCTTTGGTAACTCCATTGTTTTCCCCTCTTTGCCCCCAACATTCTTCCCCAGAGCCCCTCCCCTTCCCCTCCCCGACCCCCCAACCACGACAAGCTGCCGAATCTAGTCCTCCGCTGTAGTGGTGGACCTCACACCCCACCAGATCTACCTTCCGCACCTTGGAACCCCCAACTGCCAACTCACCACTTCACTGGAGCCGCTTCAGCGACTGGCTTGTCCACCGCTCCAGATCTCCTTGACCTCCATAATGGTCAACTGCACCGGATCTGCTTAATCGGCACCCTCGTCCACCACAGTGTAGGCCCTTCATTGACTCCCTCGTCCGCCCCTTCGCTGGCCCTTCATACAAGCGCTCGTCCGCCGCAACAGATCCGCCTCACCGAAAGCACTGTACAACACGCCCACCAAAGCCTTCGTCCACTGCACTGGACCTGCTCCACGGACACCATATTCAACTCCACCGGCCCTGCTTTACCGATGCCCCAGCCTCATTAGGTTATTTCGATTTGTACTCCTTCGGTTTTTCTCTTTATCATGCAAATGTTCACTTACCAAAGATGAGTTTTCTTGTATGCTGACAGGCGCCGCAACCATAGCACCAGAGTTGCTTCAGCGACGGCGACAGCCGGCCCAAACTCAACCGCAACACGAGCACCATCGACGATCCTTAGCTATCAAGTATGACAACGATACCCATACACCGTCGAGAATCGGGCACTATTATCCAACGGCCGGCGCCTACGTTCACTTTCTAGCATAAGCACCGCACCTTGGAATTTCTTCAGGGCACCATTCAGTTTTTTATGACATGCGTTATTCTGCTTGCACCTGTAGGGCTATACTTCTGGCAGTGAACATGTTACATGTGCTAAATTACATACCAGTGCACATATAGTTAATATGCTTTAGTTTTGTCCTAAGTAGTATTACCGTACTTCCTAGATATCACTGCCTACTATTTTACTTCTTGAATGCTATATTTATGATAATGGTGTTGTTCTGATGCCACCTGTTGGTTCCATTAGACTGCTTAATGTTCTCTATGCTGAATTACACATCAACAAACTAGCATGTGGTTCCGCTGCTTTTTGTTCGTTTTACCCTACATTTTCTGATGCTAGCTATTACATCACTGCTCCGAGCCTCTGTTCATTACTTGTTTGTGTGTTCTTGATCTTCCCAAGTTGCATGACTAATTTGATGCTTCTATTAATTATGGAGCTGCCAACCCCATCAAGCAAAATATTTGTTCTTTTGGGGCTGGCACCTCGAACAAGCATAAAAATAGAGGGAAGCAGATATATTGTCGTGTATGCACACACCCTTCTTTCATTAGTTTAGATGAACCATTGATGATCAATTCGGACCAGTGCACGCGATTAAAATTAATTTTACCTAAATAGAGGGTGCAGAATAAACAACAACAATTAGATTTGCAACCACGGGATGCTGACGATATCTTCGAAGAACATTGCAACAGCAGCGAGGCTTCACAGCAACATATGGTAAGCCAGTGTGTTTTAGTACATTTGAAATGTAATGCGAGTGGGCTGATTTCTTGACTTGTGCCCTCAACCTGTAATCCTACCGAATTAGAAATAGTTCAGTTGTCTACTTTTCTGTATTGCTTGATTCGAATGCTTGTTTGTTGTTACTCTATACCTGAGTTGGCCAATATGTCAGCAGTGCCTGTTGTACTATCATAAAGATATGCATCCCTATTTCATTTGAGTCCTTAACTTTTCCTCTCAACTTCATGACAAGACTATCTTCGTAGTTTATATGAGGCCACACTGTTAAGTGCTTTCTCAGATTATTTCAACTGCTTAGATGCCTTGGCAACTTAAATATAGCGGTGGTACACTCCCTTTCAACTAGGGATGTCAACTGGGTCCCGTTTAATCCCGATTAAAGTCCACTAGTGGTATGATAGTTCAACAGAGTTTTTGTTTTTTGAGGAAAATGAATTAGGGAGGTAGCAAAAACTAACTAGATGGGACTGGCAGATGTTGTTTATTTGCCACTTACATCCCTAGTTTCATCTTACCATTTTAACTTCTTTTCGGCTGATGCTGCTTCGAAGCATTTAAATATAGCTTTCCCTGCTCGGCAATAATTCGTCTATTGTTTACCATGTAAGCTTACTGCCTGAATCATATGATAACTATCTCTTACTTATGTCCTGCGGAAACCTTTCGGGATGCCGTTCACACGAGGACACAATGTACAACCCCAGAATCTATTTGTGGAAGCAGTGCACCACCCATGTTACCAGATGGTAGCATTTTAGAGGCAACACCGCCGGAGAGCGGTCTGAGCATAGATATTATAGTGCTTGAGGCTCTACTAGAGGCAGAAGGAGATGGTGTGGCTGCCATGAATGAGGTAATCTTTATCTTGAGGCTGGAAATTACGGAATTAGTGGGACACATTATGCAAGCAACCCAAGAATTGGAGGAAGTAAGAATGTTGCATTTGAAGACGAAGGAGGTCCTGCTGTTTCTGCTATCTGAAGCCCAAGGTAATCCCGGTTCTTCTTTAGATACCAGTTGATGTCATTAGATTGTTGTACTTGCATGTTGTGTCATGTCTCTGAATGGATTATGTTGTAAGACCCCCTATGTTGTCCATGTGTGCTACCTCTTGAGCACTGCGTTGGATTTCCCCGAAAAGGACAGGATGATGTAGCAAAGTAGCGTAAGTATTTCCCTCAGTTTTTGCGGACCAAGATATCAATCCAGTAGGAGACCATGCACAAGTCCCTCGTACCTACACAAAACGATAGCAACTCGCAACCAACGCTTAGGGGTTGTCAATCCCTTCACGATCACTTACGAGAGTGAGATCTGATAGAGATAATATTTTTGGTATTTTTGATAGATAGATGCAAAGTGAAAAGTAAAAGGCAAAGTAAAAACAAAGCAAGTAAATAAAGTGATAGAGATTGATATGATGAGAATAGACCCGGGGGCCATAGGTTTCACTAGTGGCTTCTCTCAAGAGCATAAGTATTCTACGATGGGTGAACAAATTACTGTTGAGCAATTGACGGAATTGAGCATAGTTATGAGTATATCTAGGCAATGATCATGTATATAGACATCACGTCCAAAACAAGTAGATCGAAACGATTCTGCATCTACTACTATTACTCCACTCATCGACCGCTATCCAGCATGCATCTAGAGTATTAAGTAAAAACAGAGTAACGCCTTAAGCAAGATGACATGATGTAGAGGGATAAATTCATGCAATATGATAAAAAAAACCATCTTGTTATCCTCGATGGCAACAATACAATATGTGCCTTGCAACTCTTTCTGTCACTGAGTAAGGACACCGCAAGATTGAACCCAAAGCTAAGCACTTCTCCCATTGCAAGAACTACCAATCTAGTTGGCCAAACCAAAAAGGATAATTCGAAGATACTTGGAAAGATAACTCAATCATACATAAAAGAATTTAGAGAAGAATCAAATATTTTCCATAGATAATACTGGATCATAAACCCACAATTCATTGGTCTCAACAAACACACCGCAAAAAGAAGATTACATCGAATAGATCTCCACGAGAGAGGGGGAGAACATTGTATTGAGATCCAAAAAGAGAGAAGAAGCCATCTAGCTACTAGCTATGGACCCGAAGGTCTGAAGTAAACTACTCACACTTCATCGGAGGGGCTACGGTGATGATGTAGAAGCCCTCCGTGGTGGATGCCCCCTCCGGCGGAGCTCCGGAACAGGCCCCAAGATGGGATCTCGTGGATACAGAAGGTTGCGGCAGTGGAATTAGGTTTTTGGCTCCTGTTTTGATCGTTCGGGGATACATAGGTATATATAGGAGGAAGGAGTACGTCGGTGGAGCGTCAGGGGGCCCACGAGGTAGGGGGCGCGCCCAGGGGGTGCCCTCCACCCTTGTGACCGCCTCTGGCACTGCTTGGAGTAGGGTCCAAGTCTCCTGGATCACGTTCGGTTGGAAAATCACGATCCCGAAGGTTTCATTCCGTTTGGACTCTGTTTGATATTCCGTTTCTTTGAAACACTGAAATAGGCAAAAAAACAGCAATTCTGGGCTGGGCCTCCGGTTAATAGGTTAGTCCCAAAAGTAATATAAAAGTGGAAAATAAAGCCCAATATAGTCCAAAACAGTAGATAAAGTAGCATGGAGCAATCAAAAATTATAGATACGTTGGAGACGTATCAGGCATCCCCAAGCTTAATTCCTGCTCATCCTCGAGTAGGTAAATGATAGAAAAGAATTTTTGATGCGGAGTGATACTTTGGCATAATTTCAATGTAAATCTTCTTAATTGTGACATGAATATTCAGATCCGAAAGATTCAGGACAAAAGTTCATATTGACACAAAAATGATAATACTTCAAGCATACTAATCAAAGCAATCATGTCTTCTCAAAATAACATGGCAAAAGAAAGTTCATCCTACAAAATCATATAGTTAGGCTATGCTTCATTTTCGTCACACAAAGATGTTCCCAACTTCTATACCCCCGATGACAAGCCAAGCAATTGTTTCATACTTAAATAATCTCAAACTTTTTCAACCTTCACGCAATACATGAGCGTGAGACATGGATATAGCACTATGGGTGGAATAGAATATGATGATGGGGATTTTGTGGAGAAGACAAAAAAGTAGAAAGTCTCACATTTACGAGGATAATCAACGGGCTATGGAGATGCCCATCAATTGATGTCAACATGAGGAGTAGGGATTGCCATGCAACGGATGCACTAGAGCTATGAATGCTCAACAAAAGAAAACTAGTGGGTGTGCATCCAACTCGCTTGCTCATGAAGACCTAGGGAATTTGAGGAAGCCCATCGTAGGAATATACAAGCCAAGTTCTATAATGAAAACTTCCCACTAGTATGAAAAGGACAACTTTATGAGACTCACTACATGATGAACAAGGTGCTACTTTGAAGCACAAGTGTGGAAAAAGAGATAGTAGCATTGCCCTTTTTATTTTTATTTTTTATTTTTTAGGGCCTTTTTTTTGGCCTTTCTTTTTTGTTTTTGGGCAATGCTCTAATAATGATGATCATCACAGTTCTATTGATTACAACATAAGGATTACAACTCGAAACTTAGAACAAGATATGACTCTATATGAATGCCGCCGGTGGTGTATCGGGATGGTGCAATGAATCAAGAGTGACATGTATGGAAAATAATGCATGGCGGCTTTGCCACAAATACGATGTCAACTACATGATCATGCAATGGCAATATGACAAAAGTAATGTATGTCATGATGATGATGGTGGAAGTTGCATGGCAATATATCTCGGAATGGCTATGGAAATGCCATAATAGGTAGGTATGGTGGCTGTTTTGAGGAAGATATAAGGAGGTTTATGTGTGATAGAGCATATCGTATCACGGGGTTTGGATGCACCGTCGAAGTTTGCACCAACTCTCAAGGTGAGAAAGGGCAACGCATGGTACCGAAGAGGCTAGCAAAGGCGGAAAGGTGAGAGTGCGTATAATCCATGGACTCAACATTAGTCAAAAGAACTCATATACTTATTGCAAAAATTTAGAAGTCATCAAAAATCAAGTACTCCACGCATGCTCCTAGGGGGATAGATTGGTAGGAAAATACCATCGCTCGTCCCCGACCGCCACTCGTAAGGATGCACAAGCCAGGTACACTTTATGTTTCAAATTTGTTACACAACTTTAACCATACGTGCATGCTACGTGACTTGCAAACTTCAACACAAGTATTTCTCAAATTCATAATCACCCAACTAGCACGACTTTGATATTATCACCTCCATATCTTAAAACAATTATCAAGCATCAAACTTATCTTAGTATTCAATTCACTCAAAAGAAAGTTTCACATATCTTGAACACCAAGTATATTAACATTAAGCAAATTACCATGCTATTAACGACTCTCAAAATAATCTAAGTGAAGCATGAGAGATCAATAGTTTCTTCAAAACAAATCCACCACCGTGCTCTAAAAGATATAAGTGAAGCACTAGAGCAAAAATTATCACGCTCAAAAGATATAAGTGAAGTACTATGAGCAAAACTATCAAGCTCAACAGATATAAGTGAAGCACATAGAGTAGTCTAACAAATTCCAAATCATGTATGGCTCTCTCAAAAGATGTGTACAGCAAGGATGATTGTGGTAGACTAACAAGCAACGACACAAATAATACAAGACGCACCAAGCAAAACACATATCATGTGGTGAATAAAAATATAGCTCCAAGTAAATTACCGATGGAAGTGGACGAAAGAGGGGATGCCTTCTGGGGCATCCCCAAGCTTTTACTTTTTGGTGTACTTGGATTATCTTGGGGGGTCCATGGGCATCCCCAAGCTTAGGCTCTTGCCACTCCTTGTTCCATAATCCATCAAAAGAATTCACCCCAAACTTGAAAACTTCACAACACAAAACTCAACAGAAATCTCGTGAGCTCCTTAGAGAAAGAAAACAAAAATACTACTTCAAGGTACTGTAATGAACTCATTTTTTATTTATATTGGTGTTAAACCTACTGTATTCCAACTTCTCTATGGTTTATAAACTATTTTACTAGCCATAGATTCATCAAAATAAGCAAACAACACACGAAAAACAGAATCTCTGAAAAACAGAACAGTCTGTAGCAATCTGTAACTAACGCAAACTTATGGAACTCTAAAAATTCTACCAAAATAGGAAGTCCTGGAAAATTTGTTTGTTGATAAGCATCAAAAAGAATCAACGCAAAAGAACGTTCCTGTGATTTAACAAAATTATATTCGTGCGTGCAAAGTTTCTCTTTTTCAGCAGAATCAAATCAACTATCATCGTAGGTTACCCTATAGGTTCTACTTGGCGCAAACACTAATTAAAACATAAAACCACATCCAAACAGAAGGTAGATGGATTATTTATTCCTAAACAGAAGCAAAACAAAAAAAACACAAAATAAAATTGGGTTGCCTCCCAACAAGCGCTATCGTTTAACGCCCCTAGCTAGGCATAAAAGCAAGGATAGATCTAGGTATTGCCATCTTTGATTTTCATTTTTTTAGCGGAGTCATGCTCGAATCCGGGAGGTTCTTTCCGCTTCCCTTTATATTCGTAAATTTTTAGATCTAAAGAATCCAACCGCTTATTACAAAGAGTAATCAACATATTCATGCGGTGAAGATTTCCGCTAACACTTTTAAGAGGCTCAAGAGACTTTTGTAAATTTTTTGTTACTTCGCAAATCTTTTCAAACACTTGGGTTTCTTCTTGGGTAGGATGAGATCCTCCCTTTTGGGGTAGTGTTCCCACTATTCCCTCTATAATTTCATGCGCTATACTGGGATCAAACTCAATGAAATTTCCCTTAGCAATGCAATCCAAGAGTTGTCTATGCGTCATATTTAACCCAACATAAAAATTACGAAGAAGAATTCTAAAGTTCACCTCTAGGGTGCACTTACGATAAGATTCCATCATCCTATACCAAGCATCTTTTAAGTTTTATCCTTGCCTTTGCTTGAAGTGAAGAACTTCAAACTCGGGAGACATAGGAGTGGATAAGGAATTAGACATAATGACAAGCAAGCTAACTAACACACGAGCAAACAGAAAGGCAACGGGAAAAAGAGGAGGAGATTGGGAAAGAGAGGGCAATAAAACGGCAAGGGTGAAGTGGGGGAGAGGAAAATGAGAGGCAAATGGCAAATAATGTAATGCAAGAGATAGAGATTGCGATGGGTACTTGGCATGGTTGACTTGCTTGCGTGAGCCTCCCCGGCAACGGCGCCAGAAATTCTTCTTGCTACCTCTTGAGCACTGCGTTGGATTTCCCCGAAGAGGAGAGGATGATGCAGCAAAGTAGCGTAAGTATTTCCCTCAGTTTTTGAGAACCAAGGTATCAATCCAGTAGGAGACCACACACAAGTCCCTCATACCTACACAAAGCGATAGCAACTCGCAACCAACGCTTAGGGGTTGTCAATCCCTTCACGGTCACTTACGAGAGTGAGATCTGATAGAGATAATATTTTTGGTATTTTTGATAGATAGATGCAAAGTGAAAAGTAAAAGGCAAAGTAAAAACAAAGAAAGTAAATAAAGTGATAGAGATTGATATGATGAGAATACACCCGGGGGCCATAGGTTTCACTAGTGGCTTCTCTCAAGAGCATAAGTATTCTACGGTGGGTGAACAAATTACTGTTGAGCAATTGACGGAATTGAGCATAGTTATGAGTATATCTAGGCAATGATCATGTATATAGACATCACGTCCAAAACAAGTAGATCGAAACGATTCTGCATCTACTACTATTACTCCACTCATCGACCGCTATCCAGCATGCATCTAGAGTATTGAGTAAAAACAGAGTAACGCCTTAAGCAAGATGACATGATGTAGAGGGATAAATTCATGCAATATGATAAAAACTCCATCTTGTTATCCTCGATGGCAAGAATACAATACGTGCCTTGCAAGTCTTTCTGTCACTGAGTAAGGACACCGCAAGATTGAACCTAAAGCTAAGCACTTCTCCCATTGCAAGAACTACCAATCTAGTTGGCCAAACTGTCACACCCTGATTTTCATGCCCCAACACTTAAGTCAATAAATCATGCTAAAATGTGGTTTGACAAAAACTTTTGAGTGTTTTTGCTTTGATTGAATGTTTGACTGTTGTTTGCAAGTGCTCTAAAAATCAAATAAGTTCTCCAACTCTTATACTCCTTCTCCTTGATCCAAAAACCTTTCCCAATGATCATGCCATGTGTATAGGACATAAAAATAGTTTCTTGCAAAAATAATTTGGCCAAATAGTATTTTCAAAAATTAGTTTTTCAAAAATCCCTGAATTAAGGTTTGCACTGCAAGTACTTAATTAAGGGCAGTAAAAATCCTTCCAAAAATATATTTGACTCCTATTAGATATAGGATACCCAGAAACAACAAAAATATAATTTTAAAAGTTATTTTCCTATTTTATTTAAAAGCTTTTTCTGAAGGCCAGAAATGGTCTTTAATAGGGAAAAATTATTTTATTGTTTCAAAAATATTTTAAAAAAACCTAGGGAAACTAAGTGGACATATATTGTCCATATATAAGAGTTTCAACACATGGTCACGTTCAAAATATTGGTCAAATCCCTCAAAAACCCTTTCTGGATATTTCAAGATTTTGAAATATTTACAAAGGAAATATTCCCCAAAAATTCCAAGAAAATTCTATGGTGTCACATATGACATATTTGGTGATCTTGCCAAGTCTCATGTCTTGGAGAACAAGATAACATCATCAAATCCCCTCAAAATCATTTGTGTCAATTTTGAAGTTTGAGCAACTTTACATTGCCAAACATTCCCAAATGTTCTCAAACCTTGTGAACATTCTCAAATGTTCTAATTAGACATCTAGGACAAGTGGCACAAGTTGGAGAACAAGTTAACTTGATCAAAGTTCCCCAAAACCCTTCCTGTCCAGAACCAAATTTGAACAACTCTACATTGGAAACTTTCTCCTTTTGATCTCAACTTTTGTGGGCATGTTCAGAACCTCAAATGATGACACTACACCAAGTGGTGCATCAAGGAGAACTGATGTGCATGACTAAATCTTGGTAAAGCCATTTCTGCTAATTTGTAGGGTTTACCAAAGTTGCATTGTCAACTTCCTCCAAATGAGCTCCAACTTGGTGATCAACCCCATTTCTATATGACACTTGATCCTGTTAATCTTCATATCATTTGGAATCCATTTGCTTGCCCAAACCACCATCAAACACCTTCTGGCAGAAATTTAGAATGCATGTTTTGGCCATTTCCACTAATCTCCATGAGCTAAGCTTTCTCCCACAGCATAATCTGGTCCTCCTCTAACCCCTGCATCTTTCCCTGCCCGGGGAGCCATGATAATGGGGGTGAAAAGCTCTTTTCCCTCTCTGGACAGCACCATTTCTCTCTCTCTCAACCTCCCTCCTCACTCCAGTGGATCCCCAGGGCATCCAATGCCATTGTCACATTGTTTACTCCCCCCTGCAGCTGCCAGACACAAGTGGGCGCGTGAGGACGTGAGGAAAAGCCGCAGGTGCCGGCCATTTGCACATGGCGCTCCCGGCCATTGACATGGCGCTCCCGGCCACCTCGAGCCTCCCCCTTGCGCCAGTCGAGGTGCCTCGACGCCCGCAACACGCCACCGCACTGGCCCCCCTCCTTTCCCCCTCTGTCTTGCCCATGCCGCGCGTGCCCAGAGCCGCCCGAGCCCGCCAATGCGCGTGCGAGCACGTGGCTCCACCCGGAGCTCGCCCTGCTCCCTGTCTCTCTTCCTGGCACCCTAATCCACCCCCACTAACGCCGCAGACAAGTCCTCGCCCTCTCTTCTGGCCTCCCGGGCCGTTGCCGCGGCCACTCGTGCGCCGCGTCCACGGTGAGCCGTGGGTCAGCTATTTAAGGCCACCCCCGAGCCCCCTCTCTACTCCTTTGGCTCTTTCTCCCTCCCGTGCATCCCTTTGACCAACCCACACCTCCCCTCGTGCCCTCCTGCTCCCTCCATGGCCGGAGTACCGCCGTCGGGCTCCGCCTAAATTCCGGCTATCCCGAGCCTATCCTCTCTCCCTAGCCAGTCCAGTACCCTCATACCACCACCTCGAGGCCCTCCATCACCGTCGTTCATCCCCGGGAACGCCACGCGCTCGTGGCCGAAGATGGCCGACAGCCTCCTCCGCGGCCACCCAAGCCATCGCTGCTGCAGCCCTCCACGGCATGCGTGGAGCACATGGATGGGTGCGGCGTGGCCTCCTGAGCACGCCGGTGGCGGAGCGTCGCCGGAGACGCCCTGTAGCCCCGGCAATCGCCGGCGGGAGCCGCTCCTCGTCACGGACAGAGCGCGCGCGAGAGGTGGAATACGACCTGCCGCTGGGGCCCACACGTCAGCGACCCAGCAGGCGGGCCCGTCCATTTAAGTGGAAACGGCTTCGGCCGGATCCGCCTCCCCTGCACGAAGGCGTACCCCCGTTAAGCCGCCTTCGACGTGGCCTCCCAGCGGGCGCGCGCGAGTGGCTGGGCCAGGCCCTGAGCGTTGTCCCGCTAAGTCTCACCCAGTGCACGCTGCTGCCTCCCTAGATCCAGCCCATTTAGGTAAATCCCTTCTCTTTTTCTTTTTCTGTGGACTGGTAAAATCCATAGAATATTCAAATTAACTCCCAATTTGGTGATTCAAATTTCTAGTAGTTTCTAAGATCATGCCCTACCACATGCTGCTATTGTCACATTTTTACAGAAGCTTTTCCTTCACAAATATTTATCAAAACCCCATTTTCCATTTCTGTGATGAACTTTAGAAAATCACAGAGAGCTCAAAATTGATCCAAATGCCATGATTCAAAATCCTAGGTGTCTATAAGTTCAAAACTTAGTTTTTGAACATTTTTACTAATACTTTCTGTACAACGTCAAATAATGGTCTATTTCTTCATTTATATCCAACTTTGCAAATTCATAGAGAAATCATTTGAACTCCAAATCCAGGGAAACCAATTCCTAGATGCTTATAAAATCATGATTTGCTAAATGGGTGCCTTTGCTCATTTTTCAAAAATATATGTCTGTACACTTCTTGCAAATCCATAAACCCCTTGGTTCCATCATATTAAAATGTTCAGAGATGTCCATTGATCAAATCCTAATGAAACCACTTTGGTCATCCCTCATATGACCATAGGTATCCCAGAAAAGTCAAATCCATATTTTTAGAGCACTTTTATTTCCTGCCTCATTCTGTTGCTTATTATGGTTGCTTCCGATGATAGTTGACGAAGTAGACGAAATGCTCGGAGTTGGACCAGAGATATCTGAAGACCTCGAAGACTTTGTTAAAACAGGCAAGCAGCCCTTTGACCATGTCTATGAAACCCTTTTTATGCATGTCATATAGCACCATATTGTTGTTGCAACGGAATCATGATGAGGTGGTATCCACTTTGATGGTTTGCCACCGTACTTCCTCGTTGATACTTGCATTGTGCATGACCCTACCTTCTTATGAGGGTTATGCCGGTGGGAGTAGATAGGATGCTAAAGTAGTGCTACGCTAAAAGGGACGGGGATATGCATGGTGATGGAGACAAAGCATTTTCAAAAGACTTTTCAAAAACCTCGTCGGGTGCCACTTATGCCCGAGGGAGATGATGAGATGGGTAACCACTTGATGACGAAGTGGTGTACCGAGGCAAGTGTGTGTTGTTTTCAAAAACGGATTAGATTTAAGATTTGTCGACTGTCCCAACCTTACATGCGCAACCACTCTACCCTTATATGGGAAAGGGCATTATTGATTACCTAGGTCGATACTAGCTTGGAGCCCGCATTACTAGTGACGGGGGAGAGTTGGTGCTCTCTCTCGGGACGGGGTCGTGCCAGGTAGGGCGACCAAGAACATTTTTATGGGGCACCGGACACACCGTTGGGACCCCGTGCTTGTGATGTGAGATGATTATGGAGCGTGGCTCCACGAAAATGTTATGTGATAATGTTTTGCACGGGGGTTACTACCAATCGAGTGGACTCCATGTTAGTGTCGTCTAGGGAAAGGTAGTGATCGGGTGCTTACCCCGGGTACTTGAGGTATCGCGGGTCGTGGATGACACGGAAGTTCCCTGGATCTTGTGGGTACAGTGTGCAACCTCTGCAGAGTGTAAAACTATTCGAATAGCCGTGTCCACGGTCAAGGACAGTTGGGCAGTGCTGCTTAAACTATGTCCAGAGTTTACAAACCAGTGTGTGTGGGTAACTACTTGGGTCAAGTCAAAGGACTTGCGTGATTGAGATGGGTAGGTGCCCACTCTCTTCTCGTTGATATCTGTAACCTGTCCTCATGGTTACTTGAATTCTCTTGATGCATGTCTTACAAGTTGTTGAACATGTCATTGCACTCAAAACTAGCTTTCTGCAAAAATTTACCTATATCATGCATTGTTGCACCTTAAACCAAACGATGGGTTGCTTGCGAGTACATTCAATGTACTCATTGGCTTCCACTGGTTATTTAATTGACTAGGCATGGAAGAACCGGAGTTCGAAGAAGAGTTCTTTGGAGACGAACATGCGAACTAGGACGTTTCCCAGTCAGAATGCCTGTAGGGTTAAGGCAGATGGCATGGGTCCAAGTTATCGACGAAGATTTCCGCTGCGATGTTATACTCAAGACTCGACCATAATGGTCCTACTTGTGTAATACGGTATGTATGGATGTAAGACTCTTGTTATTCAGCTTCTATGTGGTCAGTGAGCATTGATCTCTGGGATCACTGTACACGTGCATTCGGTGATCACGACTTATGAGTCGGGGTCCCCACAGAGCTGGTATCAGAGCCATCCTGACTGTAGGAAGCCTTAGTTAGCATGGTCGTTAGTTAGGGTAAAACTATTTCCAAAACTACTACTAGTTTTCCAAAACTATCTATACTTCTCTTCCCTTCTGAGTTTTTTGAAAACTAAGATATACTTTTCTCTTCCCCTTCAAAATCTTTGGTCGCTACAACCCTTATGCCCTTGACCGCCGGATTCCTTGTAGTCCTCGTGGATAATCTAGAAGGAAGACGCTTGCCAGACACTCACCCACCTCTTTTGAACCCAAGATTCATGACACCACAATAAGACGATGCCAACAGAAGATGCGCCTTTGAAGAATGAGGACATGAAGACCCAGAGGATGGTGACACCTTTGAAATTGCCCCAGGATTATGAAACCTTGGCCTAGGATGGCCAGGGCATAGGATATGCAAGATCATGATATACATCGCTAATAGAGTAACCCTGTCACTACCGTTGTTGTATCGGCAACCACCTGTGGATGAGAACCTAGCCATTTTGTCCGCCTCACTATAGTGAGCAGGAAAACGGTTCTCTTCATCCCCCGCTCTCGATGACGATATTGTCAACAATGTGACCGACAGATTGGGCCTCTATTATGCCTTGTTAATGTCATTGCATAAAGGAGTGCCACCTGGAACCGCCAAGACCTTAAAAAGGCAAAAGTGATCGTCATGATTAAGAAGACGAGAGAAGATCAAGTCAATGCCAGCCACGAGGAGCCACCTTCACCCCATCACTTCAACAGGCGAGAAGTTATTGAAGAATCTCCAGGCTCAACCCAGATTCTTTCATCGAACAACTACAAGAGACGTAACAACACCTGAGGAAAACTCAGAAGACTGCATGAGGCACAAGGCACGACTACTGAGTCTGAGAACCCCTAGGGTAGGATGAGTCGTGTACCCCCTATGCGCAGTCGAGTCCGTATGATAGTTCGAATAGAACCATGATTGTGTGTTGCTTGTTTTTATTTGTTTGTGTTTTGATATAGGTCGCACTTTTGCCCTAGGCGACAAGCATGCGACTATATCACCTTCCTCACCTTGTTTCTTTTGTTTGGCCCTCTTTGCACATGTTTGTTTGCACTAGCACTATAGAACCCCCCTTTAGGCATTCCCCTCCTCTATGCTACTTTTCCCTCTCATCTCTCTCCTTAACTGAAGGCTAGCAAGACAAGACACACCAAGGATTCTACTTTGGCAACCAACAAGCACTAAAGACTTTTGCTACAACCTCCTCGACCAAGTGCAACCCCTTAGAGTTATGGTTTCCCCTCAAGATTAGAGACCCATTCCTAGACCCTTCGAGACTTCACGAGATACCCCAGCTCGAAACCTTAACCTGAGCTTAACCTACGGAATTGCAAGAGAACCAGTTAAGCCTCTGTAACCTTGCTTATCATTGGGTCCAACATGGGACTAGTGGACATAGTGAACTAGCACATTATCATCCTGAGATAGCACCAAACTGACGATGCCATAGGGAAGACCAGTTTGAGGATATAGGAATAGATGGCTAATGACTTGATGAGTTTGTGTCAGTGACCTTGAGGAATTATCTGATACTTTTGGTGGATTATGAGGCTTTCATGTTGGTAGATGAACTTGGTGGGATCATGATTATAGAGTAGCATAGCTTTCGTTACCCCTGAGTAAATTGGATTTATATGACAATTATGATCGCAAGCTGGAATTCTTGGAAGTATTTGGATTTGTCTTAGGCAGGGGATATTGATAGGTGATACTTGATATTACGATAATGACTTGAGGGGAAAGTGTAGAAATTCTCGTTGGACATGAGATTTGGATTAAATAGGTGAACCTAATGGAGTCTAGATGCTGAGTAAGTCTACATGGTTCGGATTAAATTGGATTTAGACTGATGATCTCGATCATGATACCATGTTTCTCGGTGGATGATAAACCAGGAGATTGGATTAATTGTGAGAGTTTATTTAGGGATCTATATATGCTTGACCTTGGAGTTAATTGACCCCGATAATGGGAATTGGTGGACTGACTATAGTAAAGATAACCCTTTTCGAGTATTTGGGGATTATAAGGACTTTAGAAGATCATGTGGAACACTAGCATAGGCGTTGGATTTGTAGAATTAATGGATTAGGTAGTTGGTGATGGAAGTTAATGGACTGTTGGGGTTGATTCATAGGAAGGAAACAGGATCTTGGAGTGGCATACGACGTGTTTCCTTAGATAGAGGTGCTTTATCTTAGACCTTGGAAGAATAGGCTAAGAACTTGGATTGTCACGATCAAGCTTAGCAGCTTATATGTTCTACCCATGGATTTTTAGGGGTAGACATACATATGAGTTTGGGGATTGTGGACATATATGATTTTGTTAGACCTCCTCTCGGGAGCCATGAGGATATGAATCACATGAGTGATGATTGGAGTTGACCTATACGAGATGATTCTTTTGGTAATATGAGGTGAAGACTAGGTAGAAGTATTGGCATCTCAGAAACTGTGCTCAAGGATGGGATGATAAACATTCACTCGCATGCTAGAATCCTTGAAACCCGTACGCCGTACCAAGCCACAACATGGTCGGATCCTGACCTTGGGTTTTGGCTCTAGATCGATAAGACCTTGGCCAATACTCAACCGTGACCATCACCAATGCCTCAGCCCACTTTGCGTACCCCATAGACTTCATGGAGTGCTCAGACAAGATAGTTGTCATCATCATTTGGGGACCTATTTGTCCACCCGAAGACGGAAGAAGAGTCGTTCAGCTAGTCAAGGAACATTTTGAAGACCGCCATGACAAGGAGGAAGAACTACCACCATCGTCAAGAAGTAAACATCCGCGTTGAAGACCAGGTGTATCTGCAAGCCACTTCTCTCTAAGGAACCAAGCATTTCCATGACAAGGAGACCCACACCAAGATTCATCGGCCCCCTTCGAGATCACTCCAAGATTTAACAACCCCTTCTAAGATCACTACAAGACGAAGAGAAGACAGTTACCAGCTGGAGTTGCCACCTGAGTTACCTAATGTGCACCACGTTTTCGATGCATCACAACCCCAGAAGTGTTTCCAACTTCCTAACTTGCCCAATCTTTACGAGGGCATTGACCACCGAGCCATCAACCCCTAGCCCAATCTAACCTACCGCGAGGTACCCATTAGCAACATGGATCAAGAAGAGTGTCATACACGAAGCCACACCATCAAGTACTTCAAGCTCAATGGAGCACTACACGGAAGCAGAAGCAACATGAGGACTTGAAGACTACCCCAGATCCAAGTTTCTGTATCCCTTTCCGCGCCTAGTCTGGGAATCTCGGGGACGAGATTCTTGTAAGGGGGGTAGGTCTATCACACCCTGATTTTCATGCCACAACACTTAAGTCAATAAATCATGCTAAAATGTGGTTTGACAAAAACTTTTGAGTGTTTTTGCTTTGATTGAATGTTTGACTGTTGTTTGCAAGTGCTCTAAAAATCAAATAAATTCTCCAACTCTTATACTCCTTCTCCTTGATCCAAAAACCTTTCCCAATGATCATGCCATGTGTATAGGACATAAAAATAATTTCTTGCAAAAATAATTTGGCCAAATAGTATTTTCAAAAATTAGTTTTTCAAAAATCCCTGAATTGAGGTTTGCACTGCAAGTACTTAGTTAAGGGCAGTAAAAATCCTTCCAAAAATATATTTGACTCCTATTAGATATACGATACCCAGAAACAACAAAAATATAATTTTAAAATTTATTTTCCTATTTTATTTAGAAGCTTTTTCTGAAGGCCAGAAATGGTCTTTAATAGGGAAAAATTATTTTATTGTTTCAAAAATATTTTACAAAAACCTAGGGAAACTCAGTGGACATATATTGTCCATATATAAGAGTTTCAACACATGGTCATGTTCAAAATATTGGTCAAATCCCTCAAAAACCCTTTCTGGATATTTCAAGCTTTTGAAATATTTACAAAGGAAATATTCCCCAAAAATTCCAAGAAAATTCTATCATGTCACATATGACATATTTGGTGATCTTGCCAAGTCTCATGTCTTGGAGAACAAGATAACATCATCAAATCCCCTCAAAACCATTTCTGTCAATTTTGAAGTTTGAGCAACTTTACATTGCCAAACATTCCCAAATGTTCTCAAACCTTGTGAACATTCTCAAATGTTCTAATTATACATCTAGGCCAAGTGGCACAAGTTGGAGAACAAGTTAACTTGATCAAAGTTCCCCGAAACCCTTCCTGTCCAGAACCAAATTTGAACAACTCTACATTGGAAACTTTCTCTTTTTGATCTCAACTTTTCTGGGCATGTTCAGAACCTCAAATGATGAAACTACACCAAGTGGTGCATCAAGGAGAATTGATTTTCATGACTAAATCTTGGTAAAGCCATTTCTGCTAATTTCTAGGGTTTACCAAAGTTGCATTGTCAACTTCCTCCAAATGAGCTCCAACTTGGTGATCAACCCCATTTCTATATGACACTTGATCCTGTTAATCTTCATATCATTTGGAATCCATTTGCTTGCCCAAACCACCATCAAACACCTTCTGGCAGAAATTTAGAATGCATGTTTTGGCCATTTCCACTAATCTCCATGAGCTAAGCTTTCTCCCACAACATAATCTAGTCCTCCTCTAACCCCTGCATCTTTCCCTGCCCGGGGAGCCATGATTATGGGGGTGAAAAGCTCTTTTTCCCTCTCTGGACAGCACCATTTCTCTCTCTCTCTCAACCTGCCTCCTCACTCCAGTGGATCCTCAGGGCATCCAATGCCATTGTCACATTGTTTACTCCCCCCTACAGCTGCCAGACACAAGTGGGCGTGTGAGGACGCGAGGAAAAGCCATGGGTGCCGGCCATTTGCGTGCTCCGGAGCATGTCAGCGTGCTCCCGACCGTTGACACGGCACTCCCGACCACCTCGAGCCTCCCCCTTGCGCCAGTCGAGGTGCCTCGACGTCCGCAACACGCCACCGCGCTGACCCCTCCTTTCCCCCTCTGTCTTGCCCATGCCGCGCGTGCCCAGAGCCGCCCGAGCCCGCCAATGCGCGTGCGAGCTCGTGGCTCCACCCGGAGCTCGCCCCGCTCCCTCTCTCTCTTCCTGGCGCCCTAATCCACCCCCACTAACGCTACAGACAAGTCCTCGCCCTCTCTCCTGGCCTCCCGGGCCGTTGCCGCGGCCACTCGTGCGCCGCGTCCACGGTGAGCCGCGGGTCAGCTATTTAAGGCCACCCCCAAGCCCCCTCTCTACTCCTTTGGCTCTCTCTCCCTCCCGTGCATCCCTTGGACGAACCCACACCTCCCCTCATGCCCTCCTGCTCCCTCCATGGCCGGAGTACAGCCGTCGGGCTCCGCCTAAATTCCGGCTATCCCGAGCCTCTCCTCTCTCCCTAGCCACTCCAGTACCCTCATACCACCACCTCGAGGCCCTCCATCACTGTTGTTCATCCCCGGGAACGCCACACGCTCGTGGCCGAAGATGGCCGACAGCCTCCTCCACGGCCACCCAAGCCATCGCTGCTCCAGCCCTCCACGGCATGCGTGCAGCACATGGATGGGTGCGGCATGGCCTCCTGAGCACGCCGGTGGGCGGAGCGTCGCCAGAGACGCCCTGTAGCCCCGGCAATCGCCGGCGGGAGCCGCTCCTCCTTGCGGCCAGAGCGCGCGCGGGAGGTGGAATACGACCTGCCGCTGGGGCCCACATGTCAGCGACCCAGCAGGCAGGCCCGTCCGTTTAAGTGGAAACGGCTTCGGCCGGATCCGCCTCCCCTGCACGAAGGCGTACCCCCATTAAGCCGCCTTCGACGTGGCCTCCCAGCGGGCGCGCGCGAGAGGCTGGGCCAGGCCTAGAGCGCTTTCCCGCTAAGTCTCGCCCAGTGCACGCTGCTCCCTCCCTAGATCCAGCCCATTTAGGTAAATCCCTTCTCTTTTTCTTTTTCTGTGGACTGGTAAAATCCATAGAATATTCAAATTAACTCCAAATTTGATGATTCAAATTTCTAGTAGTTTCTAAGATCATGCCCTACCACGTGCTGCTATTGTCACATTTTTACAGAAGCTTTTCCTTCACAAATATTTATCAAAACCCCATTTTCCATTTCTGTGATGAACTTCAGAAAATCACAGAGAGCTCAAAATTGATCCAAATGCCATGATTCAAAATCCTAGGTGTCTATAAGTTCAAAACTTAGTTTTTGAACATTTTTACTAATACTTTCTGTACAACCTCAAATAATGGTCTATTTCTTCATTTATAGCCAACTTTGCAAATTCATAGAGAAATCATTTGAAGTCCAAATCCAGTGAAACCAATTCCTAGATGCTTATAAAATCATGATTTGCTAAATGGGTGCCTTTGCTCATTTTTCAAAAATATATTTCTGTACACTTCTTGCAAATCCATAAACCCCTTGGTTCCATCATATTGAAATGTTCAGAGATGTCCATTGATCAAATCCTAATGAAACCACTTTGGTCATACCTCATATGACCATAGGTATCCCAGAAAAGTCAAATCCATATTTTTAGAGCACTTTCATTTCCTGCCTCGTTCTGTTGCTTATTATGGTTGCTTTCGATGATAGTTGACGAAGTAGACGAAATGCTCGGAGTTGGACCAGAGATATTTGAAGACCTCGAAGACTTTGTTAAAACAGGCAAGCAGCCCTTTGACCATGTCTATGAAACCCTTTTTATGCATGTCATATAGCACCATATTGTTGTTGCAACGGAATCATGATGAGGTGGTATCCACTTTGATGGTTTGCCACCGTACTTCCTCGTTGATACTTGCATTGTGCATGACCCTACCTTCTTATGAGGGTTATGCCGGTGGGAGTAGATAGGATGCTAAAGTAGTGCTACGCTAAAAGGGACGGGGATATGCATGGTGATGGAGACAAAGCATTTTCAAAAGTCTTTTCGAAAACCTCGTCGGATGCCACTTATGCCCGAGGGAGATGATGAGATGGGTAACCACTTGATGATGAAGTGGTGTACCGAGGCAAGTGTGTGTTGTTTTCGAAAACGGATTAGATTTAAGATTTGTCGACTCTCCCAACCTTACATGCGCAACCACTCTACCCTTATATGGGAAAGGGCATTATTGATTACCTAGGTCGATACTATCTTGGAGCACGCATTACTAGTGACGGGGGAGAGTTGGTGCTCTCTCTCGGGACGGGGTCGTGCCAGGTAGGGCGACCAAGAACATTTTTATAGGGCACCGGACACACTGTTGGTACCCCGTGCTTGTGATGTGAGATGATTATGGAGCGTGGATCCACGAAAATGTTATGTGATAATGTTGGGCACGGGGGTTACTACTAATCGAGTGGACTCCATGTTAGTGTCGTCTAGGGAAAGGTAGTGATCGGGTGCTTACCCTGGGTACTTGAGGTATCGCGGGTCGTGGATGACACGGAAGTTCCCCGGATCTTGTGGGTACAGTGTGCAACCTCTGCAGAGTGTAAAACTATTCGAATAGCCGTGTCCACGGTCAAAGACAGTTGGGCGGTGCTGCTTAAACTATGTCCAGAGTTTACAAACCAGTGTGTGTGGGTAACTACTTGGGTCAAGTCAAAGGACTTGACGTGATTGAGATGGGTAGGTGCCCACTCTATTTTTGTTGATATCTGTAACCTGTCCTCATGGTTACTTGAATTCTCTTGATGCATGTCTTACAAGTTGTTGAACATGTCATTGCACTCAAAACTAGCTTTCTGCAAAAATTTACCTATATCATGCATTGTTGCACCTTGAACCAAACCATGGGTTGCTTGCGAGTACATTCAAAGTACTCATTGGCTTGCCACTGGTTATTTAATTGACCAGGCATGGAAGAACCGGAGTTCGAAGAACAGTTCTTTGGAGACGAACATGCGAACTAGGATGTTTCCCAGTCAGACCCGTAGGGTTAAGGCAGATGGCATGGGTCCAAGTTATCGATGAAGATTTCCGCTGTGATGTTATATTCAAGACTCGACCATAATGGTCCTACTTGTGTAATACTATATGTATGGATGTAAGACTCTTGTTATTCAGCTTCTGTGTGTTCAGTGAGCATTGATCTCTGGGATCACTGTACACGTGCATTCGGTGATCACGACTTATGAGTCGGGGTCCCCACAGAGCTGGTATCAGAGCCATCCTGACTGTAGGAAGCCTTAGTTAGCATGGTCGTTAGTTAGGGTAAAACTATTTCCAAAACTACTACTAGTTTTCCAAAACTATCTATACTTCTCTTCCCTTCTGAGTTTTTTGAAAACTAAGATATACTTTTCTCTTCCCCTTCAAAATCTTTGGTCGCTACAACCCTTATGCCCCTGACCACTGGATTCCTTGTAGTCCTCATGGATAATCTAGAAGGAAGACGCCTTGCCAAACACTCACCCACCTCTTTTGAACCCAAGATTCATGACACCACAACAAGACGATGCCAACAGAAGATGCGCCTTTGAATAATGAGGACATGAAGACCCAGAGGATGGTGACACCTTTGAAATTGCCCCAGGATTATGAAACCTTGGCCTAGGATGGCCAGGGCATAGGATATGCAAGATCATGATATACATCGCTAATAGAGTAAGCCTGTCACTACCGTTGTTGTATCGGCAACCACCGGTGGATGAGAACCTAGCCATTTGGTCCGCCTCACTATAGTGAGCAGGAGAACAGTTCTCTTCATCCCCCGCTCTCGGTGACGATATTGAAAACAATGTGTCCGACAGATTGGGCCTCTATTATGCCTTGTTAATGTCATTGCATAAAGGAGTGCCACCTAGAACCGCCAAGACCTTAAAAAGGCAAAAGTGATCGTCATGATTAAGAAGACGAGAGAAGATCAAGTAAATGCCAGCCACGAGGCGCCACCTTCACCCCATCACTTCAACAGGCAAGAAGTTGTTGAAGAATCTCCAGGCTCAACCCAGATTGTTTCAGCGAACAACTACAAGAGACGTAACAACACCTGAGGAAAACTCAAAAGACTGCATGAGGCACAAGGCACGACTACTAAGTCCGAGAACCCCTAGGGTAGGATGAGTCGTGTACCCCCTATGCGCAGTCGAGTCTGTATGATAGTTCAAATAGAACCATGATTGTGTGTTACTTGTTTTTATTTGTTTGTGTTTTGATATAGGTCGCACTTTTGCCCTAGGCGACAAGCATGCGACTATATCACCTTCCTCACCTTGTTTCTTTTGTTTGGCCCTCTTTGCACCTGTTTGTTTGCACTAGCACTATAGAACCCCCCTTTAGGCATTCCCCTCCTCTATGCTACTTTTCCCTCTCATCTCTCTCCTCAACTGAAGGCTAGCAAGACAAGACACACCAAGGATTCTACTTTGGCAACCAATAAGCACTAAAGACTTTTGCTACAACCTCCTCGACCAAGTGCAACCCCTTAGAGTTATGGTTTCCCCTCAAGATTAGAGACCCATTCCTAGACCCTTCGAGACTTCACGAGATACCCCAGCTCGAAACCTTAACCCTGAGCTTAACCTACGGAATTGCAAGAGAACCGGTTAAGCCTCCGTAACCTTGCTTATCATTGGGTCCATCATGGGACTAGTGGACATAGTGAACTAGCACATTATCATCCTGAGATAGCACCAAACTCACAATGCCATAGGGAAGACCAGTTTGAGGATATAGGAATAGATGGCTAATGACTTGATGAGTTTGTGTCAGTGACCTTGAGGAATTATCTGATACTTTTGGTGGATTATGAGGCTTTCATGTTGGTAGATGAACTTGGTGGGATCATGATTATAGAGTAGCATAGCTTTCGTTACCCCTGAGTAAATTGGATTTATATCACAATTATGATCGCAAGTTGGAATTCTTGGAAGTATTTGGATTTTTCTTAGGCAGGGGATATTGATAGGTGATAGTTGATATTATGATAATGACTTGAGGGAAAAGTGTAGAAATTCTCGTTGGACAAGAGATTTGGATTAAATAGGTGAACCTAATGGAGTCTAGATGCTGAGTAAGTCTACATGGTTTGGACTAAATTGGAATTAGAATGATTATCTCGATCATGATACCATGTTTCTCGGTGGACGATAAACCAGGAGATTGGATTAATTGTGAGAGTTTATTTAGGGATCTATATATGCTTGACCTTGGAGTTAATTGACCCCGATAACGGGAATTGGTGGACTGACTATAGTAAAGATAACCCTTTTCGAGTATTTGGGGATTATAAGGACTTTAGAAGATCATGTGGAACACCAGCATAGGCGTTGGATTTGTAGAATTAATGGATTAGGTAGTTGGTGATGGAAGTTAATGCACTGTTGGGGTTGATTCATAGGAAGGAAACAGGATCTTGGAGTGGCATACGACGTGTTTCCTTAGATAGAGGTGCTTTATCTTAGACCTTGGAAGAATAGGCTAAGCACTTGGATTGTCACGATCAAGCTTAGTAGCTTATATGTTCTACCCATGGATTTTTAGGGGTAGACATACATATGAGTTTGGGGATTGTGGACATATATGATTTTGTTAGACCTCCTCTCGGGAGCCTTGAGGATATGAATCACATGAGTGATGATTGGAGTTGACCTATACGAGATGATTCTTTTGGTAATATGAGGTGAAGACTAGGTAGAAGTATTGGCATCTCAGAAACTGTGCTCAAGGATGGGATGATAAACATTCACTTGCACCCTAGAATCCTTGAAACCCTTACGCCCTACCAAGCCACAACATGGTCAGATACTGACCTTGGGTTTTGGGTCTAGATCGATAATACCTTGGCCAATACTCAACCGTGACCATCACCAATGCCTCAGCCCACTTTACGTACCTCATAGACTTCATGGAGTGCTCAGACAAGATAGTTGTCATCATCATTTGGGGACCTATTTGTCCACCCGAAGACGGAAGAAGAGTCGTTCAGCTAGTCAAGGAACATTTTGAAGACCGCCATGCCAAGGAGGAAGAACTACCACCATCGTCAAGAAGTAAACATCCGCGTTGAAGACCAGGTGTATCTGCAAGCCACTTCTCTCTAAGGAACCAAGCATTTCCATGACAAGGAGACCCACACCAAGATTCATCGGCCCCCTTCGAGATCACTCCAAGATTTCACAACCCCTTCTAAGATCACTACAAGATGAAGAGAAGACAGTTACCAGCTGGAGTTGCCACCTGAGTTACCTGATGTGCACCACGTTTTCCATGCATCACAACCCCAGAAGTGTTTCCAACTTCCTAACTTGCCCGATCTTTACGAGGGCATTGACCACCGAGCCATCAACCCCTAGCCTAATCTAACCTACCGCGAGCTACCCATTAGCAACATGGATCAAGAAGAGCGTCATACATGAAGCCACACCATCAAGTACTTCAAGCTAAATGGAGCACTACACGGAAGCAGAAGCAACATGAGGACTTGAAGACTACCCCAGATCCAAGTTTCTGTATCCCTTTCCGCGCCTAGTCTAGGAATCTCGGGGACGAGATTCTTGTAAGGGGGGTAGGTCTGTCACACCCTGATTTTCATGCCACAACACTTAAGTCAATAAATCATGCTAAAATGTGGTTTGATAAAAACTTTTGAGTGTTTTTGCTTTGATTGAATGTTTGACTGTTGTTTGCAAGTGCTATAATAATTAAATAAATTCTCCAACTCTTATACTCCTTCTCCTTGATCCAAAAACCTTTCCCAATGATCATGCCATGTGTATAGGACATAAAAATAATTTCTTGCAAAAATAATTTGTCCAAATAGTATTTTCAAAAATTAGTTTTTCAAAAATCCCTGAATTGAGGTTTGCACTGCAAGTACTTAATTAAGGGCAGTAAAAATCCTTCCAAAAATATATTTGACTCCTATTAGATATAGGATACCCAGAAACCACAAAAATATAATTTTAAAAGTTACTTTCCTATTTTATTTAAAAGCTTTTTCTTAAGGCCAGAAATGGTCTTTAATAGGGAAAAATTATTTTATTGTTTCAAAAATATTTTACAAAAACCTAGGGAAACTCAGTGGACATATATTGTGCATATATAAGAGTTTCAACACATGGTCATGTTCAAAATATTGGTCAAATACCTCAAAAACCCTTTCTGGATATTTCAAGCTTTTGAAATATTTACAAAGGAAATATTCCCAAACAATTCCAAGAAAATTCTATCATGTCACATATGACATATTTGGTGATCTTGCCAAGTCTCATGTCTTGGAGAACAAGATAACATCATCAAATCCCCTCAAAACCATTTCTGTCAATTTTGAAGTTTGAGCAACGTTACATTGCCAAACATTCCCAAATGTTCTCAAACCTTGTGAACATTCTAAAATGTTCTAATTATACATCTAGGCCAAGTGGCACAAGTTGGAGAACAAGTTAACTTGATCAAAGTTCCCCAAAACCCTTCCTGTCCAGAACCAAATTTGAACAACTCTACATTGGAAACTTTCTCCTTTTGATCTCAACTTTTGTGGGCATGTTCAGAACCTCAAATGATGACACTACACCAAGTGGTGCATCAAGGAGAATTGATTTGCATGACTAAATCTTGGTAAAGCCATTTCTGCTAATTTCTAGGGTTTACCAAAGTTGCATTGTCAACTTCCTCCAAATGAGCTCCAACTTGGTGATCAACCCCATTTCTATATGACACTTGATCCTGTTAATCTTCATATCATTTGGAATCCATTTGCTTGCCCAAACCACCATCAAACACCTTCTGGCAGAAATTTAGAATGCATGTTTTGGCCATTTCCACTAATCTCCATGAGCTAAGCTTTCTCCCACAGCATAATCTGGTCCTCCTCTAACCCCTGCATCTTTCCCTGCCCGGGGAGCCATGATTATGGGGGTGAAAAGCTCTTTTTCCTTCTCTGGACAACACCATTTCTCTCTCTCAACCTCCCTCCTCACTCCAGTGGATCCCCAGGGCATCCAATGCCATTGTCACATTGTTTACTCCCCCCTGCAGCTGCCAGACACAAGTTGGCGCGTGAGGATGCGAGGAAAAGCCGCGGGTGCCGGCCATTTGCGCGCTCTGGAGCACGTCAGCGTGCTCCCGACCACCTCGAGCCTCCCCCTTGCGCCAGTCAAGGTGCCTCGACGTCCGCAACACACCACCGCACTGGCCCCCTCCTTTCCCCCCCTGTCTTGCCCATGCCGCGCGTGCCCAGAGCCGCCCGAGCCCGCCAATGCGCGTGCGAGCTCGTGGCTCCACCCGGAGCTCGCCCCGCTCCCTCTCTCTCTTCCTGGCGCCCTAATCCACCCCCACTAACGCCGCAGACAAGTCCTCACCCTCTCTCCTGGCCTCCCGGGCCATTGCCGCGGCAACTCGTGCGCCGCGTCCATGGTGAGCCATTGGTCAGCTATTTAAGGCCACCCCGAGCCCCCTCTCTACTCCTTTGGCTCTCTCTCCCTCCCGTGCATCCCTTGGACCAACCCACACCTCCCCTCGTGCCCTCCTGCTCCCTCCATGGCCGGAGTACCGCCGTTGGGCTCCGCCTAAATTCCGGCTATCCCGAGCCTCTCCTCTCTCCCTAGCCACTCCAGTACCCTCATACCACCACCTCGAGGCCCTCCATCACCGTCGTTCATCCCCGGGAACGCCACGCGCTCGTGGCCGAAGATGGCCGACAGCCTCCTCCGCAGCCACCCAAGCCATCGCTGCTGCAGCCCTCCACGGCATGCGTGCAGCACATGGCTGGGTGCGGCTTGGCCTCCTGAGCACGCCAGTGGGCGGAGCGTCGCCGGGACGCCCTGTAGCCCCGGCAATCGCCGGCGGGAGCCGCTCCTCCTGGCGGGAGGTGGAAGACGACCTGTCGCTGGGGCCCACACGTCAGCGACCCAGCAGGCGGGCCAGTCCGCTTAAGTGGAAACGGCTTCGGCTGGATCCGCCTCCCCTGCACGAAGGCGTACCCCCGTTAAGCCGCCTTCGACGTGGCCTCCCAGCGGGCGCGCGCGAGAGGCTGGGCCAGGCCCAGAGCGCTTTCCCGCTAAGTCTCGCCCAGTGCACGCTGCTGCCTCCCTAGATCCAGCCCATTTAGGTAAATCCCTTCTCTTTTTCTTTTTCTGTGGACTTGTAAAATCCATAGAATATTCAAATTAACTCCAAATTTTATGATTCAAATTTGTAGTAGTTTCTAAGATCATGCCCTACCACATGCTGCTATTGTCACATTTTTACGGAAGCTTTCCCTTCACAAATATTTATCAAAACCCCATTTTCCATTTCTGTGATGAACTTTAGAAAATCACAGGGAGCTCAAAATTGATCCAAATGCCATGATTCAAAATCCTAGGTGTCTATAAGTTCAAAACTTAGTTTTTGAACATTTTTACTAATACTTTCTGTACAACCTCAAATAATGGTCTATTTCTTCATTTATAGCCAACTTTGCAAATTCATAGAGAAATTATTTGAACTCCCAATCCAGTGAAACCAATTCCTAGATGCTTATAAAATCATGATTTGCTAAATGGGTGCCTTTGCTCATTTTTCAAAAATATATTTCTGTACACTTCTTGCAAATCCATAAACCCCTTGGTTCCATCATATTGAAATGTTCAGAGATGTCCATCGATCAAATCCTAATGAAACCACTTTGGTCATCCCTCATATGACCATAGGTATCCCAGAAAAGTCAAATCCATATTTTTAGAGCACTTTTATTTCCTGCCTAGTTCTGTTGCTTATTATGGTTGCTTTTGACGATAGTTGACGAAGTAGACGAAATGCTCGGAGTTGGACCAGAGATATTTGAAGACCTCGAAGACTTTGTTAAAACAGGCAAGCATCCCTTTGACCATGTCTATGAAACCCTTTTTATGCATGTCATATAGCACCATATTGTTGTTGCAACGGAATCATGATGAGGTGGTATCCACTTTGATGGTTTGCCACCGTACTTCCTCGTTGATACTTGCATTGTGCATGACCCTACCTTCTTATGAGGGTTATGCCTGTGGGAGTAGATAGGATGCTAAAGTAGTGCTACGCTAAAAGGGACAGGGATATGCATGGTGATGGAGACAAAGCATTTTCAAAAGACTTTTCGAAAACCTCATCGGGTGCCACTTATGCCCGAGGGAGATGATGAGATGGGTAACCACTTGATGACGAAGTGGTGTACCGAGGCAAGTGTGTGTTGTTTTCAAAAACGGATTAGATTTAAGATTTGTCGACTGTCCCAACCTTACATGCGCAACCACTCTAACCTTATATGGGAAAGGGCATTATTGATTACCTAGGTCGATACTAGCTTGGAGCCCGCATTGCTAGTGACGGGGGAGAGTTGGTGCTCTCTCTCGGGACGGGGTCGTGCCAGGTAGGGCGACCAAGAACATTTTTATGGGGCACCGGACACACCGTTGGTACCCCGTGCTTGTGATGTGAGATGATTATGGAGCGTGGCTCCACGAAAATGTTATGTGATAATGTTGGGCACGGGGGTTACTACCAATCGAGTGGACTCCATGTTAGTGTCGTCTAGGGAAAGGTAGTGATTGGGTGCTTACCCCGGGTACTTGAGGTATCGCGGGTCGTGGATGACACGAAAGTTCCCCGGATCTTGTGGGTACAGTGTGCAACCTCTACAGAGTGTAAAACTATTCGAATAGTCGTGTCCACGGTCAAGGACAGTTGGGCGGTGCTGCTTAAACTATGTCCAGAGTTTACAAACCAGTGTGTGTGGGTAACTACTTGGGTCAAGTCAAAGGACTTGACGTGATTGAGATGGGTAGGTGCCCACTCTATTTTCGTTGATATCTGTAACCTGTCCTCATGGTTACTTGAATTCTCTTGATGCATGTCTTACAAGTTGTTGAACATGTCATTGCACTCAAAACTAGCTTTCTGCAAAAATTTACCTATATCATGCATTGTTGCACCTTGAACCAAACCATGGGTTGCTTGCGAGTACATTCGAAGTACTCATTGGCTTGCCACTGGTTATTTAATTGACCAGGCATGGAAGAACCGGAGTTCGAAGAAGAGTTCTTTGGAGACGAACATGCGATCTAGGACGTTTCCCAGTCAGAATGCATGTAGGGTTAAGGCAAATGGCATGGGTCCAAGTTATCGACGAAGATTTCCGCTGCGATGTTATACTCAAGACTCGACCATAATGGTCCTACTTGTGTAATACGGTATGTATGGATGTAAGAATCTTGTTATTCAGCTTCTGTGTGTTCAGTGAGCATTGATCTCTGGGATCACTGTACACGTGCATTCAGTAATCACGACTTATGAGTCGGGGTCCCCACACAAACCAAAAAGGATAATTCGCAGAGACTTGCAAAGACAACTCAATCATACATAAAAGAATTCAGAGAAGAATCAAATATTTTCCATAGATAATACTGGATCATAAACCCACAATTCATCGGTCTCAACAAACACACCGCAAAAAGAAGATTACATCGAATAGATCTCCACGAGAGAGGGGGATAACATTGTATTGAGATCCAAAACGAGAGAAGAAGCCATCTAGCTACTAGCTATGGACCCGAAGGTCTGAAGTAAACGACTCACACTTCATCGGAGGGGCTATGGTAATGATGTAGAAGCCCTCTATGGTGGATGCCCCCTCCGGGGGAGCTCCGGAATAGGCCCCAAGATGGGATCTCGTGGATACAGAAGGTTGCGGCGGTGGAATTAGGTTTTTGGCTCCTGTTCTGATCGTTCGGGGATACGTAGGTATATATAGGAGGAAGGAGTACGTCAGAAGAGCGTCAGGGGGCCCATGAGGTAGGGGGGCGTGCCCAGGGGGCGGGCGCCCTCCACCCTCGTGACCGCCTCTGGCACTGCTTGGAGTAGGGTCCAAGTCTCCTGGATCACGTTCGGTTGGAAAATCACGATCCCGAAGGTTTCATTCCGTTTGGACTCCGTTTGATATTCCGTTTCTTCGAAACACTGAAATAGGCAAAAAACAACAATTCTGGGCTGGCCCTCCGGTTAATAGGTTAGTCCCAAAAGTAATATAAAAGTGGAAAATAAAGCCCAATATAGTCCAAAACAGTAGATAAAGTAGCATGGAGCAATCAAAAATTATAGATACATTGGAGACGTATCAATGTGTTGTAATGATTCGAATTTTTTAGGCGAGGTAATCCTCAGTACTTGTATGATTGACATAAGGTGAACTATTTTTTGTGTGAGCATATTGTATTGGATGAAATAATTGTTTGACTCAAACTGTATCCAACCTACTGAATTCGAAGATCACGACATTTCTAAATCATAATCATATATAAAGGTGGAATAAATGTTTGTTGTGGTTTTGAAGAAATAAATAACAAAACATAGAATTATCTGTGGATATTTGTAATCAAATAAAACTTGGATTTGAATTTAGTTTGTCAGGGCCCAGGGCAATCGTGAATGCTAATTCTCCCAAGTTTTGAATGAAGCGGCTAAACACCCACTATGATTTGTGGGCTGCCCGAAGCAAGTGTTTGCGAGATGGAAATTAATGTCTACCCCTGACACTTGACATCTTTATCGATCGGATTTACACTACTGTCGATAGGTGTAGACTAGTAACTTCAATCAGACGTGACACGATGGCCTCTGAGCCCATTCAGACACGGTGTGCACCAAACGTGGGGGGCAAAACACATTTAATTCAAGCTCGTCCAAAAGACATGTGTCTCTTCCTCCATTTCCCCATTCATACACGGTGGGCGGCAAAACAAACTCTCCTCGTACGAAATCGATGTAGGCTAATATTTTAAATAGGGGCAGATGTGTAACTTCCCTCAGACGTGACACAACCGCCCTACCTGTCAGCCCTGTTCATACACCGTGGGCGCCAACCGTGGGCGGCAAAACACCCTCTCCTCGCCCTAAATAGTTACCGGCAAATATTTGGGAGATGCGAGATTACCTTCCTATCCCCAACCGACACGATGTCCAAAATTTTAAACGGGGGATAAGTTCCGTAACTTTCCCACATTTCAGAGAAGCGCGTCCCAAAGTTTGAGATCCCCCTCCCCTCCATTTCCCCATTCATACACCGTCGGCAGCACGACGACCTCCGCACTGCGGCCAGCCTCCTCCATCCGCCACCCCATCCTCCACCTTGCCGGAGCCGCTACCCCTACCCCGTCGTCCACTTCAAGAGATGGATGTCTCTCATCCATGGCGCTGGAGCAGGATCCTTTCATCGCCTCCTCTTGCTTCATCAGCGTCGTCGTCCACCTTGCCGTTGTCGCTCCTACGACCGCCTCGTCCACGGCAACAGGACATATCCTCCGACTCGGCCGTCTGCCATCTAAAGTCTTCTTCCCCGCCGCCGACAGCCATCGCACCCGCAGCACCCTCAATGTATCAGCATAGGCCTACACGGCATCGCAACAGAGGTGGAACTCTATGTGCTTAAGTTATTGATCTCACCCGGAAAATAGATCGTAATTTGTTTACTGTACTTTTCTTGTCCGTACCAAATAGTAGTGGCTAGTTGAAAGCAAACATTGGTTGCGAAGTAGCTTTGTCCGGTTTGCACCTTCAGATCCGCCATGGCACGGGCACTAGACTCGTAAAGCTTATGGTTTCCCCCTTTATATTCACTACCATCATCGTAGGTGATTCGTGTCGTGCTAGCACTGCTCCTCAAGACCTCAACCCAAAGCTTACATGTTGAAATACGAATCTGATATGATGCTCATATCACTAAAATAGAAGATGTTTAATTGGTCACCTAATGTTCCTATATTCGTTTCGAAAAGCATGTGCGCCACCCACTGGTCCAGCTAGTTCCACTTTCCTTATTTTTCTCTTGATGCTTAGGGTTTTCCCCTTTTATCTACTCTACTATGATCTGCGTAGGTGCTTTCTGTCGTACTAGCATTACTCCACCCTTCAAGCTAAACAACACAAACACTCAAAATTCAAAAGCTTAGTTGTTCAAATACGATTTTGATATTATACTGATATTAGTTAATGGACACATTTAATTGGTTAGCTAAAGGTCCCACTTGAGTTTCCAAATGCATGTCGCGACATATAGAGAGACAGCATAATTGCATTTATTAGTCACTTGTTGACCGTACTTTCTTGTCCATACCAATCTTAGTTGTTATTTCAAAGCAAACATCGGTTGCTAACTACCCTTTGCGCGGTTTGCAGCTTCAGATCTGCCATCCCACTGCCATGGTCAACACTGTACTCATCATGCTTATGGTTTCCCCATTTTATGATGACCACAATCAGCCTACATGGTTTGTGTCGTAATAGCACTACTCCACCCATCGAGCTAAACAAGATTAGTTGTACAAATTCATATCTGATATTATTGCTGATATTAGTAAGACCGAGAGATGTTTAATTGGTTAGCTAAATGTTCCTACTTTAGTTTCGAAATGCATGTGAGCCACGTATGGAGAGACCAGAAAGAATAGTATTTCTCTGTGCGCTCTGGTTCATCATGGGTGGCCAACCGACATTGTATTGAAAGACTTGTAATATCTTCAATCTGCTTGCTCTTCCGCTCTTCTTTAAGATGATACTCTTCTCTTGCGGTCGACTGGTCAGGTCGAGTTGTTCTCCCTTAGTATATTTTAAATCTGTCAGGTCAGGTCGACTTGTTCTTCTTCACTATATGTTGAAGCTGTCATCTTCGAAGTGTCATCCCTTCTGGAGCTCTCATATTTTGAGTAGTAGGCCACATTATATTAATGCACACAACAAATTACAGCATGCATGGCATCTCTTAAAAGAATTGCAGAGATAGCACAAATGGGTTTACAGGGAGGCAATATTGGATTAGAATCACTTCTGCATTACAAAGAAAATCTCACTTGTTTTTATGTTTTCATGCATGTCAGATATTGAACATTATCAAAAGGAATATGAGAATGGGCGCACAAGAGGAATATTGCAGAACAATCCACTGGCTAACAAACTTGGCATGGTGGAGGATGGCCTATCTTATTCACCCATCAAGGTGCTTGCTCTAACTTTGCAAAGTTGTATTGGTCGCACATATTTTGCATCTGACCTCTTGCATTACTTCTACTTTGTTACACCATCTACTTAGTTTAAGCATCATATATGAGTATATGCCATACCTATCCATTTTCTGTACCTATTCCATGTGTCGTCACACTATGTTTTTCTAGTTAAATGTTGTTCTTTCGTAATAGATGTCCAAAAGGAAGATGGTGAGTGTAGATCCTCAAGGAGTACAAACTAGGTATTTTGAAAAGGTAGTGATACCTGTTAAGTCAGATAGATCAGCAACCACAGAAAACACAGGCCCAACTGTACCACACTTTACCCCTACTCTAGTGGCCAAACCCCTATTAGAACTGCTGGGAGGCAATATTATTTGATCTATATTTACTCTTTGCAAAATGTAGAATAATGGCAATGCTTATAAAGAATTTTCTTTGGGGAATTTATTGAATTATCCTTCCATCAACATGGAGAAGGGCTTTGTCCAGCCCGTGTTAACATGTAATGTAAGTTCATCCTTCTCAAGCCTTCAAACTTTGTTCTAGTACAGATTTGGATAGGCATCATTTCCTCCACTGCTGTTTGCGTTGCTGTTTACATCTGATTGGATGTTTGCAACAACTACCAGTTTCAAATTGTAGTTGTAAAAACATGTTCCTTATGCAGAACAGATCCATTTATTTGCTTATATAATTGTGAAACCTTTTACATGTCTCCTTGTTTCTCTTTCAGAGTCGTATCTCTTACGCCAGGCAGAACTTTAGGGAAGATAGTGAGCCAAGCCATCTTGAGGACAGCATGATGACCCCAAGGTCCTGTCTTGATGAAGACAGTGAGTTGAAGCTACTCACCAGCAGGTGTGAGACAACCTCTGTGCAGTCGTTGCCTCAATCAGTTCGACTTCCTCAGTCTCAACTTAAAACGGAAAGGCTTGCTTCAGCTCAGCCCCGACTTGAAGTCAAAGATGCAATGAAGATGTCAGAGGACTGCCGTGCGCACCATCATGCCATACATCCAGTGTTGATGCATCTATCATTGACACAACTGAGGTCTACTCAGGTTCTTCGGCTGTTTGGGGGGCCCGACCTGGCCAGGCCTAGTGCCTTCTGAAGTGCTCTTAGTTTTGTATATTCTTTTGTCGGCGCGTTTATTTGCACTGGTGGCGAACTTTGATGCCCAGTGGATGTAATATGTGTGATAGCCGTGATAGCCTAGTGTAAGTTGCTTGCTTATTTATTTCCTTGTTGTCTTGTTTACTTGTTTGCTTGTAGTCATTGTAGTTCTTTTTCCGCGGATTGCTAGTGGCTGCAATAACCTATTTGATAAAACTAGGCCACAATAACCATGGGCCAATATTTACTGTAGTGACACTGGGCCTCCTACGGGCCGTAGAAACAGTGGGCCTTCTACGGGCCATAGAAACAGTGGGCCTTCTACGGGTCGTAGAAACAGTGGGCCTTCTACGGGCCGTAGAAACAATGGGCCTTCTATGGGCCGTAGAAACAATGGGCCTTCTACAGGCCGTATCATCAATGGGCCTTATACGGGCCGTATGATCGATTGGCCAAACATGGGCCAATAACAGGCCGCATTATGGTCGTAAACGGGCTAGAGTTGGAATCGTCCGTTCATGGGCCAACCATAACGGGCCATCGTTTATAGGCCGTATTTGATGACGCTATGAAAATGGCCCAACGTATTAACGGACCACAAACGGGCCGACTGTAACCATGGGCTGAATTTGGCCCACAAGCAGAAAATGACAGTAACGGGCCGTAAGTAAACGAATGCTGGAAATGAGCCCAAGAATAAATGGGCTCTTAGAAGGAGGAAAGATAACATGGGATGGAAACGGCCCAGCGAAATAACGGGTCGTTAATGGGTGTAAAGTGATACACTGTTCTGTTGGGGAACGTAGTAATTTCAAAAAATTTCCTACGCACATGCAAGATCATGGTGATGCATAGCAATGAGAGGGTAGAGTGTTTTCCACGTACCCTCGTAGACCGAAACCGGAAGCGTTATAACCATGCGGTTGATGTAGTGGTACGTCTTCACGATCCGACCGATCCAAGTACCGAATGTACGGCACCTCTGAGTTCAGCACACGTTCAGCTCGATGACGATCCCCAGACTCCGATCCAGCGGGGTGTCGGGGATGAGTTCCGCCAGCACGACGGCGTGGTGACGGTGATGATGTTCTACTGATGCAGGGCTTCGCCTAAGCACCGCTACGATATGACCGAGGTGGAATATGGTGGAGGGGGGCACCGCACACGGCCAAGGAACGATCACGAAGGTCAACTTGTGTGTCATGGGGTGCCCCATGCCCCCGTATATAAAGGAGGGAGGAGAGGGGGCCGGCCAAGGGGGTGGCGCGCCCTAGGCGGGAGTCCAACCCCAATCGGGAGTAGGACTCCCACCTTTCCTATTAGGAGTAGGAGAGGAAAGGAAGAGGGGGGAGGGAAGAAGGAAAGGGGGGGCCGGCCCCCCTCCCAATTCAGATTGGGCTTGGGGGGGCGCGCCCCCTCCTTTGCTCCTTCTCCCTCCTTTACACTAAGGCCCAATAAGGCCCATATACCTCCCGGGGGGTTCCGTTAACCTCCCGGAGATCCGGTATTGTCCCAATCTCACCCGGAACCTTTCCGGTGTCCAAATATAGCCGTCCAATATATCGATCTTTATGTCTCGACCATTTCGAGACTCCTCGTCATGTCCGTGATCACATCCGGGACTACGAACAACCTTTGGTACATCAAAACTTATATACTCATAATAAAACTGTCATCGTAACGTTAAGCGTGCGGACCCTACGGGTTCGAGAACTATGTAGACATGACCTAGAACTGTTTCCGGTCAATAACCAATAGCGGAACCTGGATGCTCATATTGGCTCCTACATATTCTACGAAGATCTTTATCGGTCAAAACGCATAACAACATACGTTATTCCCTTTGTCATCGGTATGTTACTTGCCCGAGACTTGATCGTCGGTATCCAATACCTAGTTCAATCTCGTTACCGGCAAGTCTCTTTACTCGTTACGTAATGCATCATTCCGTAACTAACTCATTAGCTACATTGCTTGCAAGGCTTATCGTGATGTGCATTATCGAGAGGGCCCAGAGATACCTCTCCGACAATCGGAGTGACAAAACCTAATCTCGAAATACGCCAACCCAACATGTACCTTTGGAGACACCTGTAGAGCTCCTTTATAATCACCCAGTTACGTTGTGACGTTTGGTAGCACACAAAGTGTTCCTCCGGTAAACGGGAGTTGCATAATCTCATAGTTGTAGGAACTTTGCATAAGTCATGAAGAAAGCAATAGCAACATACTAAACGATCAAGTGCTAAGCTAACGGAATGGGTCAAGTCAATCACATCATTCTCCTAATGACGTGATCCCGTTAATCAAATGACAACACATGTCTATGGTTAGGAAACATAACCATCTTTGATTAATGAGCTAGTCAAGTAGAGGCATACTAGTGATATTATGTTTGTCTATGTATTCACACATGTATCATGTTTCCGGTTAATACAATTATAGCATGAATAATAAACATTTATCATGATATGAGGAAATAAATAATAACTTTATTATTGCCTCTAGGGCATATTTCCTTCAGTCTCCCACTTGCACTAGAGTCAATAATCTAGATTACACAGTAATGATTCTAACACCCATGGAGTCTTGGTGCTGATCATGTTTTGCTCGTGGAAGAGGCTTAGTCAATGGGTCTGCAACAATCAGATCCATATGTATCTTGCAAATCTCTATGTCTCCCACCTGTACTTGGTCCCGGATGGAATTGAAGCGTCTCTTGATGTGCTTGGTCCTTGTCGGTGTCAAAACCGGCGGATCTCGGGTAGGGGGTCCCAAACTGTGCGTCTAGGCGGATGGTAACAGGAGACAAGGGACACGATGTTTTTACCCAGGTTCGGGCCCTCTCGATGGAGGTAAAACCCTACTCCTGCTTGATTAATATTGATGATATGGGTAGTACAAGAGTGGATCTACCACGAGATCAAGGAGGCTAAACCCTAGAAGCTAGCCTATGGTATGATTGTTGTAATGGTTGTTCGTCCTACGGACTAAAACCCTCCGGTTTATATAGACATCGGAGAGGGCTAGGGTTACACAGAGTCGGTTACAATGGTAGGAGATCTACATATCCGTATTGCCAAGCTTGCCTTCCACGCCAAGGAAAGTCCCATCCGGACACGGGACAAAGTCTTCAATCTTGTATCTTCGTAGTCTTGGAGTCCGGCCGATGATGATAGTCCGGCTATCCGGACACCCCCTAGTCCAGGACTCCCTCAGTATCCCCTGAACCAGGCTTCAATGACGATGAGTCCGGCGCGCATATTGTCTTCGGCATTGCAAGGCGGGTTCTTCCTCCGAATAATTCATAGAAGATTGTGAACACCAGGATAGTGTCCGGCTCTGTAAAATAAATTCCACATACCACCGTAGAGAGAATAATATGTACACAAGTTCAATCTGCTGACGTATTTTGTGGCGTGACGTCACACCACTACCAAGCCTTTACTTGAATCATTTTTATTATACCACCTCAGCGCGTTTAGCGAAGCGGTTTCCTTGGCACGTCTTGTCGAAGCAGAGATCGTGTTCCCCTTATTCCGGGATTCCCATCAATACGGACATGGGTAACCCAACCACGCCATTGATTGTGGCGCTTGGGAGATAAGCGAGTTTTACCAGGCCGGTGGGGACGCATATTCTTCGTCCGCCCATATATAAGGGGATAAGGATCCACCTTTTTTACCTACGCCTTCTTCCTCCTTGGCTTATCCATCTCCGCGCACTCGAGCTCCAGGGCCCAAGTCCGCACATCTCGCCTCAACCTTCTCCAGACATGTCCGGAGCCGGAGGCAAGTGGATGGCCTCCTCCGTTACGGAGGGGCATATCGAGAAGCTACGCGGCGCCGGATACCTGTCCAGCGACATCACGCACCGGCTGCCCAACGAGGGGCAGCTCATCCCCACCGCCAGGCCCCATGAGAGGGTCGTATTTCTTCCCCACTTCCTCTGCGGATTGGGCTTCCCACTTCACCCCTTCGTCCAGGGGCTCATGTACTACTACGGCCTGGACTTCCACGATCTGGCACCAAACTTCATCCCCAACATCTCAGTGTTTATCGTCGTGTGCGAGGCCTTCCTCTACATCCAGCCCCACTTCGGCTTGTGGCTAAAGACCTTCAATGTCAAGCCGAAGGTGGTGAAGGGCGTCCAAGCGGAGTGCGGAGGCGCCATGGTGGGCGAAATGCCCAACGTCGTTTGGCTTGAGGGTGCCTTCGTGGAATCCATCAAAGGGTGGCAATCGGGGTGGTTCTACATCACCGAGTCGCGCGACCCTAAATGGGCAGCGGCCCCCGAGTTCAAATCTGGTACCCCCATGCAGCTCACCTCCTGGAAAGAGAAGGGCTTGCTATGGGGTAGTTCGGAGGAGCTGACCAGACTCCAGTCCTGTCTCTAGACCCTGGTGAACAAGAAGCTCAAGCTTGTCAACGTGATCCAGGTCATGGTCGTCCGCCGGATTCTCCCCTGCCAGCAATGGGCTTTCAATTTGTGGGAGTTTGATCCAGCACAGCACCGGTCCTTGAGCGGGCTCTTCGACACGACGTACGAAGCTGCCTGGAGGGTGCTGTTCAAGGGCGGAGAAGCCCCGCTTCCGCAACTGAAGATCGCGGATTCAGCACGCAGCGCCCGGCCGGCGAGGTAAGCTATGTTATCCTTTATGGGACACTCATTTCTTTCATAGTTTGACTCTATGTGGTGATCTAAAACTCCCAATGCCTTTAACAGGACTGGCAGAAGACGTCCGGACAGGTTAACTGTTCGGCTCCCCTTCCCGAAGGCCCAGCGGACACCCGTTTGACGGGGCTGCTGGTTCCGGCCCTTTACGTGGTGCCGGAGAAGAAGTCCAAGAAGAAGGCCACGGGAACCCGAAGGAGTTCCCGGCGGTAGGTGATATCGGACTCATCATCCGATGACTCTGAGGCGGACTCCTCCCTGAGGAGGAGGAGAAAGAGGCCTCTTCCCCAGCGGGGGGAGAGAAGAAGAGGAAGGCCCCCCCAACGGGGGCAGCCGAAGGGTCCAAGAAAGGACGGACCCTTTCTCTGGACTGCTCCGCCAACGCCGACGACGGCGACGAGGAGTGGCCCTCAAGGGCCAAGCCCCTGGCAAGATCGTAAGTGTCCGAATTCCTGGATGATTTGTAATTTCTCTTTTTTCCACGTGGTGTCCTTCTAATGCCGCATACAACCTGTAGTCCAGCCAAGGACGATCTTCCCCTTCATCGAGCGGGTCCTTGGCTCCGTCGGATATGGATTCCCTTCCGACCGCCTCCACCCCTCGTGACGCTGACGATGCCGAGGTGGGATCCCAGGAGGGGACCTACCATGAGGGGGAGGCTCCAGAGGTGCCACAGGGCAACCTCCCGGACTTCGAATCGGACTCTGCACCGGAACACGTAGTGGTTCCGGAGTCCGGCAGGCGGCCCCTTCGTAAGAAGGGCAAGACTGTGACACCGGAGGCCGCCGTTCAACTGGAGGCGCCGAATAACTTGTTGGAGGCGCTCAATGGCGCTTCCATCGGAGAAGAACACCGCACTGTCATGAGTGCGGTGATTCAGAAGGTTTAGCTCGCCAAGAGCGGGCTGACCGAAGCCTGCAGCAGCCTTCTAACAGGCTTTGAGGTAAGACTTTTAAGACATGTAATATAATACCGCATAGACAGTAGCCACTGATGCTCGGTTCGGTGTTCGGAAAGAAAAATCGGACTGAGGATCTTACAAAGATATACGCCGGAGTTCTAAAAAATATGTCAATATGGGATTGCACGCTGCGCTGCTGACCTCTGCCGCACTGACTGTGGAGGTCGATGCTTTGAAGCAGAACCTCGAGCGGTCCGAGAGCGAGCTCGGCCGTGCCAAGAAGTAGCTCGAGGACAAGGAAGGTGAGTGACACCGTATTGAATTTTTACCTTACAGAAAAGGATTTTGGTTGCAAGAGAAATAACAAGGATAACGTGGGTACTCCAGGGGCCATGAATGAGGTGGCGACCCTGAAGGAGGCTGTGTCCGCGGCCGAACGTAATGCGGCCGCGGAACGAGCTGAGCGAGAGAAGCAGGAGGCGCGGGTGGCGGGGGTGCAGCAAGAGCTCCAGGCTCTCGTGGAAAAGCATGAGAGTTTGGAGCGCGACTCGAAGACTTGAGAGTCCGAGCTTGCATCGGCTCTTGAGAGTGCCAAAACCGCTAAGGCCGAAGCCCATAAGGCCCTCCAGGAGATTGAGGCGGTGAAGAAAATGGCGGCGGGTAAGGCATTTTTCATGCAAAGCAAGCATGTGAATGTGAATTACCTGTTACTTACCCGAATTCGGAGCTCTCCAGGAGCGTTTGCAGATCTGCCTCGCAGCGTGTCCGATGCTGCCGCATTCTACCGGGCCGAGGAGGGGATCTCGACGGAGAAGGTCTTCTGGTCTCAGTATGCTGAGGCCGGACATCCGGTGGCCCTTAGCGACCAGCTGAAGCAGCTGGTCGAGGTCCACAAGGTAGCCGAACAGGCCATGAAGGGCCTCATAGTTTGGCTGTGGCCCAAGGAGGCCATGCATGGGAGCTACTTCGGCCTGGTGTGGCGGCTGGTGCATGCGTGTCCCTGGGTGGAAGTCGTCAAGCAGTCCGCCTGCATTGAAGGTGCCCGTCGGGCCCTTGCCCGTGCAAAAGTGCACTGGGGCAGGACGGACGCTGAGAAGCTTCTGACGGACGCGCCGCCAGCGGGCAAGGAGTATCGCACACCCGAAATGTATTATAAGAGTGTCCTGAAGGGAGCCCGCATGATTAGGGATGAGTGCTCCAAGGATGTAATATTTGAGTAGAATCGCATTATGTTATCCTGTGCGCTGAAAACTGTGTTCATATGCGCTAAGCAACGCTTTTATTAATTTAAAATATTACCTTCTGTGCGGGCGTTTATCAAATCTGAGAGATGGCAAGTCATCGGCTTCAGCCCCCATGCCACTAGTGCTGGGGTGTTCGGGATAAACTTGAGCACTCTTGTTCCCATGTTTGGGTCCATCTAGGGAGGCGCTCAACACAACGAACGAGGCAACCGGACTTATAATGCTTGAACACTCTCACTTAGCCATAGAATTCTATAATTTAAAATTTTGGTGAAGCCCCTAGTGTTCGGAAGACCGAGTTCGGGGCGCTATCCACGCCTGGGCCGGACAAAGCCGGTTCCTCGCTCTAAGAGGCATAAGTCTTTAGGGACTCGAAAAAACCTCTCGAACAGTGACCAGCTCTCGCCTTATCATGACGGTCAGTTTTAGCTTTCTCCACTGAGGCGCTCGCCCAGCTCAACCGGGGCGCAATCACAGTGGTTCTCCCAGTGCTACCTTAGCCGATAAAACAGAACGTAAGGTACCAAAACATGGGAGCTGGGCAAACCCAACTATTGACCCAAGACATGATTCGGAGCCGAGGCATATAATGCTATAAGTCCGGGGTGCCGCACTTGTGAAAGTGTTTGGACTTATCACACCATAATGCGGGGAACTTAAGCCCCTGGCGTATTCGGCCGTACCAAAGTGTACGGATGCAACATGTCATAAACGAACATATATAAGAAAGAAATGCGATTATAAGCAAAAAGCAATGCATTGTTTATTCAGAAATACTGCCATGAATGCAGAGCGATACAAATAGTGCGGTAAGCAAGGGATTGGATTATTTAAACATGTCCCCCTCCAGGGGTAGGCTGCGGAATGGTGTATTAAACAGATTTAATGCTCGTAATGGAGACCACCTGAGTGTTCGTCGTAGCCTTTCTCCTTCCCTGGCTGTTGTATCGTGAGTTCGGCAGGTCTACTGCTGGACAAGGCCTCTCGTGAACGGAGTCTTGTGGGTAAGAAAAAAGAAAAAGGAAAAGACTGACGTACTTGGGAGCCCCTGGTGTGGTTAAGCCGCACTCTGGGCCTGTCGTGGTCGTGCCCCTCCCCCTATGCCCATGGTATCTCCAGAGCGTAATGAGGTACGCGAAGGACTGGTCTTGCAATTATGCAAGGGCTGGGGTTGGGGCCGCATTGCTACGCATGCTCGGAACGTGCCAGGTGGTCTTGTTGTATGTTACTTCGGGCGCGTTTGGCCGTGTCCGGTGCTTAACGGCCGGACTCGAAAATTGCCTTAAGAGGCTGCTCTGTACTTCTACCGCGAGAGCCGCTGTGTGTTCCTCCGTTCAGAGGGAGCATTCGGTGTTTCCGTTGACCGTGATGACTCCTTGAGGGCCTGGCATCTTGAGCTTGAGGTATGCGTAATGCGGCACCGCGTTGAACTTTGCAAACGCGGTCCGTACGAGCAGAGCGTGATAGCCACTGCAGAACAGGACTATGTCGAAGATTAACTCCTCACTTTGGAAGTTATCCAGGGATCCGAAGACCACTTCCAGTGTGACTGAGCCTGTACAATTGGCCTCTACACCTGGTATGACGCCTTTGAAGGTCGTCTTTGTAGGTTTAATCCTTGAGGGGTATATGCCCATCTTGCGCACTGCGTCCTGATAAAGCAGGTTCAGGCTGCTGCCGCCGTCCATCAGGACTCTGGTGAGGTGAAATCCATCGACGATTGAGTCTAAAACCAATGCGGCAAATCCACCATGACGGATACTGGTGGGGTGGTCCCTTTGATCAAAAGTGATCGGGCAAGAGGACCATGGATTGAACTTTGGGGCGACTGGCTCCATCGCATATACATCCCTAAGTGCACGCTTCCACTCCTCTTGGGTATGTGGGTTGTGTATATCATGTTTACCGTCCGTACTTGTGGGGGGAAACCCTTCTGTCATCTACTGTTCGGCGGCCGGGTCTCTTCCTCGTCATCGCTATGCAGCCCCTTGTCATTGTTTCCGGCAATTAACTTGCCTGCCTGCTTAAATACCCAACAATCCCTGTTGGTGATTAGCTGGCTTTTCGGGGGTGCCATGTATCTGGCAAGAGCGGTCGAGTATTCGGTCCAAATTGGACGGACCTGGAGTAGTTCTTTTAAATGGCTTTTTCCGCCTCTGAATCCGGTGTTGATTGCCGTATCCTCAGTGTTATCACCGTTAACGCGGTGTTTGTTTTTGTTGCGACGCGACCTGCCATTGCGGTCCTTGTTATCCGGACTGCCAGAATTTTTGCTGAGGTTGTTACTGCGGGCTAGCCAGCTGTCCTCTCCCACACAGAAGCGAGTCATGAGTGATGTGAGGGCTGCCATTGATTTTGGCTTTTCCTGTCCTAGGTGCCGGGCCAGCCACTCGTCGCGGATGTTGTGTTTGAAGGCTGCGAGGGCCTCTGCATCCGGACAGTCGACGATTTGATTTTTCTTTGTTAAGAACCGTGTCCAGAATTGTCTGGCCGATTCGTCTGGCTGCTGAATTATGTGGCTTAGGTCATCGGCGTCTGGTGGTCGCACATATGTGCCCTGGAAGTTGTCAAGGAATGCGTCTTCCAGGTCCTCCCAACACCCAATTGACTCTGCTCACAAGCTGTTAAGCCAATGCCGAGCTGGTCCTTTAAGCTTGAGTGGGAGATATTTGATGGCGTGGAGATCGTCACCGCGGGCCATATGGATATGAAGGAGATAGTCTTTGATCAAAACCGCGGGGTCTGTTTTACCATCGTAGGATTCAATGTTCATGGGTTTAAATCATTCAGGGATTTGATGATCCATTACTTCATCTGTGAAGCATAGTGGGTGTGCGGCACCTCTATATTGGGCAATATCACGACGAAGCTCAAGCGAGCTTTGTCTACTGTGTTCGGCCCGGCCGGAGTTGCTGTATCCGGCGCGACGGTAATCGTCATGCATCGTGGGGCGCCCACGTGATCCATAGATTGATCTTGATTGTCTTGCCTTGTCCTCCAATATGTCTCGCAAGTCTGGCGCATTCCCTCGTGGCTTCATACTTTTCGAGCGGTGCCGGGGTACGGTCCTGATGGAGGGCCTAGAAGCCTCTCTGTCGCGACCACGAGGTGGTCGGTCTGCCGTATTGTGCGCTGGTGATTAGGGTTTATATGCGTCCTCCTCTAATCGGGGGAGCAACTTGCGTTTTGGGTAGCTTTTGGAGGGGCGTTCGAGTTCATGCTCTTCATCCGCGAGGACTTCGGTCCATCTGTCGGCCAGCAGGTCTTGATCAGCTCGAAGTTGTTGCTGCTTTTTCTTTAGGCTGTTCACCGTGGCCATTAGCCTGCGTTTAAAACGCTTTTGTTCGACGGGATCTTCGGGCACGACAAATTCGTCGTCGTTGAGGCTTGCCTCGTCTCCGGAGGGAGGCATGTAATTGTCGTCCTCTACCTCTTCGTCTGCCGCTCTCTCGTGGGGGCTGGCTTCTCCGTCCTCCTGTGCTGAATCTTGCTGGACGAGGTTATCTTCGGCACTCTCTGGGGTGTTATTATCTCCGGTGCCGGAATCTCCATTCTTGCTGTGGCGGGATTTAGAGCGGCGACGCTGACACCGGCGCTTGGGCTGTTTCTTAGAGGAATCTGCCTCCGCTGCTTCTTCGCCGTTCCCATCCTTTGGGATGTCCACCATGTATATGTCGTATGACGAGGTGGTCTTCCATTGCCCCATAGGCGCTGGTTCTTGGTCGTCTCCGGCATCGTCGTCCATACCGTCGATGTCTTCGGAGTCGTAGTCTAGCATGTCAGTTAGATCGTCGACAGTGGCTACAAAGTGGGTGGTGGGTGGGCTTTGAATTTCTTCGTCATCCGCATCCCAACCGTCCTGACCGCAGTCCGGCCAGGGCTCTCCTGATAACGAGAGATACTTTAGCGAATTCAGGATGTCGCCAAAGGGTGAGTGCTGAAAGATGTCCGCGGCGGTGGACTCCATGATCGGCGCCCAATCGGACTCGATTGGTAGGGGCGCAGGAGGTTCGGAGTCCGGTGAGGAGTCTGGCACCTCGGAGTCACGAGCTTTACAAGGGACAAGGTCAGTATTCGGCTCCATCGCCGTAGAAGTTGCAGCCCCCGAGGCAGTGTCTAGCCACCCATCCTCGATCTGCGCAGTCGGCTCCGAACTAAGTGTCGGAGCGGACTCATGTGCGGCCTCCAGGGTACTGTCCGGCAGCAGAGCTAAATCATGCCCATTCTGACAGTGCGACACGCTTGGCTGTGGCTCGAATCCGTCGAAGATCAAGTCTCCGCGGATGTCAGCCGTGAAGTTTAGGCTTCCAAATCTGACCTGATGGCCAGGGGCGTAGCTTTCGATCTGCTCCAGATGGCCAAGCGAATCGGCCCGCAGTGCAAAGTCGCCGAACACGAATATCTATCCGGGGAGAAAAGTCTCACCCTGGACTGCATCGTTGTTGATGATTGAAGGAGCCATCAAGCCTATCGGTGACTGTCGGTGTCAAAACTGGCGGATCTCGGGTAGGGGGTCCCGAACTGTGCGTCTAGGCGGATGGTAACAGGAGACAAGGGACACGATGTTTTTACCCAGGTTCGGGCCCTCTCGATGGAGGTAAAACCCTACTCCTTCTTGATTGATATTGATGATATGGGTAGTACAAGAGTGGATCTACCACGAGATGAAGGAGGCTAAACCCTAGAAGCTAGCCTATGGTATGATTGTTGTAATGGTTGTTGTGTCCTACGGACTAAAACCTTCCGGTTTATATAGACACCGGAGAGGGGTAGGGTTACACAAAGTCGGTTACAATGGTAGGAGATCTACATATCCGTATCGCCAAGCTTGCCTTCCACGCCAAGGAAAGTCCCATCCGGACACGGGACAGAGTCTTCAATCTTGTATCTTCATAGTCTTGGAGTCCGGCGGACGATGATAGTCCGGCTGTCCGGACACCCCCTAGTCCAGGACTCCCTCAGTAGCCCCCGAACCAGGCTTCAATGACGATAAGTCCGGCGCGTATATAGTCTTCGGCGTTGCAAGGCGGGTTCTCCTCCAAATTCCGTGTGTTTGCCGAACAGTGTCCGTCTTCCTTATCAATGTTGCGCTTCTTGTCTTCCACGCCCAATAATGGCCATCTTCCACCCGTCGCACGAATGCGAAAAGCCAGGGTATCTCTTATGTTTTACCCCCTAGCTGTGCAAATAATCTGCCTATAAGAGAGGCAAGAATCCAGATCCAAATCACACCATCTTCCTTCAGCAAGTACTCATCGGAGCGCTTCTGACCAAGAATCCATTCTATCATGGACCGTCGATGCGGCTCCTCTTCTCGCGCTCCCAGCCCTCCGCCAGTAGATTGGAGGAGATGTTCTATCCCACACAACGAGCTGGTGACGCTCCAAGCAAAGGGATATCTCCCTCCAGCCTTGATGGTCCCGGTTCGAGCCGGGTTGGCCACCTACCAAGGTGGGAAGCAAGTGGAGGCTACCCCAAGTCCCAACAAAGGGGAGTGGGTATGCTTCGTCCCCTATTTGATAAGGGGGCTCGGGTTTTCTATACATCCGTTCCTCCGCGGGCTCCTGGAGTTCTACGGACTCCAGCTCCATCACCTTACGCCCGCCTCTATCCTGCATATCGTGGGTTACGTAGCTCTTTGCGAGCTATTCCTGGGCGTTGAGCCCCATTTCGCAATGTGGAAGAGGTTGTTCTGCCTTGTACCCCGCTCTCACGAGGGGTCCATATATCAAGTGGGCGGCGCCGAAATATGGCACATTGCCGGGACTAGATATCCATCCGGAACCCCTAAGAAGGCGTCCGGAGACTGGCCTTCGGAATGGTTTTACATAGAAGACGCTCCGCTGCCGGACCCTGTTCGGATCGGCCTCCCGGAGTTCAGTAATGCTCCTCTGAAGAAACGCCTTAGTTGGTGTCCACGGAGCCCCCAACTGGAGGAAGAAAAGAGTGTCCATTATTTGATGGGCCGGATAAGATTACTGGCCCATTCCGGGTTGACCATGATTGGAGTCATGGCAACATGCATTACGCGGGGGGTGCAGCCACTGCAATACAGGGGCCACCCCATGTGGGATTTCAACGGGGAGGACGATGCCACCCGTCATGGCCACAAAGGACCGGATTCGGCCGAGGATCTGGCAAAGATCATGTCCGGCCTGTACAAGGGGGAGAAGGAGGACTTTCTTCGGACGAACCCGTTGAATGGGTTCTCCATGCATAACCCTCGGCGTTGGGTAAGCGAACACTTTACGGGCCCGACCCATGCTTTCAAAATTTAGATTTCTTATATCATGTTTTCGACGCAGGAGCTGCGTCGGGTTGTGGAGGACATGCTAAGTCCAGCTCCGCAACCCGAGGATCCAGAGAGATCCCAGGATCCGGCCTCCGAAGAGGATCCGGACATAAAAGTGGAGCTAATCGACGGGGTGTTCCACCAGCTTAGCATGGATAATGCTTTAGTCGCCATTACAGCTGACTACCCCGGACTATATCTGGCTTCCCAGGTGATTGTCACCGAAGTCCCGACACCATTATCTCTTCCTTGCTCGTTTCTGACCTTCGCATACGATGGTGTTTTGCAGGAAGCGCCTTCAAGGCGGGAAGCCGAGCCCGCGGCGGCTGACCAACAAAGGCCAGTCCAGACCAGTAGGTGGAAGAGGAGCGCGGCGCGGACTGAAATGTCGCCGCAAAGGTATGGCTCACAGTTAATTATTTGGAGCAACGTTCCTAGGAAGCGTTTGAGTGCTCATGACTTTTGTAGGAGAAAAAGCGCCCGCCGGACTGCGGGCGTAGAGGTTGCCAATCCAACCTCTACCAGCCAGGCTCCAGCACCTGGTCTAGAGGGGGAGGCGAGCGCAAGGCGCGAGCCGGACACTCCTCCAACGGAGGATGCCGCCAGACTGTCCGCCACCAAGTCTGAGGTGGAGAGCGCCATGAACCACAGGCGCCGCCGGACAGTATTTCGTGACGCTTGCTTCTCCCCTGAGGCGTTGAATGCCTTTAACCCGGGGGATGCGCACCTCCGTGCGGCTCAAGATGGTTTTACCAGAGCCATAGAGCAGTATGTGAAAGACATACGGGTAAGAGAATTTAATAGTTGTATATGCCAGTAGCCCCCGAGACTTAAAGTAGTTATATTAACTGATTTAAGGATCATTTGAAACGCAGGATCTTACGGAGAAGAATACCCAACTGTCTCATGAGCTGCAAGAGCGCAAGGCCCAACTCGAGGCCGCACTTGCTGCTGCAGGAGGAAACACAGAGACCCCTCCTGGTAACACATTATTTTAAAAAGATAAGTGGTCTGCGGCGTGCGTGCAAGTCTAATAATGACGTTGCAGGTGCTGCCGGACAAGATCCGGATAGGCAAGAACTACTGCGCCAGCTGAAGGCCGGCGAGAGGGTGCTGAATAGGGTGCAGCAGGAACGGAACAAGCTCCAGGATGCCCACGCCCAGCTCGGAGAAGAGCTGAAAGGTGTTCGGGCCGAGCTGTCCGGCTCCGTTAAGGAGACTGAGCGGCTTCGTCGCGGCATCTATAGTAAGTGCTTGAGCGGACTCCTTTGAAAAGAAGAGTTCGGCAAGGAAGTCAATTGACAAAATATGTTTTGTAGGTATACTCACAGGTCGCCCTGCGGAGGAGATGCCCGTATCAATGGGTGATCAACTTCCCGAGCTGTTGCAGCTGCTCGAACGAGTTCGGAAGGCAATGAGCAGCGTCGTCCAGGCTTTATGGCCAGCCCTCTCCCTACCCGAGGGCCTTGGGGATTTTGCGGAGAAGCCTCAGGGAGTGCGGCAGCGCTTCCGTTTATGGAAGATTTCGGCCTGCCGCCAAGGTGCCAGGGAGGCTTGGGCCATGGTGAAGATGCGGTACAAGAAGGCGGATCCCAAGCACATCGCCGAAGTCGGACCTGTGGGGCCCGATGGGAAGGAGATCCCTGTGAGTTTAGTTTACGGCCAAGTAGAGTTGGCCGCTAAATTTTCCCAACGGGACTGTAAATTAGACAGCCTGTTAGACGGGATTGAGGAGGAATACAGTCAGTAGATTTGACAATGTATTTTAAAATGACATGTGAAATGCCTTCTAGCCGGATTGTAGATCATTTGTCTTTGCCGACCTTTTCACTTCAACCTCGGGACCCTAGAGTCCGGAGTGTGTCCGAATACCTTCTCGGTTAAGAAACAACCGGGGTATGCATGGAGACCAGGCGTAGGGGTCATTAGTGCTTTATCAGACAAGTGCCCAACTAGTTATGTTATATTACATGGTTAGTAAGAAACATCTTCCAGGGAGAATAGTTCCGTTAAGGGTTCCTTTCCCTGGGAGGCATGCCCTAAAGTGCATGTCCGGACGGCAAAAAAAGTAGAAAAACATCTGGGGGCAGATAAATAAGTAGGTAAAAATCATCTTTCAAGTCACCGACCGAATATTCCCTTAAGAACGCTAGCTTTCGGCTTCACCCAGTCTGAGGTACACATCCGGCTGACCCGGCAGTAACAATTGCAGAGGTGCTCCCTTTACCTCCTAGCCGAACAATCGGGAACGTAGGGGTAAGCACAGGAGCCAGGCAACCCAGCTCGGCCAAAACTTAAGTCATATCGATGCATATAATGGTGAATAAAAGGTACATGTGGAAGCTTGACACATGTGCTGGGCATGAAGCTTATAATTAAGCTTCTGGTAAAGAAGCCCCCAGGTATAATGAGTGCGGATGGCACATCAAGTGAATGCGAACAATGCGCAAGTAGGCCTTTAAGGGCTTTTTAGAAAAAGGGTTGAGAGAAGAAAGAGAAACAAAAGACAGCTGCAATGTAAAAGTTTGGACGGGGGAAGGGAACGAACTCTTAGTCCGGCGCTAGGCATAGAATCTTCGGAGGCGGGCTGCGTCCCATGGGTTCGGCTCGAGCCGGTTGTCCGACGCATTTCGTAGACGGTACGCTCCGCCGGTCAGGACTTGATCGATGATGAAAGGGCCCTCCCATTTGGGCTTGAGTTTGTCCTTTTTCTTGTCCAGCAGGCGTAGAACTAGTTCGCCAATGTTGTAAGTCTTGGTCCATACTTCTCTGCTTTGATATCTTCGAGCCTGCTGCTGATAGAATGCGGAACGAGCCTTGGCGACATCGCGCTCTTCCTCCAATGCATCCAAGCTGTCCTGCCGATCCAGCTCGGCTTCTCTTTCCTCGTACATGCGCACTCGAGGTGAGTCATGAATGATGTCACAGGGCAGAACTGCCTCTGCGCCGTATACCACAAAGAATGGTGTGAATCCGGTAGTACGGTTGGGTGTTGTCCGCAGCCCCCAGAGTACGGAGTCTAGCTCCTCTACCCAGTGCATGTCAGATTTCGTAAGTGACCGCACTAGTCTGGGTTTGATGCCGCTCATTATTAGACCGTTCGCTCGTTCCACTTGACCGTTGGTTTGAGGATGATAGACTGAAGCGTAATCGAGCTTAATGCCCATATTTTTGCACCATGATTTAACCTCGTCGGCCGTGAAGTTCGTGCCGTTATCGGTGATGATGCTGTGGGGGACACCATAACGGTGTACTACCCCGGAGATAAAGTCTATCACTGGTCCGGACACTGCCGTTTTGATTGGCTTGGCCTCTATCCATTTCGTGAATTTATCCACCATGACCAATAGGTACCTTTGCTTGTGGGTTCCCCCTTTAAGGGGTCCAACCATGTCAAGCCCCCAGACCACGAACGGTCAGGTAATGGGTATAGTTTTGAGGGCGGTGGGTGGCATATGGCTCTGATTAGCAAAGAGCTGACAACCGACGCATCTTCGGACTAAATCCTGAGCATCTGCCCGGGCCGTCGGCCAATAAAATCCTGTACGGAATGGCTTTCCTACAAGGGCCCGAGCTGCTGCATGGTGTCTGCCTAGTCCGTCATGAATTTCAGCAAGAAGGTTTCGCCCTTCCTCTTCGGAGATACACCTTTGAAGGACTCCGGTTGTGCTTTTCTTATAGAGTTCTCCCTCATGGACCTTGTATGCTTTAGATCGCCGGACTATGCAGCGGGCCTCATTTTTGTCTTCGGGAAGTTCCTACCTAAGCAAGTAGGCTAGGAATGGCTCTGTCCACGGGGCGATTACTGCCATTATGTCGTGGGCTGAATGTGTTATTTCATCGGCTGAATCGCCGGTTATGTCAGATTCCTCTGTGTCGGTTGGTGTGGCTGCTTTCGGTTTGTTATTTCCGGGCTCCTCTTCCCATAGTACGGATGGCTTAAACAGCCGTTCCAGGAAGATGTTCGGAGGGACAGCGTCACGTTTTGCGCCGATGCGTGCCAATACGTCGGCCGCTTGGTTATTATCCCTGGCTATGTGGTGGAATTCAAGTCCGTCAAACCGAGCTGACATTTTTAGGACAGCGTTACGATATGTTGCCATTTTTGGATCCTTGACATCAAAGTCTCCATTTACTTGGGATATTGCAAGGTTTGAATCCCCGCGCACCTCTAGGCGTTGAATGCCCATGGAGATTGCCATCTAGAGGCCATGTAAAAGGGCCTCGTATTCGGCTGCGTTGTTGGAGTCTGTGTACATTGTCTGAAGTACGTATTGGACTGTGTCCCCGGTTGGGGACGTCAATACGACACCAGCCCCCAATCTGACCAACATTTTAGAGTCGTCGAAGTTCACAATCCAATTGGAGTATGTGCCGTACTCTTTAGGGAGTTCGGCTTCGGTCCATTCAGCGACAAAGTCAGCCAAAACTTGTGACTTTATAGCTCGCCGAGGTTTGTAAGTTATATCGAATGGTAAGAGCTCAATGGCCCATTTTGCAATCATGCCCGTCGCGTCGCGGTTGTTTATCATGTCGTTGAGGGGCACTTCGGAGGCCACTGTTATCGAACACTCTTGAAAGTAGTGTCGGAGCTTCCGGGATGCCATGAACACCGCATACGCTATCTTTTGATAGTGCGGGTAATGGGACTTGTAGGGTGTTAACATAGTGGATACGTAGTACACTGGTTTTTGAAGAGGGAATTTATGCCCTTCTGTCTGTCGTTCGACGACGAGTACCGCGCTTACAACTTGATGTGTTGCCGCGATGTATAACAACATTGGTTCGCCCAGGTTGGGCGCAGCTAGGACTGGATTTGTTGCCAATATGGCTTTTATTTCTTTGAGTCCGGCAGTGGCAGCATCCATCCACTCGAAGTGTTCGGTGTGCCTAAGGAGGCGATAGAGGGGCAATGCCTTTTCTCCTAAATGGGAGATAAAGCGGTTTAGAGCCGCCACCCATCCTGTCAATTTTTGTATTTGTTTGAGGTCTTTTGGAATATCTAGTTGTGACAGAGCTCGGATCTTAGCTGAGTTTCCTTCAATTCCTCTACCGGATACAATGAAGCCTAGGAGCTTTCCGGCCGGTACACCGAAAACGCATTTATCCGGATTCAGCTTGATGTCATATGCTCTGAGGTTGTCGAATGTGAGCCTCAAGTCGTCTACTAGAGTTTTGACGTGTTTGGTTTTGACGACTACGTCGTCTACGTATGCCTCTACTGTTTTGCCGATCTGGGTGGCCAGACATGTCTGAATCATGCGCTGATATGTTGCACCGGCGTTTTTGAGTCCGAAGGGCATTGTGTTGAAGCAGAATGGTCTGTACGGAGTAATGAATGCCGTTGCGGCTTGGTCCACTTCTGCCATCTTGATTTGATGGTAGCCAGAGTATGCGTCAAGGAAGCACAATGAATCTTGTCCTGCGGTAGCATCGATTATCTGGTCGATGCGAGGGAGGGGGAAGGTATCCTTTGGGCAAGCCTTGTTGAGGTCTTTAAAATCGACACATAGGCGCCAGGATTTGTCCTTCTTTGGTACCATTACCAGGTTTGCTAGCCAATCCGGATGTTTGATGTCTCTGATGAATCCGGCTTCCAATAGTTTGGCTAGCTCTTCTCCCATTGCCTGTCTTTTGGGTTCGGAAAATCGTCGAAGAGCCTGTTTGACTGGCTTGAATCCTTTTAGGATGTTTAGGCCGTGCTCTGCCAATCTGCGTGGGATTCCCGGCATATCTGAAGGGTGCCAGGCGATGATGTCCCAATTTTCCCGAAGGAATTCTCGCAGTGCGGCGTCTACATCAGGGTTCAACTGTGCCCCGATGGAGGCCGTCTTTGTCGGGTCCGTTGGATGGACCTGGAATTTTACTATTTCATCCGCTGGTTTAAAGGAGGTGGACTTGGATCTCTTATCGAGTATCACATCGTCCCTATTCACCGTAGAGCGTAGCGCGGTGAGTTCTTCTGCCGCTAGGGCTTCGGATAGTGCCTCCAGGGCTAATGCGGCTGTCTTGTTTTCGGCGCGGAGTGCTATGTCCGGATCACTAACGAGAGTGATTATTCCGCCGGGCCCAGGCATTTTGAGCTTCATGTACCCATAGTGGGGTACGGCTTGAAAAATTGTGAGTGCCTCTCATCCTAATATATCGTGATATCCGCTGTTGAACGGGGCCACCTGGAACGTGACTTCTTCGGATCTGTAATTGTCCGGCGAGCCGAACACCACATCGAGTGTGATTTTTCCGGTGCAGCGCGCTTCCCGGCTAGGGATTATTCCTCTGAAGGTTGTGCTGCTTCGCTCAATGCGGCTCCAGTCTATTTCCATTTTTTGAAGAGTTTCCTCGTAGATGAGGTTTAATCCATTGCCGCCATCCATGAGGACCTTTGTGAGTTGAAAGCCGTCCACTATTGGACTAAGTACCAGTGCGGCTGGTGCTCGCGATGTTCGGAATTTAGGTTCGTCGTTGGTGTTGAAGGTGATGGCTATGTCGCTCCATGGATTTGTTGTTGCTACTTGGTAGACTTCGGCGAGGCTGCGGATTGTTCATTTCCGCATATTATTCGATGCGAAGGTCTCGAAGACTGTTGATACCGTACCGGTATTGTAGGAGTGGTTTTCCGGGGCTAGAAGCTTCTCGCCACTTTTGGCCACCTGCCGTAATATCCAACATGCTCGAAGGCTATGTGTTGGGCTGGCGCCCTCTGTACTATGAATTTTACAGGGTCCGCTAAGCTACCCCTCCGGTACGGTTCCATACCCTTTATGGGGTTTTTGCTTTTCGGTTTTTGTACCCCATGCCTGAGTGTAATGCACCCTTTTGTTGCGGACTGGGGTTGTATTCGGGGCCGGATTGTCCCAAAACTTAATTTCAGTTTTCCGGAAACTCTCCATCGCACAGTACTTTCTTACTATGGACGCCAGGTCGGCGAAGCTTGTAACTTCACGACGGCTGATGGCGTTCAAGATTCCCTCGTCCGTGCAATTATTGCAAAAGATTGAGACTGCGTTTTCCTCTCGGCAGTCCTTTATCCTGTCCATAACCAGGAGGAATCTGGCCCAGTAATGATGTACTGTTTCAGCGGGCTCTTGCCGGATTAGAGATAGATCGCATATGTCTGGGCGGGTGGGTGGAATTGAGTCCGGAACCCTACCCATCTCAAGGCTCAAGGACCGAGAAGTTTCCGAACTTGGAAGCTTGGAAAGTGGAACGTTGTCCAACGAGTCCGGTCCAATGCCTGAGTTTAGGTTCAGTGCTTGATCGAAATCCGTCCCTCCGCGGGAATCCTGCATGGAGGGTTTGGCAACCCAGACATGACTAGTTTTCCATACAGGAGAAGAGTCGCCGCATTGTTCCTCTACCACCGCGACGTGGTAGGTGACCTAGGGAGAGTTAATCTCTCTCAGATCGGTTTTAAGCCCAATCTGATTGTAGTCTGTAGCGACTCCCAGGGCGGCGATGCGATCCAAGAGCTCGTTTACGGACAAGAGCTCTATTGGATCCAGTCGCTCGGCGAATTCCGAGCTGACGTGAAGATTGCTTTTGACGACTTGAGAGGTCATTGTCGAAGCGGTGGCCGGACAGGCGGTCATAAGAAAACCACCTAGCCGGACAGTTTGGCCGGCGGCCAAGGCTCCTTTGGCGAAAATACCATCCTTTAAGACGAGAGGAGGCATCCTTCCTATCAGTGACGGCACAGGGGAGCTCTCAATGAAAGCACCAATGTCGGTGTCAAAACCGGCGGATCCCAGGTAGGGGGTCCCGAACTGTGCGTCTAGGCGGATGGTAACAGGAGACAAGGGACATGATGTTTTTACACAGGTTCGGGCCCTCTCGATGGATGTAAAACCCTACTCCTGCTTGATTGATATTGATGATATGGGTAGTACAAGAGTGGATCTACCACGAGATCAAGGAGGCTAAACCCTAGAAGCTAGCCTATGGTATGATTGTTGTAATGGTTGTTGTGTCCTACGGACTAAAGCCTTCCAGTTTATATAGACACCGGAGAGGGATAGGGTTACAAAAAGTCGGTTACAATGGTAGGAGATCTACATATCCGTATCGCCAAGCTTGCCTTCCACGCCAAGGAAAGTCCCATCCGGACACGGGACGAAGTCTTCAATCTTGTATCTTCATAGTCTTGGAGTCCGGCGGACGATGATAGTCCGGCTGTCCGGACACCCCCTAGTCCAGGACTCCCTCAGTGATGACACAGAGGAACACTCAATGAAAGCACAAATGTCGGTGTCAAAACCGGCGGATCTCGGGTAGGGGGTCCCGAACTGTGCTTCTAGGCGGATGGTAACAGGAGACAAGGGACACGATGTTTTTACCCAGGTTCGGGCCCTCTCGATGGAGGTAAAACCCTACTCCTGCTTGATTAATATTGATGATATGGGTAGTACAAGAGTGGATCTACCACGAGATCAAGGAGGCTAAACCCTAGAAGCTAGCCTATGGTATGATTGTTGTAATGGTTGTTCGTCCTACGGACTAAAACCCTCCAGTTTATATAGACAACGGAGAGGGCTAGGGTTACACAGAGTCGGTTACAATGGTAGGAGATCTACATATCCATATTGCCAAGCTTGCCTTCCACGCCAAGGAAAGTCCCATCCGGACACGGGACGAAGTCTTCAATCTTGTATCTTCGTAGTCTTGGAGTCCGGCCGATGATGATAGTCTGGCTATCCGGACACCCCCTAGTCCAGGACTCCCGCAGTCCTCTTGTGAAATCTGGATTCGTTTGCCAAGGCAATTGCACCAGTATTGTCATAGAAGATCTTCATTGGTCCCAATGCACCAGGTATGACACCTAGATCGGAAATGAAATCGTTCATCCAGACTCCTTCATTTGCTGCTTCTGAAGCAGCTATGTACTCCGCTTCGCATGTAGATTCCGCCATGATGCTTTGTTTAGAACTGCACCAACTTACAGCTCCACCGTTTAATAAAAACACGTATCTGGTTTGCGATTTAGAATCGTCCGGATCAGTGTCAAAGCTTGCATCGACGTAACCATTTACGACTAGCTCTTTGTCACCTCCATAAATGAGAAACATATCCTTAGTCCTTTTCAGGTATTTCAGGATATTTTTGACCGTTGTCCAGTGATCCACTCCTGGATTACTTTGGTACCTCCCTGCTAAACTTATTGCTAAGCATACATCAGGTCTGGTACACAGCATTGCATACATGATAGATGAAGGAAATATGCCCTAGAGGCAATACATGATAAATGTTTATTATTCATGCTAGAATTGTATTAACCGGAAACATAATACATGTGTGAATATATAGACAAACAGAGTGTCACTAGTATGCCTCTACTTGACTAGCTTATTAATCAGAGATGGCTATGTTTCCTAACCATGAACAAGGAGTTGTTATTTGATTAATGAGATCACATCATTAGTTGAATGATCTGATTGACATGACCCATTCCGTTAGCTTAGCACCCGATCGTTTAGTTTGTTCCTATTGCTTCCTTTATGACTTATACATGTTCCTATGACTATGAGATTATGCAACTCCCGTTTACCGGAGGAACACTTTGTTTGCTACCAAACATCACAACGTAACTGGGCGATTATAAAGGTGCTCTATAGCTGTCTCCGAAGGTACTTGTTGAGTTGGCGTATTTCGAGATTAGGATTTGTCACTCCGAATGTCGGAGAGGTATCTCTGGGCCCTCTCGGTAATGCACATCACTATAAGCCTTGCAAGCAATGTGACCAATGAGTTGGTTACGGGATGATGTATTACAGAACGAGTAAAGAGACTTGCCGGTAACGAGATTGAACTAGGTATTGGATATCGATGATCGAATCTCGGGCAAGTAACATACCGATGACAAAGGGAAAAACGTATGTTGTTATGCGGTTTGACCGATAAAGATCTTCGTAGAATATGTAGGAACCAATATGGGCATCCAGGTCCCGCTATTGGTTATTGACCGGAGACGTGTCTCGGTCATGTCTACATTGTTCTCGAACCGTAGGGTCCGCACGCTTAAGGTTTCGATGACAGTTTCATTATGAGTTTATGTATTTTGATGTACCGAAGGTTGTTCGGAGTCCCGGATGTGATCACGGACATGACGAGGAGTCTCAAAAAGGTCGAGACATAAAGATTGATATATTGGACGGATATATTTGGACACCGGAAAGGTTCCGGGTGAGATTGGGAATATACCGGAGTTCCGGGAGGTTACCGGAACCCCCCGGTAAGTATATGGGCCTTATTGGGCCTTAGTGGAAGGGAGGAGGAAGGAGCAAAGGAGGGGGCGCCCCCCCCCAAGCCCAATCCGAATTGGGAGGGGGGCCGGCCCCCCTTTCCTTCTTTCCTCCCCTCTCTTCCTTCCCTCTCCTACTCCTAATAGGAAAGGGGGCCAAACCTACTTGGAGTAGGTTTGCCCCCCCTAGGGCGCGCCTCCCCTCTTGGCCGGCCCCCTCCTCCCTCCCTCCTTTATATACGGGGGCGCGGGGGCACCCCATAGACACACAAGTTGATCATCGTAATCGTTCCTTAGCCGTGTGTGGTGCCCCCCTCCATGATATTACACCTCGGTCATATTGTAGCGGTGCTTAGGCGAAGCCCTGCGACGGTTGAACATCAAGATCGTCACCACGCCGTCGTGCTGACGGAACTCCTCCCCGTACCTCTGCTGGATCGGAGTTCGGGGTGCATCATCGAGCTGTACGTGTGTCAAGAACTCGGAGGTGCCGGAGTAACGGTGCTTGGATCGGTCGGACCGGGAAGACGTACGACTACTTCCTCTATGTTGCGTCAACGCTTCCGCTTTGGTCTACGAGGGTACGTAGACAACACTCTCCCCTCTCGTTGCTATGCATCGCCATGATCTTGTGTGTGCGTAGGAAATTTTTTGAAATTACTACGTTCCCAAACAGTGGCATCCGAGCCTAGGTTTTATGGTTTCATGTTATATGCACGAGTAGAACACAAGTGAGTTGTGGGCGATATCAGTCATACTGCTTACCAGCATGTCATACTTAGGTTCAGCGGTATTGTTGGATGAAGCGGCCCGGACCGACATTACGCGTACGCTTACGCGAGACTGGTTTTACCGATGTGCTATGCACACAGGTGACTAGCGGGTGTCAGTTTCTCCAACTTTAGTTGAACCGAGTGTGGCTACGCCCGGTCCTTGCGAAGGTTAAAACAGCATCAACTTGACAAACTATTGTTGTGGTTTTGATGCGTAGGTGAGATTGGTTCTTGCTTAAGCCCGTAGCAGCCACGTAAAACTTGCAACAACAAAGTAGAGGACGTCTAACTTGTTTTTGTAGGGCATGTTGTGATGTGATATGGCCAAGACGTGATGCTATATTTGATTGTATGAGATGATCATGTTTTGTAACCGAAGTTATCGGCAACTGGCAGGAGCCATATGGTTGTCGCTTTATTGTATGAAATGCAAACGCCCTGTAATTGCTTTACTTTATCACTAAGCGATAGCGATAGTCGTAGAAGCAATAGATGGCGTAAACGACAATGATGCTACGATGGAGATCAAGGTGTCGCGCTGGTGACGATGGTGATCATGATGGTGCTTCGGAGATGGAGATCACAAGCACAAGATGATGATGACCATATCATATCACTTATATTGATTGCATGTGATGTTTATCCTTTATGCATCTTATCTTGCTTTGATTGACGGTAGCATTTTAAGATGATCTCTCACTAAAAATTATCAAGAAGTGTTCTCCCTGAGTATGCACCGTTGCCAAAGTTCGTCGTGCCCAGACACCACGTGATGATCGGGTGTGATAAGCTCTACGTTCATCTACAACGGGTGCAAGCCAGTTTTGCACACGCAGAATACTCAGGTTAAACTTGACGAGCCTAGCATATGCAGATATGGCCTCGGAACACGGAGACCGAAAGGTCGAACGTGAATCATATAGTAGATATGATCAACATAAGATGTTCACCATTGAAAACTACTCCATCTCACGTGATGATCGGTTATGGTTTAGTTGATTTGGGTCACGTGATCTCTTAGATGACTAGAGAGATGTCTGTCTAAGTGGGAGTTCTTAAGTAATATGATTAATTTAACTTAAATTTATCATGAACTTAGTACCTGATAGTATCTTGCTTGTCTATATTGATTGTAGATAGATGGCCCGTGCTGTTGTTCCGTTGAATTTTAATGCGTTCCTTGAGAAAGCTAAGTTGAAAGATGACGGTAGCAACTACGCGGACTAGGTCCGTAACTTGAGGATTATCCTCATTACTGCACAGAAAAATTACGTCCTGGAAGCACCGCTGGGTGCCAGGCCTGCTGCTGATGCAACTGACGACGTTAACAATGTCTGGCAGAGCAAAGCTGATGACTACTCGATAGTTCAATGTGCCATGCTTTACGGCTTAGAACCGAGTCTTCAACGATGTTTTGAACGTCATGGAGCATATGAGATGTTCCAGGAGTTGAAGTTAATATTCCAGAAGAATGCCCGGATTGAGAGATACGAAGTCTCCAATAAGTTCTGTAGCTGCAAATGGAGGAAAATAGTTCTGTCAGTGAGCACATACTCAAGATGTCTGGGTATTGTAATCACTTGATTCAACTGGGAGTTACTCTTCCGGATGATAGCGTCATTGACAGAATTCTCCAATCACTTCCACCAAGCTACAAGAGCTTCGTGATGAACTATAATATGCAAGGGATGGATAAGACGATTCCCGAGCTCTTCGCAATGCTAAAGGCTGCGGAGGTAGAAATCAAGAAGGAGCATCAAGTGTTGATGGTCAACAAGACCACTAGTTTCAAGAAAAAGGGCAAAGGGAAGAAGAAGGGGAACTTCAAGAAGAACAGCAAACAAGATGCTGCTCAAGAGAAGAAACCCAAGTCTGGACCTAAGCCTGAAACTGAGTGCTTCTACTGCAAGCAGACTGGTCACTGGAAGCGGAACTGCCCCAAGTATTTGGAGGATAAGAAGGATGGCAAGGTGAACAAAGGTATATGTGATATACATGTTATTGATGTGTACCTTACTAGAGCTCGCAGTAGCACCTGGGTATTTGATACTGGTTTTGTTGCTAATATTTGCAACTCGAAACAGGGACTACGGATTAAGCGAACACTGGCAAAGGACGAGGTGACGATGCGCGAGGGAAATGGTTCCAAAGTCGTTGTGATCGCGGTCGGCAGGCTGCCTCTACATCTACCTTCGGGATTAGTATTAGACCTAAACAATTGTTATTTGGTGCCAGCGTTGAGCATGAACATTATATCTGGATCTTGTTTGATGCGAGACGGTTATTCATTTAAATTAGAGAATAATGGTTGTTCTATTTATATGAGTAATATCTTTTATGGTCATGCACCCTTGAAGAGTGGTCTATTTTTGGTGAATCTCGATAGTAGTGATACACATATTCATAGTGTTGAAGCCAAAAGATGCAGAGGTGATAATGATAGTGCAACTTATTTGTGGCACTGCCGTTTAGGTCATATCGGTGTAAAGCGCATGAAGAAACTCCATACTGATGGTGTTTTGGAACCACTTGATTATGAATCACTTGGTACTTGCGAACCGTGCCTCATGGGCAAGATGACCAAAACACCGTTCTCCGGTACTATGGAGAGAGCAACAGATTTGTTAGAAATCATACATACAGATGTATGTGGTCCAATGAATGTTGAGGCTCGTGGTGGATATCGTTATTTTCTCACCTTCACAGATGATTTAAGCAGATATGGGTATATCTACTTAATGAAGCATAAGTCTGAAACATTTGAAAAGTTCAAAGAATTTCAGAGTGAAGTTGAAAATCATCGTAACAAGAAAATAAAGTTTCTACGATCTGATCGTGGAGGAGAATATTTGAGTTACGAGTTTGGTCTACACTTAAAACAATGTGGAATAGTTTCACAACTCACGCCAACCGGAACACCACAGCGTAATGGTGTGTCCGAACGTCGTAATCGTATTTTACTTGATATGGTGCGATCTATGATGTCTCTTACAGATTTACCGCTATCGTTTTAGGGTTATGCTTTAGAGACAGCCACATTCACATTAAATAGGGCACCATCAAAATCCGTTGAGACGACACCTTATGAACTATGGTTTGGCAAGAAACCAAAGTTGTCGTTTCTTAAAGTTTGGGGCTGCGATGTTTATGTGAAAAAGCTTCAACCTGATAAGCTCGAACCCAAATCGGAGAAATGTGTCTTCATAGGATACCCAAAAGAGACAGTTGGGTACACCTTCTATCACAGATCCGAAGGCAAGACATTCGTTGCTAAGAATGGATCCTTTCTAGAGAAGGAGTTTCTCTCGAAAGAAGTGAGTGGGAGGAAAGTAGAACTTGATGAGGTAACTGTACCTACTCCCTTGTTGGAAAATAATACATCATAGGAACCGGTTTCTGTGACGTCAAAACCAACTAGTGAGGAAGTTGATGATGATGATCATAGAACTTCAGATCAAGTTACTACAGAACCTCGTAGGTCAAACAGAGTAAGATCCGCACCAGAGTGGTACGGTAATCCTATTCTGGAAGTCATGCTATTAGATCATGATGAACCTACGAACTATGAAGAAACGATGGTGAGCCCAGATTCCGCAAAATGGCTTGAAGCCATGAAAATCTGAGATGGGATCCATGTATGAGAACAAAGTATGGACTTTGGTTGACTTGCCCGATGGTCGGCAAGCAATTGATAATAAATGGATCTTCAAGAAGAAGACTGACGCTGACGGTAATGTTACTGTCTACAAAGCTCGACTTGTTGCAAAATGTTTTCGACAAGTTCAAGGGGTTGACTACGATGATACCTTCTCACCCGTAGCGATGCTTAAGTCTGTCCGAATCATGTTAGCAATTGCCGCATTTTATGATTATGAAATTTGGCAAATGGATGTAAAAACTGCATTCCTGAATGGATTTCTGGAGGAAGAGTTGTATATGATGCAACCAGAAGGTTTTATCGATCCAAAGGGAGCTAACAAAAGTGTGCAAGCTCCAGCGATCCATTTATGGACTGGTGCAAGCCTCTCGGAGTTGGAATAAACGTTTTTATAGTGTGATCAAAGCATTTGGATTTATACAGAATTTTGGAGAAGCCTGTATTTACAAGAAAGTGAGTGGGAGCTCTGTAGCATTTCTAATATTATATGTGGATGACATATTATTGATTGGAAATGATACAGAATTTCTGGATAGCATAAAGGGATACTTGAATAAAAGTTTTTCAATGAAAGACCTCGGTGAAGCTGCTTACATATTGGGCATTAAGATCTATAGAGATAGATCAAAACACTTAATTGGACTTTCACAAAGCACATACCTTGACAAAGTTTTGAAGAAGTTCAAAATGGATCAAGCAAAGAAATGGTTCTTGCCTATATTGCAAGGTGTGAAGTTGAGTAAGACTCAAAGCCCGACCACTGCAGAAGATAGAGAGAAAATGAAAAATGTTCCATATGCTTCGCCATAGGCTCTATCATGTATGCAATGCTGTGTACCATACCTGATGTGTGCCTTGCTATAAGTTTAACAGGGAGGTACCAAAGTAATCCAGGAGTGGATCACTGGACAGTGGTCAAGAACATCCTGAAGTACCTGAAAAGGACTAAGGATATGTTTCTCGGATATGGAGGTGACAAAGAGCTCATCGTAAATGGTTACGTTGATGCAAGCTTTGACACTGATCCGGATGATTCTAAATCACAAACAGGATACATGTTTACATTAAACGGTGGAGTTGTCAGTTGGTACAGTTCAAAGCAAAGCGTCGTGGCGGGATCTACATGTGAAGCGGAATACATAGCTGCTTCGGAAGCAGCCAATGAAGGAGTCTGGATGAAGGAGTTCATATCCGATCTAGGTGTCATACCTAGTGCATCGGGTCCAATGAAAATCTTTTGTGACAATACTGGAGCGATTGCCTTGGCGAACGAATCCAGATTTCACAAGAGAACCGAGCACATCAAGAGACGCTTCAATTCCATCCGGGATCTAGTCCAGGTGGGAGACATAGAGATTTGCAAGATACATACGGATCTGAACGTTGCAGACCCGTTGACTAAGCCTCTTCCACGAGCAAAACATGATCAACACCAAGACTCCATGGGTGTTAGAATCATTACTATGTAATCTAGATTATTGACTCTAGTGCAAGTGGGAGACTGAAGGAAATATGCCCTAGAGGCAATAATAAAGTTATTATTTATTTCCTTATATCATGATAAATGTTTATTATTCATGCTAGAATTGTATTAACCGGAAACATAATACATGTGTGAATATATAGACAAACAGAGTGTCACTAATATGCCTCTACTTGACTAGCTTATTAATCAAAGATGGTTATGTTTCCTAACCATGAACAAGGAGTTGTTATTTGATTAATGAGATCACATCATTAGTTGAATGATCTGATTGACATGACCCATTCCGTTAGCTTAGCACCCGATCGTTTAGTATGTTGCTATTGCTTCCTTCATGACTTATACATGTTCCTATGACTATGAGATTATGCAACTCCCGTTTACCGGAGGAACACTTTGTGTGCTACCAAACGTCACAACGTAACTGGGTGATTATAAAGGTGCTCTACAGGTGTCTCCGAAGGTACTTGTTGAGTTGGCGTATTTCAAGATTAGGATTTGTCACTCCGAATGTCGGAGAGGTATCTCTGGGCCCTCTCGGTAATGCACATCACTATAAGCCTTGCAAGCAATGTGACCAATGAGTTGGTTACGGGATGATGTATTACAGAACGAGTAAAGAGACTTGCCGGTAACGAGATTGAACTAGGTATTGGATACCGACGATCGAATCTCGGGCAAGTAACATACCGATGACAAAGGGAACAACGTATGTTGTTATGCGGTTTGACCGATAAAGATCTTCGTAGAATATGTAGGAACCAATATGGGCATCCAGGTCCCGCTATTGGTTATTGACCGGAGACGTGTCTCAGTCATGTCTACATTGTTCTCGAACCGTAGGGTCCGCACGCTTAAGGTTTCGATGACAGTTTCATTATGAGTTTATGTATTTTGATGTACCAAAGGTTGTTCGGAGTCCCGGATGTGATCACGGACATGACGAGGAGTCTCGAAATGGTCGAGACATAAAGATTGATATATTGGACGGATATATTTGGACACCGGAAAGGTTCCGGGTGAGATTGGGAATATACCGGAGTTCCGGGAGGTTACCGGAATCCCCCGGTAAGTATATGGGCCTTATTGAGCCTTAGTGGAAGGGAGGAGGAAGGAGCAAAGGAGGGGGCGCCCCCCCCCCAAGCCCAATCCGAATTGGGAGGGGGGCCGCCCCCCCACCTTCCTTCTTTCCTCCCCTCTCTTTCTTCCCTCTCCTACTCCTAATAGGAAAGGGGGGCCAAACCTACTTGGAGTAGGTTTGCCCCCCCTAGGGCGCGCCTCCCCTCTTGGCCGGCCCCCTCCTCCCTCCCTCCTTTATATATGGGGGCGGGGGGCACCCCATAGACACACAAGTTGATCATCGTAATCGTTCCTTAGCCGTGTGTGGTGCCCCCCTCCACGATATTACACCTCGGTCATATTTGTAGCGGTGCTTAGGCGAAACCCTGTGATGGTTGAACATCAAGATCGTCACCACGCCGTCGTGCTGACAGAACTCCTCCCCGTACCTCTGCTGGATCGGAGTTTGGGGTGCGTCATCGAGCTGTACGTGTGCCAAGAACTCGGAGGTGCCGGAGTAACGGTGCTTGGATCGGTCGGACCGGGAAGACGTACGACTACTTCCTCTACGTTGCGTTAATGCTTCCGCTTCGGTCTACGAGGGTACGTAGACAACACTCTCCCCTCTCGTTGCTATGCATCACCATGATCTTGCGTGTGCGTAGGAAATTTTTTGAAATTACTACGTTCCCCAACAATAGAGCCTATGGCTGAAGTATAGGGAACATCTTTCATTTTCTCTCTATCTTCTGCTGTGGTCGGGTATTGAGTCTGACTCAACTTCACACCTTGTAATACAGACAAGAACCCTTTCTTTGCCTGATCCATTTTGAACTTTTTCAAAACTTTATGAAGGTATGTGCTTTGTGAAAGTCCAATTAAGCGTCTTGATCTATCTCTATAGATCTTGATGCCCAATATGAAAGCAGCTTCACTGAGGTCTTTCATTGAAAAACTTTTATTCAAGTGTCCCTCTATGATATCAAGAAATTCTATATCATTTCCAATTAACAATATGTCATCTACATATAATATCAGAAATGCTACAGAGCTCCCACTCACTTTCTTGTAAATACATGCTTCTCCAAAAGTCTGTATAAAACCATATGCTTTGATCACACTATCAAAACGTTTATTCCAACTCCGAGATGCTTGCACCAGTCCATAAATGGATCAATGGAGCTTGCACACTTTGTTAGCACCTTTTGGATCGACAAAACCTTCCAATTGCATCATATACAACTCTTCTTCTAGAAATCCATTCAGGAATGCAATTTTGACATCCATTTGCCAAATTTCATAATCATAAAATGCGGCAATTGCTAACATGATTCGGACAAACTTAAGCATCGCTACGGGTGAGAAAGTGTCATCGTAGTCAACCCCTTGAACTTGTCGAAAACCTTTCGCAACAAGTCGAGCTTTGTAGGCAGTTACATTACCATCAGCGTCAGTCTTCTTCTTGAATATCCATTTATTCTCAATGGCTTGCCGATCATCGGGCAAGTCAACCAAAGTCCATACTTTGTTCTCATACATGGATCCCATCTCAGATTTCATAGCTTCAAGCCATTTTGCAGAATCTGGGCTCATCATCGCTTCCTCATAGTTCGTAGGTTCGCCATGGTCAAGTAACATGACTTCCAAAATAGGATTACCATACCACTCTGGTGCGGATCTTACTCTGGTAGACCTACGAGGTTCAGTAGTAACTTGATCTAAAGTTTCATGATCAATATCATTAGCTTCCTCACTGATTGGTGTAGTTGTCACAGGAACCGGTTCTTGTGATGAACTACTTTCCAATAAGGGAGCAGGTACAGTTACCTCATCAAGTTCTACTTTCCTCCCACTCACTTCTTTTGAGAGAAACTCCTTCTCAAGAAAGGATCCGAATTTAGAAACGAAAATCTTGCCCTCAGATCTGTGATACAAGGTGTACCCACTAGTCTCTTTTGGGTATCCTATGAAGACACATTTCTCCAATTTGGGTTCGAGCTTATCTAGTTGAAGTTTCTTCACCTAAGCATCGCAGCCCCAAACTTTAAGAAATGACAACTTTGGTTTCTTGCCAAACCACAGTTCATAAGGCATCATCTCAACGGATTTTGATGGTGCCCTATTTAACGTGAATGCGGCTGTCTCTAAAGCATAACCCCAAAACGATAGCGGTAAATTAGTAAGAGACATCATAGATTGCACCATATCTAGTAAAGTACGATTACGACATTCGGACACACCATTTCGCTGTGGTGTTCCGGTTGGCGTGAGTTGCGAAACTATTCCGCATTGCTTCAAATGTAAACCAAACACGTAACTCAAATATTCTCCTCCACGATCAGATCATAGAAATTTTATCTTCTTGTTACGATGATTTTCCACTTCACTCTGAAATTCTTTGAACTTTTCAAATGTTTCAGACTTGTGTTTCATCAAGTAGATATACCCATATCTGCTCAAATCATCTGTGAAGGTGAGAAAATAACGATACCCGCCGCGAGCCTCAATATTCATTGGACCACATACATCAGTATGTATGATTTCCAACAAATCACTTGCTTGCTCCATAGTTCCGGAGAACGGCGTTTTAGTCATCTTACCCATGAGGCACGGTTCGCAAGTAACAAGTGATTCATAATCAAATGATTCCAGAAGTCCATCAGTATGGAGTTTCCTCATGCGCTTTACACCAATATGACCTAAACGGCAGTGCCACAAATAAGTTGCACTATCATTATCAACTCTGCATCTTTTGGCTTCAACATTATGAATATGTGTATCACTACTATCGAGATTCAATAAAAATAGACCACTCTTCAAGGGTGCATGACCATAAAATATATTACTCATATAAATAGAACAACCATTATTCTCTGATTTAAATGAATAACCGTTTCGCATCAAACAAGATCCAGATATAATGTTCATGCTCAACGCTGGCCCCAAATAACAATTATTTAGGTCTAAAACTATTGGTAGATGTAGAGGTAGCGTGCCGACCGCGATCACATCGACTTTGGAACCATTTCCCACGCGCATCGTCACCTTGTCCTTAGCCAATCTTCGCTTAATCCGTAGTCCCTATTTCGAGTTGCAAATATTAGCAACAAAACCAGTATCAAATACCCAGGTACTACTACAAGCATTAGTAAGGTATACATCAATAACATGTATATCACATATACCTTTGTTCACTTTGCCATCCTTCTTATCCGCCAAATACTTGGGGCAGTTCCGCTTCCAGTGTCCAGTCTACTTGCAGTAGAAGCACTCAGTTTCAGGCTTAGGTCCAGACTTGGGTTTCTTCTCTTGAGCAGCAACTGGTTTGCTGTTCTTCTTGAAGTTCCCCTTCTTCTTCCCTTTGCCCTTTTTCTTGAAACTAGTGGTCTTGTTGACCATCAACACTTGATGCTCCTTCTTGATTTCTACCTCCGCAGCCTTTAGCATTGCGAAGAGCTCGGGAATCGTCTTATCCATCCCTTGCATATTATAGTTCATCACGAAGCTCTTGTAGCTTGGTGGAAGTGATTATTATACCCAGACATTTTGAGTATATGTTCGCTGACAGAACTATTCTCCTCCATCTTACAGCTATAGAACTTATTGGAGACTTCATATCTCTCAATCCAGGCATTTGCTTGAAATATTAACTTCAACTCCTGGAACATCTCATATGATCCATGACGTTCAAAATTTCTTTGAAAACCCGGTTCCAAGCCGTAAAGCATGGCACACTGAACTATCAAGTAGTCATCAGTTTGCTCTGCCAGACGTTCTTAACATCGTCAGTTGCATATGCAGCAGGCCTGGCACCCAGCAGTGCTTCTAGGACGTAATTCTTCTGTCAGCAATGAGGATAATCCTCAAGTTACGGACCTAGTCCGTGTAATTGCTACCATCATCTTTCAACTTAGCTTTCTCAAGGAACGCATTAAAATTCAACGGAACAACAGCACGAGCCATCTATCTACAACAAACATAGACAAGCAAAATACTATCAGGTACTAAGTTCATGATAAATTTAAGTTCAATTAATCATATTACTTAAGAACTCCCACTTAGACAGACATCTCTCTAGTCACCTAAGTGATCACGTGATCCAAATCAACTAATCCATGTCCGATCATCATGTGAGATGGAGTAGTTTCAATGGTGAAAATCACTATGTTGATCATATCTACTATATGATTCACGTTCGACCTTTCGGTCTCCGTGTTCCGAGGCCATATCTGTATATGCTAGGCTCGTCAAGTTTAACCTGAGTATTCCACGTGTGCAACTGTTTTGCACCCGTTGTATTTGAATGTAGAGCCTGTCACACCCAATCATCACGTGGTGTCTCAGCACGAAGAACTTTCGCAACGGTGCATACTCAGGGAGAACACTTCTTGATAATTTAGTGAGAGATCATCTTAAAATGCTACCGTCAATCAAAGCAAGATAAGATGCATAAAGGATAAACATCACATGTAATCAATATAAGTGATATGATATGGCCATCATCATCTTGTGCTTCTGATCTTCATCTCCGAAGCACCGTCGTGATCACCATCGTCACCGGCGCGACACCTTGATCTCCATTGTAGCATCGTTGTCTTTACGCCATCTATTGCTTCTACGACTATCGCTACCGCTTAGTGATTAAGTAAAGCAATTATAGGGCGTTTGCATTTCATACAATAAAGCGACAACCATATGGCTCCTGCTAGTTGCCGATAACTTCGGTTACAAAACATGATCATCTCATACAATAAAATATAGCATCACCTCTTGACCATATCACATCACAACATGCCCTGCAAAAATAAGTTAGACGTCCTCTACTTTGTTGTTGCAAATTTTAGGTGGTTGCTACGGGCTGAGCAAGAACCGTTCTAACCTACGCATCAAAACCACAACGATAGTTTGTCAAGTTAGTGATGTTTTAACCTTCGCAAGGACCGGGCGTAGCCACACTCGTTTCAACTAAAGTGAGAGAGACAGACACCCGCCAGTCAACTTTAAGCAATGAGTGCTCGTAACGGTGAAACCAGTCTCACGTAAGCGTACTTGGTCCGGGCCGCTTCATCTCACAACACCGCTGAACCAAAGTATGACATGCTGGTAAGCAGTATGACTTGTATCGCCCACAACTCACTTGTGTTCTACTCGTGCATATGACATCTATGCATAAAACCAGGCTCGGCTGCCACTGTTGGGGAACGTAGTAATTTCAAAAAAATTCCTACGCACACGCAAGATCATGGTGATGCATAGCAACGAGAGGGGAGAGTGTTGTCCACGTACCCTCGTAGACCGAAAGTGGAAGTGTTATAACAACGCGGTTGATGTAGTCGTACGTCTTCACGATCCAACCGATCCATGTACCGAACGTACGGCACCTCCGAGTTCAGCACACGTTCAGCTCGATGACGATCCCCGGACTCCGATCCAGCGGGGTGTCGGGGATGAGTTCCGTCAGCACGACGGCGTGGTGACGGTGATGATGTTCTACCGACGCAGGGCTTCGCCTAAGCACCGCTACGATATGACCGAGGTGGAATATGGTGGAGGGGGGCACCGCACACGGCTACTGAACGATCACGAAGATCAACTTGTGTGTCATGGGGTGCCCCCCTGCCCCCGTATATAAAGGAGGGAGGAGAGGGGGCCGGCCAAGCGGGTGGCACGCCCTAGGGGGGGAGTCCAACCCCAACAGGGAGTAGGACTCCCCCCTTTCCTATTAGGAGTAGGAGAGGGAACGAAGAGGTGGGAGGGAAGAAGGAAAGGGGGGGCCGGCCCCCCTCCCAATTCGGATTGGGCTTGGGGGGGGGGGGCTCCCCCTCCTTTGCTCCTTCACCCTCCTTTCCACTAAGGCCCAATAAGGCCCATATACCTCCCGGGGGGTTCCATTAACCTCCCGGAGATCCGGTATTGTCCCAACCTCACCCGGAACCTTTCCAGTGTCCAAATATAGCCATCCAATAAATCGATCTTTATGTCTCGACCATTTCGAGACTCCTCGTCATGTCCGTGATCAAATCCAGGACTCCGAACAACCTACGGTACATCAAACTTATAAACTCATAATAAAACTGTCATCGTAACGTTAAGCGTGCGGACCCTATGGGTTCGAGAACTATGTAGACATGACCTAGAACTGTACCACCCCAAAAATTTGACCATGTTTTGTTTATTAAAATTTTGCCAGGAAATTAAATTTTTTATTTTCTGGATTTATCTTTGATTTCAGAACCTCTCTTTTCTTCTGAGTTGTGGAGTTTTCACTGCAAGTAAAAACTTTCCAAAAATATTACTAGACTTGTATACCCTCTCAAGAAAAACATTTCTTTTATCAGTGGATGTATTTGCATGTTTGTTTTCCCTGAGCTATATTCCTCTAAAGTAGTTTTTCATAAGTTTTGGGTCCCATTTGCACTACAACCCTTTTATAAATTTATTTAAAGATCCCACCAAAAATTGGGGATGACATGTGATGTCCCTAAATCACTTTTGTGCAAAAATATTCCTTAGTCATTTGGAGATTTTTAGTTTTACCACAAGTTTTCAAATCTGGTCCAGTTGCACTTTTGCACTAGAACCTATTTAAATATTTCTTCAAAACTTCCACCAAAATTAGGGGATGTTAGTAGGAGTATATCATTCAACTTTATCCAAAAATCCACTGGTGTTATTTGAAAATTTTGAGTAAAACATCCTCTTTTGCTCTCTGGTCCAGTTTGTCTTTTTCTACAACAACTCTAATTTTTGTTGCTCTCATGCCCATGATCTTTCTCCTGCTTATTAACCACCCTGCAAAACCCTTAAGTCCAGGAGAGTGGACCCATTGGAGTATATTTGGTGCATGCAATGATAGCCTTTGCTTTCTGTCCAGAAATGGTTTTCTCAAAAACTTCCACTAGCAAGTTTCTGTTTTTGCCAAACTAACCTTACCACCCTCTTTTTCATCTAAAGAGGCACTGGTCTGGAGTTTTTGGCCATACCAAGAGTTGTCTAGATGCCCTTGGCATTTTGTCAAGCACCTTGCGTGCATGGTCAAATTTGGCATAGCTTTTAGTTTGCACACTGGACCTGCTTGCTTTGCCTAACCACCATGTCCACTAAACTCCTATCTACCACTAACCTAGGCCTGCTTACTACCAGCATCATTCGAGCTCTCTAACATGCCCTGGCATTTTGCAGAACACCCCGCGTGCGTGCTCTGGGCGTGCCCAGAGCGCATGTTTTGCACACGCGCGCACCGAGTCGCCGCGTCCCACTGCCGTCACCCCGCGCTCGTTCTGGCCCTTCCCCACTCGCAGCCGACGCGCCCCAACTCCTCCCTCGCCGCAGAGCCGCCCTGGCCCCCTCCTGGCGCCCTACAGCGCCATCGACGCAAGCCGGCACCGCCGCTCCGACAGCTCCTACCGTGGTCGGCGCCGCCCGAGCCACAGCCGCACGCCAGCTCGCCCTGAACAGCTCGAGATCATCCCCTCCCACCGCCAGACCCCGCCAGCCATCGCCACGCGCCCCCTGGCTACAGAATGGCGGTTCACCATTCTTATCCACGGCCACCGTCGGGACCGACCTCGGCCGCCTATAGAAGGGACCCCGAGCTCGACCAGCCACCCAGGTGACCTTGTGCCATCCCCCTAGGGCCCCCACAGCCAGCAGTCGACGGCGGGAGGCCGTCTTCCCCATCTCCGGCAAGTTCGGCCGCCGCCACTCTTCGGCTCCGCTCGTCGCAACCAGAGCCTCCCCCGTCCAACCAATGCCACCATCCCCTTCCCCTTGACCTCGTGGAGCCACCCAACATCTCAAACTCGCTCAGGAACCACCGTAGCCCGAACCCCCAAATTCACCCGAAACTGCCGTCCACCGCGGAGCTCGCCGCCGGCGACTCCCTCCACCCCTGCCAACCTAACGACCACTGGGAGTACCACCCTAGACTGGCGGATCCATCCCTGCCCTCCGGAGCCCGCAAGGAGCCGCCGTTCGCCGGCGTTGATCGCCGGAGACCCGCCTCTGTTCGGCCAGAGGAGGAAGGAGGCGGGGGCGACCGGTCAAACCTGACCAGTGGGCCCCCTGGACCCACTGTCAGTGACCACAGGCCGGTCCACGCTGGCGTAAGTGGAAGCGTAAACTCTAAGTATGTGTTCGATGTGTATTTAATTCGAAACGTTTTTCTTATTCTGTTTTAAAAAAACAGAATTTGACTGAACTTTGACTGCCTATAACTTTTTAAATATAACTCCAAATGAGTTGATTCTTTTTTCTACCTCTCTCAAATTTTGTCTAGGTTATTTTCAGATTTATTTGAAAAAAAATTAGACAACTTCTTTGTACTGTTTTGAAACTATGTGTTAATTTGAATATTTTCAAAAATAGGAATTATTGGAGAGAGAAGAAAACGTTCAAAAGTTTTGGAATGCACCCAGCCTCTCCACAACTTGAAGGCAAGAGTTCTGAACCCTGGCATAATATTTTCTTGTGTTGTTTGATATGGTTACCGCACCACTTTGACATGAAGCATTCGGTATTTTATGTGATGATTCAATCATACGCATGAGTGCATAAAGAAGAGTCTTTGCTTCTGAAAATGGACATGTCTATGATAGTGATCATTCTCGTATGCCTTTCGTGCCTACCGGGAGAAAGCCGAGAAAGTCTCTGTCTTGGGTAGACCTGAGCTTGCCCCTAGTTCCTTGTCGAGACGAGTGTGTCCGGTATGGCATGATGGGGTATGATGAGTGGTGATTCTGTTTGTTGGATGAAATATATCTGTTATGCTAATCATGCAGGGAATACTTAAACCTCCTGAGTGGACCATAGATCGAGTCTTGTTCCAGTAACCCCCATACTTGTTTCGTACTACCACTTGTCCCTGCAGCAGGCAGGGTATGGTTCAGTAAGTTGTCAACCCCTTTGTAGCACACACCGTACAGAGAGGCCATGGTGGAAGATACCGACTACAGCCGGTAGGCATGCCACCTGGTCTGGGGGCATGGGTGTTTCCGGTTGGGACCGAGAGGGGGGCACCCTTAGTAGCGCGCGGTATAAATTTGATCCCATGCTAATCGAGGTTGTAGCCTCCCCACTTAGAGTTTTGCTTGACAGGTGTCGTGGGTGATTCCAGACACCGGTAAGTTAAGCTGGTGTGTGCGGGTCAGGTGTGTTTTCAATTAAAAGACCGTAGACAGAATTAGTCCCGATGGACTAAAGGAATCCGTTACTTGTGGGTAAAGAATACACCCTCTGCAGAGATTAAATCTATTCGAATAGCCATGTCCATGGTTAAGGACTACAGTCTAGGATGGGTCAACTGTCGGTCTTAGTGTCGGTCTTCGGAGGAGAACTGCTAAACCAGAACATGGATCATGACTTGTGATTTATGATGATTATGATTATTATTATTATGGGCTAACCCTTTTTATTATTTGAATTATTGAGTATCCCTGGGACGGTCCTACTTCCTGGATATTCACTGTGATTATTTACTTTATAAACCCTTTACGTGGGGTCGCTCTGACGCCCGATTGTGGCATGCTTGTTATTTGTTTACTTTATAAGCCCTTTATGTGGTGTCACACAGACGCCCGATTGTGGCATGTTTGTTACTTATTTCACCTATAAGCCCTTTATGTGGTGTCGCTCAGACGCCTGACTGAGGCATGATTTATATTATTGTCCTTTCGAGGCGTCGCTTCAGACACCCGATCAGTGCACTCTATTTTTATTCTCTAATTGCATATTTATGTTGTATATAAATAACCTTCTTGCATGCATCAGGGATTTTATTTTTTGACTGACGTTGTGATCATAGAATATTTCAGAGCATGATTATCATTTGTTATATTATACCCGTGTTCATAATGTTTGCGAGTACATTCAAAGTACTCACTGGCTTGTCCCTGGCTATTGTCTTGGCCAGATTTCTTGCTTGGAGAGGAGCGTTGCGATGACAGCCCCGGAACCTAAGCAGTGGTGATAGCAGCCTCGCGAAGATAGGAGTTATCCAGGTTAGCTGTTCCTGTGGGAAATGGAGTCCCATAGACGCTAATGATCCACAAACCGCTTCCGCCATCAGCCACTAGAAATCAGTTGTTGTACTCATAGGCCAGAATGGTCTTGTACTACATATATGTTTTTTCCTTGGAGTTTCTTTATCAAGTTGGTGTCTCGCCAGCTAACAGTAATCCTGGGGCTGGCGAGCACAAAGACCATTTTGGGAAATTGATATCCTGAAAAATTGGTCCTGATAAGAACTGTTTCCGGTCAATAACCAATACCGGAACCTGGATGCTCATATTGGCTCCTACATATTCTACGAAGATCTTTATTGGTCAAAATGCATAACAACATATGTTATTCCCTTTGTCATCGGTATGTTACTTGCCCGAGATTCGATCGTCGGTATCCAATACCTAGTTCAATCTCGTTACCGGCAAGTCTCTTTACTCGTTACATAATGCATCATTCCGTAACTAACTCATTAGCTACATTGCTTGCAAGGCTTATCGTGATGTGCATTACCAACAGGGCCCACAGATACCTCTCCGACAATCGGAGTGACAAAACCTAATCTCGAAATACGCCAACCCAACATGTACCTTTGGAGACACCTGTAGAGCTCCTTTATAATCACCCAGTTACGTTGTGACGTTTGGTAGCACACAAAGTGTTCCTCCGGTAAACGGGAGTTGCATAATCTCATAGTTGTAGGAACTTTGTATAAGTCATGAAGAAAGCAATAGCAACATACTAAACGATCAAGTGCTAAGCTAACGGAATGGTTCAAGTCAATCACATCATTCTCCTAATGATGTGATCCCGTTAATCAAATGACAACACATGTCTATGGTTAGGAAACATAACCATCTTTGATTAATGAGCTAGTCAAGTAGAGGCATACTAGTGACATTATGTTTGTCTATGTATTCACACATGCATCATGTTTACAATTATAGCATGAATAATAAACATTTATCATGATATGAGGAAATAAATAATAACTTTATTATTGCCTCTAGGGCATATTTCCTTCATGTTCATTACGGGCCAGTTTCACCACGGGCCGTTAATGGGTGTAAAGTGATACATTGTTCATTACGGGCCAGTTTCACCGCGGCCGATTAATGGGCCAAGAGTTACAAAGGGCCTCATATGGGCCGAAAGACGTCATGGGCCATACATGGGCCAGAAGTGAAAACGGGATGGAATCATATTGGATGGCCCAGATGACGCTACTGGGCCTAATTCGAATAGGGCGTAACGGGCCTTGGGTTAGCGGGCTGTAAATGGGCTATATGCGAACATGTCGTTAACGGGCTTTCCATGGGCTGGCCCGCCTCCTTTTGACCAAGTCAAACGGGCCGGCCTTTTCACAGGAATGGGCCTCTGTTGGGCCGTGCCACGTGCCGACGTATCATAGGCGCCTTCTGTCCAATGAGTGGATGATATCTGTCCCAACGATGAGCCGACACGTGTTTCCTCCAGTCAATGATGATTTTACACGTGGAAAATCCCCATTGGTCGGGGCTGTTAACGGGTTACCGGATCCAAAACCCGACCCGATAGCTTAACGGTGTTCCGTTACAATGGATGCCATGTGTCGGTCACCCTTGATGAAAGAACTTCTGTGACGCGCGATTTATCGTCATGGAAGTGGAAACTTCCGTGATGATAATTTTGGTAATGTCATGGAACACTTCTACGACAGCACAGGTATGACTATCTTGATTCTGTCATAAAATCGTCATGGATGTACATGCATGACAAAAAACGTGACCTACTGTGACAAACACGTATCATCACGGAAGTGTATTTTTTTGTAGTGTATATCCATGGCTCACGCTCATGTACTGCGTGAAAGTTGAAATTTTTTTGAGATTACTAAAGTATGAACGAATTGCTTGGCTTTTCATCGGGGGTGTGCAAGATGAGAGCATTTTTGTGTGAAGAAAATGAAGCATGACCAAACTATATGATTTTGTAGGGATGAACTTTCTTTAGCCATGTTATTTTGAGAAGACATGATTACTTTGATTAGTATGCTTGAAGTATTACTATTACTTATGTCAATATGAAGTTTTATTTTGAATCATTTGGATCTGAACATTCATGCCAAAATAAAGAAAATTACATTGAGAATTATGCTAGGTAGCATCCGCATCAAAAATTCTGTTTTTATCATTTACCTACTCGAGGACGAGCAGGAATTAAGCTTGGGGATGCTTGATATGTCTCCAACGTATCTATAATTTTTGATTGTTACATGCTATTATATTACCCGTTTTGGATGTTTATGGGCTTTACTTTACACTTTTATATCATTTTGGGACTAACCTACTAACCGGAGGCCCAGCGCGAATTGCTGTTTTTTTGCCTATTTTAGTGTTTCGAAGGAAAGGAATATCAAACCTAGTCCAAACGGAATGAAACCTTCGGGAGCGATCTTTTTGGAACAAACGTGATCCAGGGGACTTGGACTGGACATCAAGCAACAGAGGAGGTGGCCAGGAGGGTGCCCGGCGCGCCTCCTACAGGTGGGCGCGCGCCCCACCCTCGTGAGCCCCTCGAGCATCCACCGACCTACTTCTTCCTCCTATATATACCCATGTACCCTGAAACCATCGGGGAGCACCATGAAAAACTATTTGCACCGCCGCAACCTTCTGTATCCGCGAGATCCCATCTTGGAGCCCGCGCGGGCGCTCCGCCGGAGGGGGAATCGACCATGGAGGGCCTCTACATCATCTCCAAGGCCCTTCCGATGAGTTGTGAGTAGTTTACCACAGACCTTCGGGTCCATAGTTATTAGCTAGATGGCTTCTTCTCTCTCTTTGAATCTCAATACCAAGTTCTCCTCGATCTTCTTGGAGATCTATTCGATGTAACTCTTTTTGCGGTGTGTTTGTCAAGAACCGATGAATTGTGGGTTTATGATCAAGTTTATCTATGAGAAATATTTGAATCTCCTCTGAATTATTTTATGTGTGATTAAGTTATCTTTGCAAGTCTGTTCGAGTTATCAGTTTGGTTTGGCCTACTAGATTGATCTTTATTGCAATGGGAGAAGTGCTTAGCTTTGGGTTCAATCTTGCGGTTTCCTCTCCCAGTGACAGAAGGGACAGCAAGGCATGTATTTTATTGTTGCCATCGAGGATAAAAGGATGGGGTTTATATCATATTGCATGAGTTTATCCCTCTACATCATGTCATCTTTCCTAATGCGTTACTCTGTTCTTTATGAACTTAATACTCTAGATGCATGTTGAATAGCGGTCGATGTGTGGAGTAATAGTAGTAGATGCAGGTAGGAGTCGGTCTACTTGTCACGGACGTGATGCCTATATACATGATCATGCCTAGATAATCTCATAATTATTCACTTTTCTATTAATTGCTCGATAGTAATTTGTTCACCCACCGTAATACTTATGTTATCTTGAGGGAAGCCACTAGTGAAACCTATGGCCCCTAGGTCTATCTTTTATCATATAAGTTTACCATCTTCTTTTATTTGCATCTATACTTTTCCAATCTATATCATAAAAATACCAAAAAATATTTATCTTATCATATTATCTCTATCAGATCTCACTTCCGCAAGTGGCCGTGAAGGGATTGACAACCCCTTTATTGCATTGGTTGCGAGGTTCTTGTTTGTTTGTGTAGGTGCATGGGACTTCTGAGGAGCCTCCTGCTGGATTGATACCTTGGTTATCAAAAACTGAGGGAAATACTTACGCTACTTTGCTGCATCACCTCCTCTTCAAGGAAAACCAAAACAAGCTCAAAATGTAGCAGTGTTTAAATCACAGCTCCCCCGGCAGTCCTGAAGCTTCTGCGGTGAACTTTTTCCAAACCCTGCCAGACAAAGAAAACAATTACTTGATATCAGTAAATGAACAAAGTTGCCGATATGGTGCGATAATGATCGATTGAACTTACTTCTCGAGCATTTTAGTCATGGTCGCATACTCCTTGGGATCTTTTCGTCTCGAGTCTATGACGGTTACTAGTCCCTGCTCAAGCTTAATCTCCAGCAGAATAAAGTGGAAGCTGCGCACACATGCATAACTAATCAATTACATACTATAATCTCGAGTAATAAGGGAAACCGAATATGCACAAGGCAGTAAAACTTACTTGAATTCGTAAGGAAAGAGTATTATATCTTTGTTTTGATTTCGAAGTAACGATCGTAGAAAGTTGGCCTATGTTTCTTTGACATCATGTTTAACATTCCATTCATCTATGAGATTTGTGTTAATGAACCCAATATCACCGATTTTTCTTTTCTTCAATTCGGTGATCTTCAATCTGCATAATATAGTGAGGATAATTATATATACATGCAATGAAAGAGGTGAGTTATATATATATAGACTTAATTACAGAAGTAGTACTGATAGACAGAAGCAAGTGATGATTACTTTGTCGAGGGCCTTTTGATTGAAAAACTGGAAGAACTCCTCATATGGAACAGACAACAGATCAATTCCAACGAGGTTGTGCTCCTCTTTAACTCTCAGCATCAAAGTATCCTTCCCAGACTTGCTGCAGATGACCAAATTAATAGAAGTTCATCATCACATTAAAATCAAAGTACGTACATAGTTCTCATTGAACGACATATAGCTCTCCAGAGCATCTAATTAAACCATACATTGAAACTATGTAAAACATTTCAATGCAACAACAAATGCGATCATAATCGCAACCAAGGTAACAATTGATCCAACAACATAATATTACCAAGCCTCGGTATTAATGGCATATTTTCAAATCTTTCTAATCTTCAAGCGCATTGCATCCGTCTTGATCTTGTGATCATCGATGACATCCGCAACATGCAACTACAATATCATCTTCTCCTCCTCAATTTTTTTTATTTTTTCCTTCAAGTAATTGTTTTCTTCTTCAACTAAATTTAACCTCTCGACAACAGAGTCGGTTGGAATTTCTGGTTCACATACCTCCTAGATAAATAAAATCTATGTCATGTTGGTCGGCATAATTGTCACAAACAATAAATGAACCACATAGTTATAAAAGATAATATATACCACATCTGAATAATAGACAGGACGAGGGCCGACGGGGGCGGATACCAAAACCATCGCACTATATAGCAAGAAGCAATAATAAAAGTAAGAAAATTATACAAGTATCTATCTAAACATACAAGGTAAGAATTTTTTTCCTTTAAGAAAGAAGATAAGAACAAGAGGCTCACTACGGTGGTGCCAGCGACGAGATCGGCGCGGACGATCGACGGTAGTGAAGACGGGGACGGGACGTGATGGACCGCTAAACCTAGACAATTATTGAGGAAAATGGAGCTTGGAGGTCGAGCTTGGAGAGGAGAAAGCTTAAGTAGTGTGGCTCGGGCATTTCATTGAACACCTCATGTGCATAGGAGGTGAGCTAGAGCCCCACAAAGCCCTTCCCTCGCCGGCCAGAAAAAACAGAGCACTGTGGAGTGCTCTGCTCACCGGCGAGGGGGTATATATAGGCATATCATTGGTCCCAGTTCATGGCTGGAATCGGGACTAAAGGACACCCTTTGGTCCTGGTTCAAGCCACCAACCGGGACCAATGGTGGTGGGCCAAGAGCAAGGCACATTGGTCCCGGTTCGAGCCTCGAACTGGGACCAAAGGGGCCAGATGAACCGGGACCAATGCCCCATGATGGCCCGGTCGGCCCCCTGGCCACACGAACTGGGACCTATGCCCCCATGGTTCCCAGTTTTGGGCTGAACCGGGACTAATGGGCTGGCCCTGCCTGAACCAAAGCCCTGTTATCTACTAGTGGGTGATGTTGTTGGGCTAGCGGCTCCTGACCTCCAGTTAGTCCAGCGCCTCCTCCTAGTGTCATGACGTCCAGGGAATGCAATTCGCCGTTGAGCTAGGTGGCTGGGGGCGAGTAGAGATCAGAATCGGAGCATAATAGAGGGGAATCGTGGCTGGGCCAACCCAAAATCCCAGGGTGGCCGCAACACACCTTGGGCACCCTGTAGATCCATACCCGAGCGGCGTACATGCATTTTCAAAACTAAATTAGGAACATTTAGCTGACCAATTAAATGACTCCATTTTAATAATATCATATTCGTATTTGAACAACTAAGCTTGCTTCGCTTGATGGGTGGAGCAGTGTTATTATGACACGAAGAATGTATGATGATCGTATAGTGGCCATTTGCATTTCTGCCCCTAACTCGAACCACCTACTCAGATTTGCCCCTAATTTCAAAGCATGCTCAAATTTGCCCCTCTGTTGTTAAGTCACCACTCAGAAATGCCCTTCCGTCCATTCAAAGGCCTTTGACCATCAGAGGCCCATGTGTATTGTAGCAGATGGAAAGTGCTACAGTATAGGACGGAAAGTACTACAGTACTGTACGGAAGGGCATTTCTGAGTAGTGACTTAATGGTGAAGGGGAAAATGTGAGCATGCTTCAAAATTAGGGGCAAATCTGAGTAGTGAGTTCAAGTTAGGGGCATAGATGTAAATGTCCCATCATAAAAGGGGGGAAACCCTAAGCTTGATCAATTAAAACCTATTATGACTGTGCCATGGCAGATTTGAAGCTGCAAACCGTAGAAATGCTATTTAGCAACCATTGTTTGCTTCGAACTAAGAACTAAATTCTAAGAGCTGAAAAGAAAGTACAATAACCAAGTTACGATCTATTTTTTGGTTGAGATCAAAAAGTTGAGAAGATATAAAGTAGTACCACCTCTCTTGCGGCGCCGTGTAGGCATCAGGGGTGCGATGGCTGCCAGTGGAGTTGAAGCAGATCAATGACGGTAGACGGGTGCATTGGGGGATAATTCCTGTTGCGATGGATGAGATGGAGCGGCCCTGGCAAGGAGGACGACATTGCCGATGAAGTGAGAGGACGTGATGCAAGAAACCTGGTCCATCGCCATGGATGAGAAATGTCCATCTCTACTAGTGGACGATGCGGTCTTGGTAGGCGCTCTGGCAAGGTGGAGGACGGCGGCGATGGATGGGGTGGAGGACTGCAGCGATGGATTGGGTGGCGGACGGAGGAGGCTGGTGTGGGGATGGTGTTCTAGCGCGGACGATGTATGAATGGGAAAATGGAGGGAGAGGTACGGGGAACCATGTTTTTGGGATGTGCCTGTCTAAAATATGGGAAAGTTATGAACTTATCCTCGTTTAGAATTTGGACGTCTTGTCGGTTGGGATAGGATGATAAACTCACATCTCCTCAATATTTGCCCAGAGCGATTTCGGGTGATGAGAGGGTGTTTTGGCGCCCACGGTTGGGCACAGTGTATGAACGGGGCTGGCAAGTAGGGCAATTGTGACAAGTGAAGTTACAAACCTTCCCCTATTGAAAATATTTGCCTACATCGATTTCGCCCGTGTCGAGTTTGTTTTGCTACCCACCGTGTATGAATGGGGAAATTGAGGGTGAGATAGAGGTCTTTCGGACGATCTTGAATCAAATGTGTTTTGCCGCGCACGTTTGGCACCCACGGTGTCTGAATGGGCTCAGAGGCAGTCGTGTCACATCTAATTGAAGTTTCTAACCTACCCTTATTGAGAGCAGTGGAAATCAGGCCGATGGATTGTTCGTGTAAGCGGTAGACAATAATTTCCATCTCGCAAACACAGGCTTCGGGCAGCCAATGTGGGAGTAGATATTTTGCCGCTTCTTTAAATTTTTGGGACAATAAGCATCCACGTTTACCCTAGCAACTAAATTCGAATCCATTTTGTATTCTTATACGTATCTTTATAAATCATTTGATGTTTTTATATATCTTCAAAAGCACAAAAAATATGTATTGCACTTTCATATATGAATATGATTTACAAATGCCGATACTCGAATTCAGAAGCTAGAATCCAGTTTACGGTGAATTCGAATATTTGAAACCACTTTATGTCCAACTCAAGTGTAACATGTATGCCACACGCAGCATAATGTGTACTCTCGTTTATATATGTACACAAGCGATGTCTCAAGATTCAAAATACCGAGTCAATCAACCACTAATTTACAAAACTAATAGACATATAAACACTTATACACTATATGGATCAATAATATGGAGTATCAACTAACATACATAAGCCAGGCTGCTATACTTTTTCTGCTAGAAGAGCATCATTTTTTAGCAAAGCTAGTACAACACCTTGGCCCTTTCAGATGTGTGCCACTTAAGGACCATCTATACTACTACTATTGTTTAATGCACATTCAGCCCGATTGGCATATTTGTAGGTCTAGCACAACAATCAAAATGAAATGTCTCAAAGTCTTATCAATTAATACACACTCGTGCTCGAAAAAAGTTTACAAACCAAAAACCAAAAAACAATTATTACATGATCTCTAAAACAAATGGTTTAACCGATTATATGAACAAACAACACAAAGGTTATTCAACAATGGAAAAAACTTTTCACCTATGATTTACCAAGTGGGAGTTTAATTTCATTTTTTCCTTCAGGACCTTAACAATGCGGATAGGCTCAGCTTGCTTCATTTTGAAATCCACCAAATATTTAATGGTTGTCTTGAGTACTGCTTGTGATTGTGTTGTTTGCTTCCACAACATGTCAACTTCATCTCTAAGTGCAGAAGCAGAATCTCTTTCTACCAATAGTTTAGCGTCTAGAGCATCAGCAGTTGGTAGTTCATCATGCATGATTGGGCCGGTGCCACTATTGTGGGATGGTACAACGTCCATGGGGACCTCGCTCTTTCATCCTAGGCTAACCTGTTTTGCCATTAAATTTCTGATTGGATTCCAAAAAGTTGAAGTTCGCAAAACATCTCAACTGGGAGTTAGAGCAGCAAACCAGTTAAACAAACAAGGAATTAAAGAGTTTCGGTTGGATGCTGAAAAGTAGTTATTAACATCATTGTAACCGGTTGCAGCAGCAAAGCAGTTAAGCAAAAAAAATTTGCAGAAGGTACCTATTGTGGCATTGGAGTTTCTCTTAGATCCTAAAAAGTTGAGTAGCCACTAACGTGATTAGAGCAACCCGCTGCAGCAGCAAAGTATAGTTAAACAAACAAGTTTTGCAAAAGGAAACTGTTGTGGCATTGGAGTTTCTCTTGGATCTTGAAAAGTTGAGTAGTCAGTAACTTGATTAGAGCAACAAGTTATTGCACAAACCTGTTACACAAATACATTTTTTTGAAAATGTACCTACTGTGCAATTGGACTTCCAATTGGATACCGAAAACTTGAAGTTGGTAAGATGATTACTGCAACAAGTTACAACAGCAATCCAGTTAAACAAGGAAGTTTCTGAAAACATACCTGTTGTGCCAACGGAGTTTTAGTTGGATCATGCAAACTTGAATGTTAGCAATCATAAATAAAGTATTGCAAGAGCCATAAGAAACTAACATTAAACTAGTAAAACTAACCAATTTTGGCAACGTATTTAATTACACATGAACTAATAAAACTAACAAGTTCTTGGCAATGTACTAAAGTGTCACACCCTTGATGCGGCTATATCTCCCACGTGTCGAGGCATGACTTAGAGGCATAATCGCATTGTGGTTTTGTCGCAAGAAGGGTCATCTTCACACAGTCCCATGTAATGAACAAGAAAGGGATAAATAGAGTTGGCTTACAATTGCCACTTCACACAAAGATCATATAATTCATACATCATTCAAGTACACACATAGGTCCGTCTACGGACAAATCCAAAAGAAAGAAGACAACCCCAAATGCAAGATCCCCAATCGTCCCAACTGGGCTCCACTACTGATCATCAGGAAAATGAAACACGTAGTAACGGCCAAGGACCTCATCGAACTCCCATTTGAGCTCGGTTGCATCACCTGCACTGGTATCATCGGCACCTGCAACTGTTTGTAGTATCTTCTGAGTCACGAGGACTCAGCAATCTCAAAACCCGCGAGATCAAGACTATTTAAGATTATGGGTAGGATGTGGTAATGAGGTGGAGTTGCAGCAAGCACTAAGCAAATAAGGTGGCTAAAGGCGAGTACAAGAGTAAGGAGAGAAACTACGCAACGGTCGTCATCTAGAAGTGATCAAGAAGTGATCCTGAAGACTACTTACGTTCAAACATAACACAAACCGTGTTCACTTCCCGGACTCCGCCGAAAAGAGACCATCAGTTGGCTACACACACCGTTGATGCATTTTAATTAAGTCATGTGTCAAGTTCTCTACAACCGGATATTAACAAATTTTCATCTGCCACATAACCGCGGGCACGGTTCTCGAAAGTTTATACCCTGCAGGGATGTCCCAACTTAGCCCATCACAAGCTCTCAAGATCAAGGAAGGATATTCCTTCTCCCGGAAAGACCCGATCAGTCGCAGAATCCCGGTTACAAGACATTTCGACAATGGTAAAACAAGACCAGCAAGACCGCCGAATATGCCGACAAATTCCGATAGGAGCTGCACATATCTCGTTCTCAGGGCACAATGTATAGGTCAAGCTACGAGTAAAACCAGCCCTCAAGTTTCCCCGAGGTGGCCCAACAGGTTGCCCGGTTCGGACCAACACTCGGAGGAGCACTGGCCTGGAGGGGGGGGGGGTTAAAATAAAGATGACCCTTAAATCTACAGAACCCAAGGGAAAGGTATAGGTGGTAGGTAGGCAAATGTTAAAACCAATGTTGGGCCTTGCTGGAGGAGTTTTATTCAAAGCGAAATGTCAAGGGGTTCCCATAACCCAACCGCTTGAGGAACGCAAAATCAAGGAACATAACACCGGTATGATGGAAACTAAGGCGGCAAGAGTGGAACAAAACACCAGGCATAAGGCCGAGCCTTCCACCCTTTACCAGGTATATAGATGCATTATTTAAAATAAGAGATATTGTGATATCCCAACATAATCATGTTCCAACATGGAGCAATCTTCAACTTCACCTGCAACTAACAACGCTATAAGAGGGGTTGAGAAAAAGCGGTAACTTAGCCAAACAATGGTTTGCTAGGAATGGTGAAAAGGTTAGAGGCTGACATGGCAATATGGGAGCAAGGTAAACAAGTGATAGGTAGCACATCATAGCGATAGAATGAAGCAACTAGCAAGAAAAGATAGAAGTAATATCGAGGGTAATTTTCATCTTGCCTGACATCCCGCAAGGAAGAAGAACGAAACCATGAAGAAGACAAACAGATATAGTCGATGAATCCTCACAACTCCGGAACGAAACTGAAGCTAACGAGAGAAGCAAACCGGAAAGAAGCAAACATCATGGTAAACACACAAGCATAAACATGGCATGATGCACAAACAAGTATGATGCATGTCCGGTTTAATGAGGCATGGCATGGCACGGTGAAGCAAACAACACTACAATTTAAGTGGAGCTCAATATGCAACGAGTTACACATTGACGGAACACCACATCAATTATTTAGTTCTCTCTCGGTTATGTACCCAACAATATTACATGTTATTAAACATGGCAAGGGGTGAAGCATAAGTAATCTACCTATCTAGGCAAGTTCAAATGAGGCCGGAACTAACAAACAACAATTCCAGTAAATTCCCATATGTCATTTAGTAAGCAACCACAACTTTAACCATTTAAATGTTGTTAACATGATGCTGATGACATAATCAAGGTTTATGCAATTTTATGAAAATGTTGACATGAGCATGTTATGAAGCATTTGTCACCGTTGCGGATCGAAAGGGGTGCCACGGCAACGACAACCGAAATGGTGCCATGGCAACATTCCGATGATCCGACAACTCGTTGAGATGTCAGTGCAAAAGAAAGTGTGGATGTGCAGAATAGGCAAGAGATGGGGAGTGATCCCGAATTACCGAGTTCCCACGGGTCTACGTCATGGCAACCGAGGAGGAACGTGCAAAGACCGTCTGGTGGGTCCCTGCTCTGAGGTGGAGGAATAATTATTTTCCGCGTAATAAGGAGGCACTTCCTTGCGGCTGTCGTGGACCCAGCTGTCAGCCTCTCCATGTACAGTATTCTTCCAATGGAATTCGGTCGTTGACCACATTGACCATGCCACACCGAGAGCACCACGGCGGTGGACGATGGCGAGGCCTAGGAAGAGGACGACGCGGAGCCGGGAAGGACGCGGTAGTGGATGCCCACGCGGAGAGGAGTACGAGGGTTCACTGGTTCGGCTGCGCTGCCGTCGCTGCAGAATAATAGGGGGGTGGGTGAGTGGAGTGGACGGATGGCCTGGCCACCGGTGGGAGTAGTATGGGGGTAGTGAGGCCTCCGCGGCAGCACAACCGGCCACGGGAGGCAGGAGCAGGCGGCACGACCGGCGCTGCTTTGGGCGGCTGGATCAAGAAGACCAGAGGTTGAAGAAGCACTACGGCCGTTGGATGGAGATCGTACGGTCAGTAGAGCTAGAATCGTGCATATTGACTAAGTTGACAAAGCCCTTAGTCCCCGTCAACTTAGTAGGCCCACTATATTGGATCCTAGCTAGCAGGGGGAGTATTCATTTCTTTTGTGCATAATAAGGAGGCACTTCCTTGCGTGCGAAGATATAGCTGGTGGGTCCGAGCTGTCAGCGGAGGTAACGATTTCTTCGCAAAATACAGAGGCCCTTTCAGTGGGTCCCAGATGTCAGGTGGAGGAATCATTATTTTGCACGTAATAAGGAGGCATTTCCTTGCGTGCGGCCGTGGATCCAGCTGTCAGCCTCTCCACGTACAGTCCACTTCAGATGCATGTCAGTCACTGACCATGTTGACCACGCCACGCCAAGAGAATCAGGGCAGTGGATGACAGTGAGGCCTAGGAAGGGAACGACACGGAGGCAGGGAAGACTCGGCAGTTGTTTCCCACGCGGAGGGGAGTACGACTGTACGAGGGTTTACTGGTTCGTCTGCCGTCGCCGGAGAATAACAGCAGGCATGGGACTATGGGTGAGCAGAGGGATGGCTAGGCCAGCGATGGGAGTACGGTGGGGCGGTGAGGCCTGCGCGGTAGCACAGCCGACCGCGGGGAGGAGGGAGCGGGCAGTCCCGCCGACGCTTGTTTGAGCGGTTGGAGCAGGAAGAGCAGAGATTGAAGAAGCACGACGGCCGTTGGATGGACATCCAACAGTATACATGCCATCTTTGGAAAGCCTCAAATCTGTGGAAAACAGCATACAGGCCATCTGCCATTAATTCAAATAATTTACAGCCCATTTGCTAATTCTTACAGGTTTTTTGGAGCCCATATTCTTTTTGTTAGCATTACAGCCCATATTGTGCCCACGGTTAAAAAATTATACGAAATTTTGCATATGTCGGTGCGGTCTGAACTGTTTTTAATCCTGAAATTTCGAGTCATATTCAGACTGACTTTAAAAATAAATGTATATCAATATAAAATCCAATAAATTGTCCACGCATAAAAATAAATGCAATTTAAAATCTCGAAATGAAAAAAAGATATTTGAAACTAATTGTTGGTTTGATGTGTTTTAAAAATGTACAGCCCATTTCTCATTACTGATAGGCCATTTTCTCGGCCAGCCGAATGAAGCTCTCCTCGTCTTGAAAGATTTGCAGCCAAACAGGCCTGATAAAGTGACTTACTTGACAAATCACAAAAAAACTGGGCTAGCCATTTTCAGAAAGAAAAAAACTACTCGGCTGGTCTGTGGTAAACATAAAAGAAAAGATTGTCTAGACAGGCCAGAGTGTCCCGCACAGCCCAGTTGACACCCTGCTTCCGTCTCATAAACAAATTAGATAAATGCCACTCCAATTATGGCGATTCATAAAAATACCACTGCAATTTCCAAACTTTGAAAAATGCCACTGCAATTTTTGCAAACTTTGAAAAACGCCACTCCAGACTTCGAAAAATGCCACTAGAAATGGCATGAAATGGCATTTTTCAAAGTTTGGAAATTGCAGTGGCATTTCTCGGATACACCAGATTTGGAGTGGCATTTATCAAATTAACCAAAACAAAAATAACTGGGCGAGCTGTTGGGTCCCTGGTGTCAGCCGCTCGTTGTGCAATTCTCTCATTTATTGACTACGTTGACAATGGCATCGGACCCAGATGTCAGAAATCCACTAGGAGGAGCCCTTTTTTTATTGGCTGTCAGGACCCCGACTCAATGCCACATCGATCTAGCATGTAACACCTCATATCACTTTGCGGCCTCACGCACGGTATCCCCATGGGTGTCGCCTTACCTTTGCCCGGGACCGTTTGCGCCTTTTGGCACACGTATATGATAGTGTCGCTAGCATCCATATGATAAGGAGCCCGGGCTGACATGGCTAGTCGTAAACCCAAAGTGGCACAAACTTACAGGGACAGGCATCAATGACCCAGCATCGAACGTGTCGGTCATCAGCGAGTGAATCCAGGCTGTAGCACTGGGCTAGCAGGACTCCGGTGAACCGGGCTGTAGCGGGCTAACAGGACTCCGTCATTCATCGCGTGACATTTCCCCGAAGGGACAGACACAGGAACGAAGAAGGACACATGCCGGCCAGCCTAAGTGTTCCGGAGCAGTAGCAAGCTACCATGGCTCAGTGGAAGCACTAGGAGACATTTCCCGGTAAGAGAGGCTACTAAGGATAAACAACTAGATAGTCAGATCCCACACATACCAAGCATTTCAATAACATACACACAATATGCTCAATACGTGCAAATACAACATGGCATCACAACATGACTGTACAACTCAAGTATTTTATTCAATAGGCTCCGAGGAGCGAGATATTACAAACACGGGTCTCGTGACCCAACATTCAGAGCATACAAGTCAAAGCACACGCGGAAGCTTAACATGTCTGAGTACAGACAACTACAAATGAAAAAGGCTGAGAAGCCTGACTATCTACTAGATCCTGCCAAGGGCACAAGATCGTAGCTGAGGTAACAAGCTAAACGTCGAAGTCCACGCGGAACTACTAGTGAGACTGAAGTCTCTCTGCAAAAACATAAAATAGGCAAACGTGAGTACAAATGTACCCAGCAAGACTTACATCAGAACTAACTACATATGCATCATTGTCAACAAAGGGGTGGTGGGGTTTAACTGCAGCAAGCCAGCTTTGACTCAGTGGCTATCCTAAACTACGACTGCAAGTAACTCTTTTGAGGTGGCGCACACGAGTCCACATATTCACCATATCAATACTCCACTATGGATCCGCTCCCGTCTCCCTACGAGAACGCCATCCATAGCACTCACGCTTATCTTGCGTATTTTAGAGTATCCACTTTCACTTGTCTATGAACTGTACGGGCAACCCAGAAGTCCTTTACCGCGGACACGGCTATTCGAATAGATCATATTACCCTGCAGGGGTGTACTTCTTCACACACGCTCTCACCACTTACCGCCGTTTACACGACATGTACTCGGCAACCTTCAAGCGGAAGCCCAGCGAGGGTGTCGGCCACGACCTGACTAACCATACAAGTCTCTCGTCCAGTTTTATCGCCTATTCGGGTTCCATCCGCAAGGAGATCCGGCCGGGGTGTCGCTCACGGCCCCAAACAATGTGTGCAGGGTTCCCAAGCCCACCATCCGGGTGCCACTTGGTACACCGGGCCACTGTGCCTAGTATGTCCCAAGCCCACCTGTACCGGGTGCCACTTGGTAGACTACTAACACTACCTACAAACACCAGAAACTAGTTGCAATTCCTGGACAGAGATCGAGTTGATTAAAAAGTCGAGAGAGTCAATTAAGGATCCCAATGTGTGGTAGTAGTTGTTCATGTATCACAAACACAGAACTCAGTTCCTAAGGATGGCTTCAATGAGACAACCCACCATGTACTCCTTCATGGCCTCTCACCGCTACCTTTACCAAATCGTGTTCACACACTTAACTCTCAACAGTAGGACATGTTCACACACCTGCAATTCATCCCCGATGAATCAGACCTGACTCAACTCTAAGCAGTAGCAGTCATGACAAACAAGCATGAATGAGTAGGCACATCAGGGCTCAAACAACTCCTACTCATGCTAGTGGGTTTCATCTATTTACTGTGGGAATGACAGGTCATGCAGAGGAAAAGGGGTTCAGCTACCGCAGCAAGTAACACATGAGTCGTTGTTGTCCTAATGCAGTAAAAGAGAGCAGGAGCGAGAGAGTGGGATTGTATCGGAATGAACAAGGGGGTTTTGCTTGCCTGGCACTTCTGAAGAAGATATAGCTCTTCATCGGGGTCATCGAACTCATCGTCGGTACCACGTCTATTGAGAGGGGACAAACACCGACAAACAAGGAAGAACACAATCAGTGCAATGCACAATATGATGCAAAAACATAAAATAGGCAAACGTGAGTATAAATGTACCCAGCAAGACTTACATCAGAATTAACTACATATGCATCATTGTCAACAAAGGGGTGGTGGGGTTTAACTGCATCAAGCCAGCTTTGACTCAGTGGCTATCCTGAACTACGATTGCAAGTAACTCTTTTGAGGTGGCGCACACGAGTCCACATATTCACCATATCAATACTCCACTATGGATCCGCTCCCGTCTCCCTACGAGAACGCCATCCATAGCACTCACGCTTATCTTGCGTATTTTAGAGTATCCACTTCCACTTGTCTATGAACTGTACAGGCAACCCAGAAGTCCTTTACCACGGACACGGCTATTCGAATAGATCATGTTACCCTGCAGGGGTGTACTTCTTCACACACGCTCTCACCACTTACCGCCGTTTACATGACATGTACTCGGCAACCTTCAAGCGGAAGCCCAGCGAGGGTGTCGGCCACGACCTGACTAACCATACAAGTCTCTCGTCCAGGTTTATCGCCTATTCAGGTTCCATCCGCAAGGAGATCCGGCCGGGGTGTTGCTCACGGCTCCAAACGATGTGTGCAGGGTTCCCAAGCCCACCATCCGGGTGCCACTTGGTACACCGGGCCACTGTGCCTAGTCTGTCCCAAGCCCACCTGTACCGGGTGCCACTTGGTAGACTACTAACACTACCTACAAACACCAGAAACAAGTTGCAATTCCTGGACAGAGATCGAGTTGATTAATAAGTCGAGAGAGTCAATTAAGGATCCCAATGTGTGGTAGTAGTTGTTCATGGATCACAAACACAGAACTCAGTTCCTAAGGATGGCTTCAATGAGACAACCCACCATGTACTCCTACATGGCCTCTCACCGCTACCTTTACCAAATCGTGTTCACACACTTAGCTCTCAACAGTAGGACATGTTCACACACCTCCAATTCATGCTAGTGGGTTTCATCTATTTACTGTGGAAATGACAGGTCATGCAGAGGAAAAGGGGTTCAGCTACCGCAGCAAGTAACACATGAGTCGTTGTTGTCCTAATGCAGTAAAAGAGAGCAGGAGCGAGAGAGTGGGATTGTATCGGAATGAACAAGGGGGTTTTGCTTGCCTGACACTTCTGAAGCAGATATAGCTCTTCATCGGTGTCATCGAACTCATCGTCGGTACCACGTCTATTGGGAGGGGACAAACACCGACAAACAAGGAAGAACACAATCAATGCAATGCACAATATGATGCATGATCATGACATGGCAACATGCTGGTGTTTTGAGCTAATGCAACTAGCAACAAAGTTAAATGAAGTTGGTTTGAACCCTAAGTTCAAATCCAAACTCCATATGTGAAAGTTTAAATGCCATTAAATTGATTTGTGCTAAACAGCAGCTATAAGTTATTCTAACATGCATGAAAATGGTACAGATGGATAGATTGGATTTTTCTGATCATTTTTCATATATAATTTATCTCATTTGGAGTTACGGTTGAATTTCTATGATTTTTACAAGTTTTAAACATTTTCTGGAACTTCCTAAATTAACAAAAACACCAGAAAAGCTTTATGACGTCAGCACTACGTCATGCTGACCTCCGCAGGTCAAAACGGTCAGCCACGGTCAAACCTGACGCGTGGGTCCCGCATGTCAGTGGCACAGTGTTAACAGTGGGTTATTTTAACTAACTAATTGTTTTGCCCGCTAATTAAACAAGCAGGGGGCATCGATTAGTGGCTCAGGCGACGGCTCGTCGCCGGCGACCAATGGTCGCGGCGGAGTCCATGTTTGAGGCCTCGGGAGCGGCGGCTAAGGGCACCAGGAGGTATCCCGAGCACGCGCGCATCCAGGGAAGCAGGCGGCTGGGTGCGGGGGTGCCGGAGCTCGTCAGAAACGAGTCCGTGGCGGCGGTGGTTCTCGTCCAGGATGGGAACGACGACTTTGGCAGCCAAACGAGAACGGAAGCTATGGGGAGAGGCAGAGGAGCTTATAGAGAGGTCGGCGGAGGTCTCAGCAGGCTCGGGGACGGCTCGAGCGAAGCAAACCGATGACGGCGATCTCGGGCGCCCGAGGAAGGAGACGATGATGGCGACGAGGATGCAGGGCCTCCGGGCTCGTGATCTTCAGCGGTGAGACGTGTCTCAGCATGGCGTAGCTCTGGGGCCGTCCGATGGCGCTTGGTAATGATGGCGGCCACGTCAGCGAAGCACGGCGGTGATGGCTGGCTCTCGGGTGGCTGCGAAAACGCGGGGGGAAGGAGGAAGAATGACCAGAGAGAGGGGAGAGGTGCTGGGGGGTCACGGAACGTCTCCAGGTGCGGAGAAGGGAGAGGGATGAGCCTCCAGCGCGAAGCAGGAGTTGGCGACCTCCCAGCGCGCGCGTGCGTGATTTTGCCTCTGCCTACTGGCAGAGGTTGAAGACAACCGCTCTGCCCCGGTGGGCTGGACTGGTGCAGCTGGGCCGGCTATAGGTAAGGATAGGTATGTGGCCCAGGTACTCTGTCTCTCTCTCTGATTTTCTAATTTTGCAATTTGTTTTGATTTGATTTTATACCAAATCATTTTTATAAATTCTAAAAATTATATGTGGCCTGGTAAAATATATTCAAGGCCACTCACAATTGTTTTAGAATTATTGGAGTTATATTTAACATATATCAAATATAAATCCAATGCAAATAATTATTGGATTAACTCAAATGCCCAAAATAAATATTTCTGAGACTCCAAAAATATTGGTTTGAATTTCACCTCATGCCAATATTTTCACAGAATAACAGGAACATTTTCTTCGACTCATTTGATGCGATTTAAATGTTGGTTATTTTTAGGGGTTTTCTGAGGCTTTGGAAATTCCTCAATTCAAATTTCATTTGAATTTAAACATGATGCACACATGGAAGCTGGCATAGGTCAGACCAGAATTAGGGATGTGACAACTCACCCCCACTAAACAAGAATCTCGACCCGAGATTCAAGACGTGAGGTAAGAAGACAGAGGGACACGAGCTAATAACATGATTTCCAAGATCCAACTGTCCTTCTCGAAGATGTTGATTCATTGATTCAAATGGATCTTGACATCTTTGCTTGCGAGGTGTTCATCCAACACGATGACGACAGAAGGAGACTCTATTTAAAACGATCTCCTCGAAGATCGAGCAACTCAGGATCAACTCATGGGATGAGACATAGCGACATCTCTCAAGGTGAGACACGAGGCATACATCCAGAGGGATGGAGTGAAATAGATGACAAAGGTTCACTAGGTAGACAACAATTCCACACTTAAGAGGGTGGTGAACAGTTGTCAACGTAGTAAGGATTTGAGTTGCCATGATACCATAACAAGATACCTTAGAGGAGGGCGACTCGTAGAAATATCCCCTTAAGTGGCAAAAAGAATTACCTTTGATTCAGAGATCACTGAAACTCTTTATACCAACCTAAGGCAATTCCCGAGCGACCATTTGGAGGTGTTCGGTAGAATGGCATACCCGGATTAGAATGGATGATGTGGATTACCTTGTTGAAAAGAACACAAGGGATGATTTTAGTAACTAGGGAGAAGCTCAACAGTAGAGAGTGAGTCCACTGTTTGAAAGTTATAGCATAACCGAGGAAACTGAGAGTAATCCCAGTTAGTGCCGATGATAACACCTAGCGCTTGTGCGTGCTCTCAAGAACTTGAGCATTTCCATATTCATCAAGGTTTTACCAATGTCCGTGTCAAGGATCCTGGCAACACCACATACTACCATTCAGCACTCCGCTTCTAATGTTCTCCTTGATGTACTAGCGTATCCCATTCATAGATATGGTTTGATATCTAGAACATCAAGTAAAGGTCAGACTTTGGAAGCACAAAAATCCATAAGGGACAACTAAGGACTAAATCCTGCGAGATCCCTATCGGGAGGTGGCCAACTTTCTCAATCAAGATACTACAATAATAGGTCTTCCGGTTGGGTGTGTTGGCCACGACATTCTCTTTACCGGGTTACAAAGAGACCAATGTTATAGCTCTTGGGAGATATTCCAACCATCATATCTGCCTGAGATTCAGATCTGGTTGGTGTCAGAATATTCCAAACTCATCAAGTCTAGGAGGAAAAATGAAAGTTTGCAACACAAATCGATAAGATGACGTTGCGAGATTCTCGGGAAATGAACTACGGTAGTAAGCTCCAAAACATGAGTTGGTCCTGCTACACACATGTGAGCACGCTGTCCCAGACAAGCATGACCACATAGTAGTCTTACAATGAAACACTTGTCAGGACCCCGACTCAATGCCACATCGATCTAGCATGTAACACCTCATATCACTTTGCGGCCTCATGCACGGTATTCCCACGGGTGTCGCCTTACCTTTGCCCGGGACTGTTTGCGCCTTTTGGCACACGTATATGATAGTGTCGCTAGCATCCATATGATAAGGAGCCTGGGTTGACATGGCTAGTCGTAAACTCAAAGTGGCGCAGACTTACAGGGACAGGCATCCATGACCCATCATCAAGCGTGTCGGTCATCAGCGAGTGAATCCAGGCTGTAGCACTTGGCTAGCAGGACTCCGGTGAACCGGGCTGTAGCGGCCTAACAGGACTCCGGTATTCATCGCGTGACATTTCCCCGAAGGGACAGACACCGAAACAAAGAAGGACACATGCCGGCCAGCCTAAGTGTTCCGGAGCAGTAGCAAGCTACCATGGCTCGGTGGAAACACTAGGAGACATTTCCCGGTAAGAGAGGCTACTAAGGATAAACAACTAGATAGTCAGATCCCACACATACCAAGCATTTCAATAACATACACACAATATGCTCGATATGTGCAAATACAACATGGCATCACAACATGACTCTACGACTCAAGTATTTTATTCAATAGGCTCCGAGGAGCGAGATATTACAAACATGGGTCTCTCGACCCAGCATTAAGAGCATACAAGTCAAAGCACAAGCGGAAGCTTAACATGTCTGAGTACAGACATCTACAAATGAAAAAGGCTAAGAAGCCTGACTATCTACCAGATCCTGCCGATGGCACAAGATCGTAGATGAGGTAACAAGCTAAACGTCGAAGTCCACGTGGAACTACTAGCGAGACTGAAGTCTCTCTGCAAAAACATAAAATAGACAAACGTGAGTACAAATGTACCCAGCAAGACTTACATCAGAACTAACTACATATGCATCATTATCAACAAAGGGGATGGTGGGGTTTAACTGCAGCAAGCCAGCTTTGACTCGGTGGCTATCCTGATCTACTATTGCAAGTAACTCTTTTGAGGTGGCACACACGAGTCCACATATTCACCATATCAATACACCACTATGGATCCGCTCCCGTCTCCCTACGAGAACGCCATCCATAGCACTCACGCTTATCTTGCGTATTTTAGAGTATCCACTTTCACTTGTCTTTGAACTGTTATAGGCAACCCAGAAGTCCTTTACCGCGGACACGGCTATTCGAATAGATGATGTTAACCCTGCAGGGGTGTACTTCTTCACACACGCTCTCACCACTTACCGTCGTTTACACGACATGTACTCGGCAACTTTCAAGCGGAAGCCCAACGAGGGTGTCGGCCACGGCCTACCTAAACACTCAAGTCTCTAGTCCAGGTTTATCGCCTATTCGGGTTCCATCCGTGAGGCAATCCGGCCGGAGTTTCGCTCACAGCCCCAAACGATGTGTGCAGGGTTCCCGAGACACCAAACGGGCGCCCGGTACACCGTGCCACGTGCCTACCGCATCACAGCCCACCCCTCCGGTCAGCGCTGCGCACGGCCTCCAGCATACTACAAACACCAGAAACTACTTGCAACTCCTGGACAGAGGACAAGGGTGAATAAGAAGCCAAGAGGGTCCATTGGTTTCGGGCCCAACGCGTGGTAGTATCTGTTTCATGGATCACAAACACAGAACTCAGTTCCTGAGGACGGCTGCAATGAGACAACCCACCATGTATTCCTACATGGCCTCTCATCGCTACCTTTACCAAATCGTGTTCACACACTTTGCTCACACACATAGTAGGACATGTTCACACACCTCTGATTCATCCTCGATGAACCAGACCTGACTCAACTCTAAGCAGTAGCAGGCATGACAAACAAGCATGAATGAGTAGGCACAACAGGGCTCAAATAACTCCTACTCATGCTAGTGGGTTTCATCTATTTACTGTAGAATGACAGGTCATGCAAAGGATAAAGGGGTTCAGCTACCGCAGCAAGTAACAGATGAATCATTGTGCAGTAAAAGAGAGCAGGAGCGAGAGAGTGGGATTGTATCGGAATGAACAAGGGGGTTTTGCTTGCCTGGCACTTATGACGATAATATAGTTCTTCATTGGTGTCATCGATCTCATCGTCGGAGTCACGTCTATCGAGAGGGGACAAACACCGGCAAACAGAGAAGAAACACGATCAATGCAATGCACAATATAATGCATGCTATGACATGTCAATATGCTGTGGTTGAGCTAATGCAACTAGTAACCATATTAAATGAAGTTGGTTTGAACCAAGGGTTCAAATTCAAACTCCACATAAGGCATTTCAAATGCCATTTATTCAAATTGTTGTATACAACAGATTTAAGTTGTTCAAACATGCATGAGAATGGTACAGATGGATAGATTGGATTTTTCTGATCATTTTTCATATATAATTTATCTCATTTGGAGTTACGGTTGAATTTATATGAATTTTAGAAGTTTTGGTTATTTTCTGGAATTTCCTGTGAAAGAATAATTCCAGTAATTGAATTAATGCGTCAGCATTGCGTCAGGGTGACGTCATCAGGTCAAAGGCGATGGTCTAGGTCAAACCGGACGTGTGGGGGCCACACGTGAGTGGCACAGGGCTGTTTAGCTCAGTGACACGTGGGACCGGCCAACGGCCACGTCAGCAAAGTCAATGCTGACGCGTGGGTCCAGTCGGGTTGGATTAGTTCTAAATAATTTCGTTAGCTGGTTAATTAAACATGTGGGGCCCATGTGTAAGTGGGTCAAGGGGTTAATTAGTGGCGTCATTAACCACTAGTGAAGGTGCCACGTCGGCGGCTAAACGCCGGTGCTACGCACAGCACGACGGCGACTCCCGTCCGGCCAACTCTGGCGACGGGAGCTCGCGTGGCCGGGCGCGTTGGAACGCCCGCAGCAGGGCGCATCCGATGGTGGTGGTGGCTGGACCTGGGGTGGTCTAAGGCGGCGGCGGCAAGTTGGGCGATGGCCGGAGTTCAGCTTAGCACGGGCGAGGCGCTGCGCTTGGCTGACGAGCGAGCTAAGCGGCGGGGCGGATTCCTGGGAGCTCCAGGAGCACGCTGGTGCCACTAGACCGAGCGGAGGTGCTCAGGAGCGAGGACCTCATTGGCCATGGCGGACGGCGGCGCGGGAGCTTGCGGGGCAGCAGCTAGAGGATGCGAGGGACAACGAGGCAAGGGGAAACGGGTCAGCGGCTCACCACGGTTCGTCCGGTGCTCCTGGAGAGGCCAGGGAAGTACGGGTTCCGGCGAATCGACGACGACGACCTTCGGTGCCCGTGGAAGAAGAAGACAATGGAGCCGACGTTGCAGGGCGTCCGGGCTCGTGGGACTGGTCGTAGAGGTGGGCCGCAGCGAGGCGGATCTCGTGGGCTAGCTAGCTGGGCGTGGGGATGTCGGTGTCCGCGGTGGTGCTCGTCGGCGTTCTCGGGTGCATATGGGGGAGAACGAGGGAGAGAGACAGAGGAGGGGGATGGGCGTGGGAAGGATCGAGAGGGAGCCAGGGGGTTGCGTGGCGTCGTCTGGGGTCGCCCAGGGCGTCGGCAGAAGCAGGAGGTGGCCGGCGCGGGGCGGTCACGCGCCTCCGTCCTTCTGGCGAGGGAGGAAGACGACAGGGAGGAGGCGGTCGTGGGCTGGGCCGGCCAGCTGCAATGCTGGACCGGTTGGTGGCGCCAGGTAAGTGGCCCAGGTAGGCTCTCTCTCTCTCTCTCTCTTATTTGTTGTTTTCTATTTTCTGCAATTGTTTTGGCTTTATTAAAAATGCCAAAGCATTTTCAAAAATCCTAAAAATATTTGTGGGCACTGTTTGGATTATTTCCAGCAACCCTCATTTACCTTCAAGATTATTTGGACATTTAAAATTATTTATAGCATTTAAATGTCCAAGAACAAATACTATATGATTTAATTCAATAATCTAGAATGGCCTAGAAAAATGTGCAGCATTTTTGTCAGAGGTTCTGGACCAAAACAAAAATGATGAACATTTAAGAAGGGCATTTCAGGTTCATTGAAAATATTTTTAGGTTGAACCTATTTGAATTCCATTTGGTGCTAGGGTTTGGTCACCCCCATTTCAAGTTCATTTGAAAAATAAACATGATGACATGGATGCAGATGCAACTAATTACAAGCAATGATCTAGGGATGTGACAACACTACCGAGTTCTGATTGGGAACCATCATTGCGGTGAGCGAAGTCGTGCGCATGTACCTTTGGGTCCTTAAGGATTAGCACTTAAGAACTTCTTTTCCTTGAGCAAATCAATCAGTGGCTTGGTGTGCTAGGGAATACATATGGAGTGGAGGTAATTAATCTACCAAACTATAGAATACATTCGCACATGCATAACTGACTTGGGACGATTCCAGAGGAAGCAAAACTAACTCTCTCAAATTCACGGCGGCAACTTGCATCGAATTCACATGAATGAGAGAAAGTCACTTCTTTCATCCAAACATATACCTCATGAGCGGAACATGAAGGCAATGTTTACAAAGTTCCCAACACTAGCTCAATGTTCAACATGAATCATGGAGGAGACAAAATGCTGCTGATGGGCTCAACAGCAACTCATCGGAAATTCCGTATCACTGGACTCCCACCAATATGTGAACAATGTGATAGTATTGGTCAGACCAAAAGATGTAATGGTGTATGCTCGAGGGATCAACCACGAGTAAGACAACATTACGAACATCGTTGGGTCTGACTTGATTTGAGGATAGCCCACACTCAAATCAAAGATTGGATAAGATGATAGATCCAATCACTGATCACGAGGACCAATTGATGAGGATATCACCTTTCTTCAACACAGACAAAAGATATCCCTTGAGGATGAACTGAGTCGGACAAGCTTTTATCTTCCAACTCTCCAAGTTGTTGTTTAGCTTAGCCAACTAGCCCAGGGTATCCAACACGGATTCTTGGAGAAAGAGTGGTTTCGAATACCAACTTGATCACGAGCTCAACATAGCGATCAGGTGATAACCTGGTTATACTTCCGAGAAGATATTCGGAAAATCACGAACCACCGATATGTTACTAAGCTCGAGACCAATCTTGCTTTTCAGGGCAAGACGATGTGATCAAAGGAGCGAGGGATTGGCATTTTGATCTGCGGAATACAATTGCTTTGACCCAATCCTAGATATGGATGAGGTTCTGGAGTTTGTTTCTCCTATTCATTCTGAAATAGAATGGCTTGACGGACCACAAGAGTAATAGGCATCGATGAACGAATGCACGCATTCTCTTGACTACCAATTGATAGACGAAGGTCAGAAGACAACTAAAAAGGGGACAATTCAAAGAACATATGATTTTCTGAGTTGTGGACGCACAGATTAGTATGTTGAGCAAAGCTCAACATTTCTTCCGAATAACCCATGCAGAAGAGGAAGGACTGGCAGATTCACAACTATGTATGGAGGACTCACCAAGAGCACTCCGGTGGCGATCTTTTGGTTCAAAGAACTCCTGCCAAGAATGGTTCATGGTATTTGGAAGAACGATATACCACGGACCTCGAGGACTATCGCAAAGGTTACTAATATCCTAAAGGAACTAGCAAACACTATCAACACGAGGTAAGTAGGGTGAATCTCGGGTTCAAAACCCAAGGAGTAGAATACCTACTACTAAGTGGCATCACGGGATGCTTTCGTGAATGACGGCCAGAATCATCACACTGGGACATAGAACATGGCTAGATTACTAGATGATACTCTAGACATCTAGGGTCATAATAATAGCTCCAACATATATGTCGAGGCAATACAGTACCTCAACTCACCGTTTAGTGTGGTTAAACTGGCCCAAAAACATCGGGAACGGAAAGAAGGGATTTGCAAATGCATCAGACTCTTTAGAAACCTGGGATGACTCGGACAACATAACGGCTGCAAATGCTTAAAATGATTTAAGACATCTTGCAAAATGGTGGCATAACCACTCAGCATCATAAAAACAAGGTTCTGAGATCAACTATGAATACACGGAGATAGTAGAAACTGAACTGAAGCTTGGATCCAACAATCCTATAAGTCTACGGATTAGTCACACGTGATCCTGATAGAAAGATGAGAAGCCTAGTTCTTAACCCCCGTAGAAGAGAAGAGGTTGACTCAGATCAGAAGGGCATAAGGTAAAGGAGTAAAAAGAGCCTTACGTTCCATCCCACAATCAATTCCCCTACATATAACTAAAGCATTTCTAGACTCAACTTCGACCAGTTTGGCTTCGTAATCCTACAGGCAGTCAAGCTCTGATACCAAAACTGTCAGGACCCCGACTCAATGCCACATCAATCTAGCATGTAACACCTCATATCACTTTGCAGCCTCACGCACGGTATCCCCATGGGTGTCGCCTTACCTTTGCCAGGGACAGTTTGCGCCTTTTGGCACACGAATATGATAGTGTCGCTAGCATCCATATGATAAGGAGCCCGGGCTGACATGGCTAGTCGTAAACCCAAAGTGGCACAAACTTACAGGGACAGGCATCCATGACCCAGCATTGAACGTGTCGATCATTAGCGAGTGAATCCAGGCTGTAGCACTGGGCTAGCAGGAGTCCGGTGAACCGGGCTGTAGCTGGCTAACAGGACTCCGGTATTCATCGCGTGACATTTCCCCGAAGGGACAGACACAGGAACGAAGATGGACACATGCCGGCCAGCCTAAGTGTTCCGGAGCAGTAGCAAGCTACCATGGCTCAGTGGAAGCACTAGGAGACATTTCCCGGTAAGAGAGGCTACTAAGGATAAACAACTAGATAGTCAGATCCCACACATACCAAGCATTTCAATAACATACACACAATATGCTCAATATGTGCAAATACAACATGGCATCACAACATGACTCTACAAACTCATTCAATAGGCTCCGAGGAGCGAGATATTACAAACATGGGACTCATGACCCAACATTCAGAGCATACAAGTCAAAGCACATGCGGAAGCTTAACATGTCTGAGTACAGACAACTACAAATGAAAAAGACTGAGAAGCCTGACTCTCTACTAGATCCTGCCAAGGGCACAAGATCGTAGCTGAGGTAACAAGCTAAACGTCGAAGTCCACACGGAACTACTAGTGAGACTGAAGTCTCTCTGCAAAAACATAAAATAGGCAAACGTGAGTACAAATGTACCCAGCAAGACTTACATCAGAATTAACTACATATGCATCATTGTCAACAAAGGGGTGGTGGGGTTTAACTGCATCAAGCCAGCTTTGACTCAGTGGCTATCCTGAACTACGATTGCAAGTAACTCTTTTGAGGTGGCGCACACGAGTCCACATATTCACCATATCAATACTCCACTATGGATCCGCTCCCGTCTCCCTACGAGAACGCCATCCATAGCACTCACGCTTATCTTGCGTATTTTAGAGTATCCACTTCCACTTGTCTATGAACTGTACAGGCAACCCAGAAGTCCTTTACCACGGACACGGCTATTCGAATAGATCATGTTACCCTGCAGGGGTGTACTTCTTCGCACACGCTCTCACCACTTACCGCCATTTACATGACATGTACTCGGCAACCTTCAAGCGGAAGCCCAGCGAGGGTGTCGGCCACGACTTGACTAACCATACAAGTCTCTCGTCCAGGTTTATCGCCTATTCAGGTTCCATCCGCAAGGAGATCCGGCCGGGGTGTTGCTCACGGCTCCAAACGACGTGTGCAGGGTTCACAAGCCCACCATCCGGGTGCCACTTGGTACACCGGGCCACTGTGCCTAGTCTGTCCCAAGCCCACCTGTACCGGGTGCCACTTGGTAGACTACTAACACTACCTACAAACACCAGAAACAAGTTGCAATTCCTGGACAGAGATCGAGTTGATTAATAAGTCGAGAGAGTCAATTAAGGATCCCAATGTGTGGTAGTAGTTGTTCATGGATCACAAACACAGAACTCAGTTCCTAAGGATGGCTTCAATGAGACAACCCACCATGTACTCCTACATGGCCTCTCACCGCTACCTTTACCAAATCGTGTTCACACACTTAGCTCTCAACAGTAGGACATGTTCACACACCTCCAATTCATGCTAGTGGGTTTCATCTATTTACTGTGGAAATGACAGGTCATGCAGAGGAAAAGGGGTTCAGCTACCGCAGCAAGTAACACATGAGTCGTTGTTGTCCTAATGCAGTAAAAGAGAGCAGGAGCGAGAGAGTGGGATTGTATCGGAATGAACAAGGGGGTTTTGCTTGCCTGACACTTCTGAAGCAGATATAGCTCTTCATCGGTGTCATCGAACTCATCGTCGGTACCACGTCTATTGGGAGGGGACAAACACCGACAAACAAGGAAGAACACAATCAATGCAATGCACAATATGATGCATGATCATGACATGGCAACATGCTGGTGTTTTGAGCTAATGCAACTAGCAACAAAGTTAAATGAAGTTGGTTTGAACCCTAAGTTCAAATCCAAACTCCATATGTGAATGTTTAAATGCCATTAAATTGATTTGTGCTAAACAGCAGCTATAAGTTGTTCTAACATGCATGAAAATGGTACAGATGGATAGATTGGATTTTTCTGATCATTTTTCATATATAATTTATCTCATTTGGAGTTACGGTTGAATTTCTATGATTTTTACAAGTTTTAAACATTTTCTGGAATTTCCTAAATTAACAAAAACACCAGAAAAGCTTTATGACGTCAGCACTATGTCATGTTGACCTCCGCAGGTCAACACGGTCAGCCACGGTCAAACCTGACGCGTGGGTCCCGCATGTCAGTGGCACAGTGTTAACAGTGGGTTATTTTAACTAACTAATTGTTTTGCCCGCTAATTAAACAAGCAGGGGGCATCTATTAGTGGCTCAGGCGACGGCTCGTCGCCGGCGACCACTGGTCGCGGCGGAGTCCGCGTTTGAGGCCTTGGGAGCGGCGGCTAAGGGTACCAGGAGGTATCCCGAGCACGTGCGCATCCAGGGAAGCAGGCGGCTGGGTGCGGGGGCGCCGGAGCTCGTCAGAAACAAGTCCGTGGCGGCGGTGGTTCTCGGCCAGGATGGGAATGGCGGCTTCGGCAGCCAAACGAGAACGGAAGCTATGGGGAGAGGCAGAGGAGCTCACACAGAGGTCGTCGGAGGTCTCAGCAGGCTCGAGGACGGCTTGAGCGAAGCAAACCGACGACGGCGATCTCGGGCGCCCGAGGAAGGAGACGATGATGGCGACGAGGATGCAGGGCCTCCGGGCTCGTGATCTTCAGCGGCAAAACGTGTCTCAGCACGGCGTAGCTCTGGGGCCGTCCGGTGGCGCTTGTTAAAGACGGCGACCATGTGAGCAAAGCACGGCGGCGATGGCTGGCCCTCGGGTGGCTGCGGAAACGCGAGGGGAAGGAGGGAGAATGACCAGAGAGAGGGGAGAGGTGCAGGGGGGTCACGGAACGTCTCCATGTGCGGAGAAGGGAGAGGGATTAGCCTCCAGCGCGAAGCAGGAGGTGGCGACCTCCCAGCGCGCGCGTGCGTGATTTTGCCTCTGCCTACTGGCAGAGGTTGAAGACGGCCACTCTGCCCCGGTGGGCTGGACTGGTGCAGCTGGGCCGGCTATAGGTAAGGATAGGTATATGGCCCAGGTACTCTCTCTCTCTCTCTCTCTCTCTCTCTCTCTCTGATTTTCTAATTTTGCAATTTGTTTTGATTTGATTTTATACCAAATCATTTTTATAAATTCTAAAAATTATATGTGTCCTGGTAAAATATATTCAAGGCCACTCACAATTTTTTTTAGAATTATTGGAGTTATATTTAACATATATCAAATATAAATCCAATGCAAATAATTATTGGATTAACTCAAATGCCCAAAATAAATATTTCTGAGACTCCAAAAATATTGGTTTGAATTTCACCTCATGCCAATATTTTCACAGAATAACAGGAACATTTTCTTGGACTCATTTGATGCGATTTAAATGTTGGTTATTTTTAGGGGTTTTCTGAGGCTTTGAAAATTCCTCAATTCAAATTTCATTTGAATTTAAACATGATGCAGACATGGAAGCTGGCATAGGTCAGACCAAAATTAGGGATGTGACATTGGCTTGAAATAAGGAGGCACTTGCTTGCGCCATGACCTTGGTGGGTCCCTGCTGTCATCCTCTCCATTTACAATCATCTCCTGATTGTGTACGCATCAACTTGCTAGGCCCACAAGTCAGCCTGTAAACCCGTGGAGGACAAATACAACCCATGTAAAAAAATAACAGCCCATTCCATACGTTCAAACAAAAAGTTCAACATTCAGAGCAAAGTAACAGGTCTGATCCACATATAGAGTAGTGAACTTCCATGTTGACAACCATCATAGCCAAGTTAACTATCTACTCCCACTAATACTCTAGTAGCGTACAAGTACTAACTTACTCTTAGCTAACTAGACGATGCCGGCCACCATCTGTGGTACACGCTAAACGCCGGCACCGGCGTCCTGCGCCTCGCCTCGGACTTGCAAGAGGTGCAATAGGGAGCATTGCTCGCGCGCGTTGGCCCATTCCATGCCGGCGTGGTCCAGCGAAGCTTTGGCTTCCAAGCGGGAAACCCACTTGACAAGCTGATAGTAAAAATCGGCGTCGCGAATGCGTGCCTGCCCGAAAGCCTCCAGGGCTATTTGCCGGGCACCGGCCTCCACGTAGTCGGCCTAGTTGCGGGCGCTCTGCTCGCGACTCAGAGCGTCGGTGCGTTGCTGCTCCATGTCCCACTGGCGGCGCAAATTGGCGATATGCTGCTCCTCCGCCAGGCGGTCGTGCTCCAACGAATCCTGCTCCTCCGCCATGCCGTCGCGCTCCAATAACTCCTCGATCTCCTCATTGCCATCTAAAGACAGATAGAATGCCTCCTCCCTCCGTCTGCCTTCCGGTGAAAAATCGAACACTAGTTCCGGCGGTGACCGCCTCCGGCGTCTCCTACCGCGGATGGGTGGGGGCATGGCGGACGTGGCGAGCGATGTCGGGCCGGTGGGGGCTTATGAGGATATGGCGAGTTGGGTCACGGTGCCACCGGAGAAGGCCGGGAAACAGTACTTATAGGCGGAAGGTAGCGTGACGGTCATCGGAATTCAATGCATAATGGCTTAGCGCGCCAGCTTGCCGTGGAAAACTAGAGAAACTGAAATTATGACTGTGCCATCCCGTCCCGTTTGGGTCGCACGCCGGCATGGCGGTCAAACGAGTGCACACGAATCATCTCTCTCCTTGTCAATAATGATTCCACGGATTTAATAAGCCCGCAACAATTAAAGCCCATCTTTTTTCGCATCACTTAGCTGCCTTAATTACGGCCGGCTGCATGTAGGCACTCAGAATCGCTCGCAGCCAGTACGCGGAGCAGCATGCAATGAGTCGCAGCCGAGGGCACGCATGCAGCCACTTAAATCGCTGGAATTAATTAGGCTTAAACTTCGGCATGCCGTTAATTATTGCCAGGCCTTGGTCTTGCTGCTTTACTCACGGGACTAATAAACACGGATGGAGGGAGTACCTTGGTTGGTGAGAGGTTTGAATTAAGTCCTGCAAACCAAAAAGGAGGTACTAGTACGTGTGTGATCCGCTATTTATTCGTGTAGGATCGAGTAGGTCGTTTCTTGAATTGAGCCCTACAAACCGGAAAGGAGGTCGTACGTGCGTGATTCGGTATTTATCCGTGTAGGATCGATAGTGTAGCTTGTTAGTTTCTTCAGAGGTAGGCATTTTTATCTGTGTAGGATTGATAGTGTAGCTTGTCAGTTTCTTCAGAGGTAAGCATTTTTATCCAAAAAACTGCCACTTCGCATCTTGCATCGCAAATAAAACTACCAGGAGCGCATTTGTAGGCTAGCTAGTGATCGATCAGTAACTTGTAAACACTAAGCAAACAGAAATAAGTAACTGTTAATGCATCTCAATGATTCACAGATCATATACAAATATGTAGGTCCAAAAGCAAAGATCAGCCACTTCGGATCTTGTGTCGCAACTAAAACTAACTAGTACGATTCCCATACATAAGATCAACATGTTAATGCATCTCAATGATTCACAGATCATATACAAATATGTAGCTCCAAAAGCGAAGATCTAGAAAAAACATCTTATCTTCCTACTAACATGGATGCTTCTCTTGGCCAACATTCAGTACAGAATGAAAGACAAATTTGTTTGTGAAGTCTACAATTCCTCTTGCAAACGTAAGTGGTTTCACCAACAGCTGGAACCATGAGAATGAACCACACATGATGGAGGTGCATCCACTGCAATATGATTTGGTCTTCTCTCGATCACACCGCAAGACTATTTTCGGAATACAAACTTTAACGTAGGCAAAATGATGCCCATTGTATAATCATACCAAAACAATGAAGCACCTAGTGTTGGCCAATAAATAGTACATTACTACTTTTTTGCAGTCCATGAAGTGACTATCCAATCTTTCTGTGTCTATTTTCAAATGGCACTGCATGCAGTGACTATACTATTCTCTTGTGCAGTTCAACCAAAATTGCGGACACTTTGTTTGTTTGCCAAATAGAAATGGGAAGACATCTCTGTCTGCACAAATATCATGCAGCTAGTAAACATATACCACACCATGTATTTTCGGTTTAAACATGTCTCTTCCGCTTAACATCTGTCATGTTCTGCACTGGGCAATCTGATACAGTTATGTTATGCCCTGGACAATTTCATACTAAATTGATTTGCTGGTTCAGAGCAAAAATATAGCGCCTATTCTTCATCAGACCAAGGATATCCATGTTCGCAGTGATGGAAGAGGTGAAATCGATACAACCGAAATTGAGCATCCAATCATTGAATCCTGTCCTGCACCTCCAATGTAGGTCCACCCTACCAATAAATTCACATGAAAACCACTAGTATTACTATCTAATGACAGTACAAAAAGAGTAGCAAGATAGTAGCAAACCATGTACATTCATAATGAACAGCTCATAGTGCCACCAATTGGATATAAAGGTTTGGAAAAAAAACATGCTCCTAATGTTGAACGAGTTGGACTTTTTGTGCAGTTCCACTAAAATCGAGCATCCCTATTTGAACAGATATTGAAAGTGTGATTACTATAAAAGTGGCACTAGTTGAAGCATAGACTCACAAATATAAGCATTCCAATTCCTTAATGGGAAAAGGTAGCAAGACTGTTTCTAACCACCTGTTTTAAGGAATAAATAAAGCAACAGCGGCTGATGTCAGGAAGGCATACATAGTTTTTTCTCAAAAACTGAGCCATTCCTGACCTTTCCTCTTCTTTTAAGCAAATTTTGTGCAGTTCTGCTAAAATAAAATGCCATCACCGCCTTGACAATTCAGTGACACTGTACAAAAGGAAATGACTTAACATTACATCATGATGTCAGGTATGTAGTCGACAGGCACGCATTAGAGACAAACATACAGACCTCCTCTGATAACATAATGAACATTAATTTTAACAAAGGTGTGACCAGCTTTACCGGGATAATTTGAGTGAACTCTACACCCTCTGTTCCTTAATATAAGACGTTTTCGCGGTTCAATTTAAAGTACCCAAACGTCTAGTATTTAGAAAAACAGGTAGTAGTTTTCTTGAGCACATATCTAGCAAAGCTTGCCACACTCTATTTATGTCCATACGCTAATGCAACACCATTCGAATACTACAAATATACACTAATCTAGTGGTTAGTGCAACAGTAGAGTAATTAGTTTATTACAGGGTACAGTACAATGGTTTTACTGAACAGATTTCAATAAACTCTAGCACTGGAAGGTTTCTATAAGAATTAACAATACAAAATGTAAAGGTAACAAGTTTCAGCATTGGTATACTAGCTGTGCATGAGCATTAAACCAAATACAAAAGTCTGAAGGTAACTAGCATTATTAACTAATGACAGTATAAAAAAATTGCAAACCATGTACCTCCAAGGTAAATATCATTTCGAACTCGGGGGGACCTTAAAAATTGCTATCCCAATCTTGATAATCGATCAAACATAAAAACTTGATCGAACGAATCAAGAGAACAGCTGGAGGAGGAGGTGCCCACTCTTGACCTTTCCTCTTGCCTTCATAATTGTCTGTGCAGTTTAACCAAAATAAAATGACATCAGCGGCTTGGCATTTTGGTGACACTATACAAAAAAATTAACTTATCTCATGAAAGTGAGGTATGTAATCTGTAAACATTAACAGTGCAAAAATCTAAAGGTAGTAACAAGTTTCATCGTTGGTATACTGGATGTGCAACAGCATTAGAATGCCTTAGCTGAAAAATCTTTAATACATCCACAATCAACAGCTAACCCTGAAATAATCCAGTGACATTAAATGGCATTGCTTAAATTTATCGGTGGCATTAGACTGAGAGCGGCACTAGTTAAATGTGGCATCACTTTAGCAGTACCATTGCTTGACTTGACTGCTGGCGTTATACTAACAGCAAAAAAAGTGGCAACAAAAGCATGGGAGGCCCATTCGGACAGTGGGCGCACCAGTACGATGTACCTCCATGGACGCAGAGTGGTGAGGGAGGTATGGTTGCCCAGAGAAACAAATATCCAGGCAGCATATGTGGTTTACGTCCCATTTTTGTTCTCTTTAGCCACCTTTTTCCTATGTGAGGACAACAAACCGATCAACCTGGTCATTCTCTATTGCGTTGTCATGCCTTTCTACCCTTCTTCAACCAAGAGACACGAGACTCATTCCTTAGCTACTAATTTCCCCCTTCTCAACCTAGATGCGGCTTCGATGCCTACTCTCTTGGACAGTACAGTCTCCCTTCCTTTCCTTATTCAACCCAGACATGGATTAGTCTGCATGAAGTAGGGTTTCCTTTAATAGTGCAAATTATGGTTTTCGTCTGCATGGCCAGCAGAGCAGAGGATAGCAAATTGGGAAGATGGTAGAGTGGAAAAAGATCCACATGCAACGACGTGGCAGATGGGGCAATAGAACAAGGGTATGGTTCGAAAAGAGGTCGCATACCTAAGGGTCGGTGGGAAGTGGCTTCGCTCGTGGTCGTCGTCCTCCGCACACTCTACGGCAGCGAGCTTGGGACGGAGGCCATCCCGCGTGGGGCGCTAGGTCTGAGAGGAAGGACTTGTCGTCACTGCATGACCTCGCTCGCCGACGACGAGTGCGTCAATGCTGCACGTCCTTTTCTTCCCCGGCGGATCTGTGACCACCGGTGAGGAGGGAGAGAGGGGCCATCTTTTTTAGATCTGGAGAGAGGGTGGTAGTGTGAGAAGCAAGTGGGCAGCCCTTAGCAAGAAAGCGCTGAAGCCCTAGCCTATATATCTTTTTTATACTACTAGTACTGGAGGTGGAGTAGTGGTAGAGTAGTTTATATTTTCTCTGTGTACAGTACCAATTAGTCGTGCTTCAAAACTGAACGGCATGCCATTAAAAAAATAAAGGTCAATAACTAATGCGGCAGCTCGAGCCAATGCGGCCAGATCGCATTTTTGACGAGAAATTACACACCATGTTTCGTTGACATGTGGTCCAGTTCCAACATATCAGTGAGACGACGGAGAGTAGTAGTATTTCCGAACAGACGTGTAGGCCGGGGCGCCTCTTCGTGAACCGTGGCAAACTGGCAACCGTCCATCGACTCTTCGCCTTTCCCTCTCGATTTGGAACTGTTGTCGCACGCTCTTCCTCTCCCACCTCCATTTTCCTTCAGCCCTTCACCCTTTCTTCTGCCATTTTTCGATCGTATTCTCCATGGAGGGAACAGGCCGGAAATGACCCCGTTATTCTTGCCCCGATCTAAAAGATAACGTGGTGGGGGAACTCATTGATCGGTGCGACGTCATCACCTCGGCTAGCATGGCAGGTTCGTTCAAGCCCATTCTCGACTCAACTAATAACATCATTACAAGGAACCCAAGAGTCAATCAGCAGTTTGATCTCCCCTATCTTCTTCGCCATGACCCTGATGAGTGGCGCCGGCATGACGGAGGCCTGGCCCTGTGCAAGTTGATGCCACTTGATAATGATACGTATGATGTTAAGATGCCATCGCTTGAGGGCAAGGCTTGGGCAGGCGCAAATGGAGATTGGGGTGTTTACATCGGGTCCAACTGCGAGTGGGAACTTGTGAATGTGTACACTCGTGACCGGGTTCCACTTCCAAAAATCTCAGCATACTGCCCAGAGGTTGAGCACACCGGTATTGTACGCACGTTCAAATACAATCATGGTGACTGTCTTCTACGGAAGATAGCAATTTGTCGAGTTCCCAACCACTCTTGGAATTACAACAACTATGAAGTTGTTGCTATCTTCGACAAGCTTGTTGCCGTCCTTCGTGGTTTGACTGGATGAATATTGCTCAAAAATCAGTTTTTGTACACGGATGAGTACTATGATGCAATTCAATATGAGGGCCTTGTGTTTGCTGCCACCACTCGTGGCACTATTTTTGCATGGAATCCTTATGATTTCGGTACGTTTCTCTTCCACCGTAATTATAATTGTTTCATCCACATGCATGCGGGTTAGCAAGTTTCCCTTTACTAATTAACCTTCTTCTTTTGTTTCCAAGGTCCTGTGAACATTCCACCACCTATACTTGAAAAATTTTATAACCAAGGGGGAGATGACGATGGTGATGATCACGAGCACGAGGACGAGCAGCGCCCATATACTCCGTGGCGCCTGGCAACTAATTCCGATGGATCACCTCTTCTTGTGTGTACAGCCCACTGATGATGTTACTGCTAAGGAAGCAGGTGTAGTCTCCCATGTTCACACTCTCTGGACCTATTCCAACACCCGTTGCATGTACTCGGGATGGATACTAGTGTGCTAGCGCCAACTCCTTCTCCCTGGTACAGAATTGATAGTCTTGGGAGAAAACTCGCTCTTCCTTGGACAAAACTATCTAATGATGGTGAAAGCCGATCCAACTGTTGTTGACACAACAGTACTACCATTTATGAGAAGCAACTGTGTCTATACCTCGGACATTTGGGTGGTTCCCTACCCTGGTACTGATATAGTAGGCCGCTTCAGCCTGGATGATCAGTCCTGCGTTAGTCTCCAGATCGACAATGGACGGCCCATCCTAGAGAATCGCTTGTGGTTCAAAGCAAGCGTTTCCAACGCCGAGGAATGGTTGAGTTGAAGTTCATTTCATTGCTTGTTATTTGTTGTGTGGTGAAAACTTTAGTATTTATAATGTATCCTCGTTGTCGATGTGGGTTGATGACCTGTTGTATGTAATAAAATGATATGCCTGTGATAAACTTACTAAATTTATGAATGGCTTTCGAGTCGCTTCTGTGAGTGAGTGGTGGATGAGGCAAAAAAATATTTTCTGAATACATAATTGTACGTGCATTGCAACAGGTTATCAGATGAGGCCAATCAACAATAGTAGTACACTATTTGTACTAGCTTCACATGCTTCGCGCGTCGGGCGGGTGTTTTTACAGTAGCCATATGTTAATGTGTTCGTTGTACGTAACCAGCACCTCGAATCCTCAATAGTAGTAGTATATAGTAAGTAGTAGGAGTAGTAGGGCGGCATGCGCCAGAACAAGCATTCACTTCCAAGAGTACGGCACACGCCACCACCATGACATCCATCTGACACCATATTATTTCTAGGAGTCCGTGCTAGAACAATCTCTTCAACCTCGTCCTTTCTCTAACTTCAGCCATCGCGCGGCGGGCGAGGTGGTGGGTTTGCCGATAGTCAGTTTCCTTAACTGCGGTCCCACTTGTAAGGTCAACTCCAACGCACGACCCCAAATGGACCTCCATTTTGCACGAACTCCAACGATAATTTTGACTAAAAGAGCAAGACCAAAGAAAACAAGCACCACAAGAATACATTTTACTACTCCTGTAAGTTGGATTAGTGCCTTCTCGATGCATTCATTGTTTATCTGTGGAGGCCCGATCTTGCGTGCTTCTTTCTTCTTCGAGTGTAAAGAAGTAGACGTTGCTTCCTCGCATCTAGACTCATGTCTAGCCTCTATTCTAGTAGGAGTATGAACAAGTGCACTAATCTCATCTCTAGCCTCTGTGCTAGCTAAAAGTGATAGAACATCTACTAAATTGCGCTATATCAATATATGGATGTACTCTTCTTCCCAATACAAAAACTTGCATCCATTCTACTCCCTCTGTTGCACAATACATGCCTTCTATTTGTCAAAGTATATATGTATCTAGACATGTTTTAGTATATAGGTACATCCATTTTTGGACAAATGGAACTCAAGTATTTTGGAACGGAGGGAGTACACAATAAAAATTTTAAGTTAGCACAACTAGTCTAATCCGTGAGCACAACCAAAAATTTGGTCGGGTCCTTCCTCCTTTTGCCGACACGTGGGACATCCAGCATCCAGGTCGTGTCATGAAAGAAAATAGAGTGGTAGTTGAAGCCACAAGATGTGCATCTTGGGTTAAACTGTAAATAGAATCTTACTACTCTTGAGTAACTCCAAAAGTGGCCACCGAAGATCTTTATTGGATTTATTTTTCATCACCAGCAAGTCGAGGTGAAAGATGTGCAGGTTCAGTGGGTCCTCTTGCGTTTTCACTGACATGTGGGGCCGCATGTGAGCAAACAGATGATGGGCTCCGCACGCCCGCTGGCTGGCTGAGAAGAGAGATAGAGGAGGGCTGAGCACGGACTGCAGGAAATTTGTTCTATGTACCTCGATATAGGCTCGATATAGTGGGGTGGCATGGGCCATAACTAGCATTCACGTCTAGCAGTACGGCACACGAGTCCCATCCGACACCAATTTTCTTGGAGTCCATGCTACAACCATCTCTTCTCCCTCCTGTTTTCTCAGCCATCGCGCGGTGGGTGGGGTGTGGGTTTGCCGATAGTCGGTTTGCTCAACTGCGGTCCCACTTGTAAGTGAAAATGCAACACCGCACCCATTCCCGCTTGAGCGGCGTGCCGGACCAACCGTGTGGGGGTTCGACACGAACACGGCAGGCTTTTCCTTTTGAACTCGTAACTTGTAAAAACTTGTTCTGCTCCATGGCGCGACCGATAGATAGAAAATAACAATTTTGCCTAGTGTAATGAGAAGTTTGGTTCTGGCGCCGTTCATGCATGGAGTACGTACGGAAATTATGAAGTTGATGCGAAAGGTATATAATTACTGTAGTATCATATACTACTACATGGATTTGACGGAAAGATAAAAATACATATGGATCCATCAACGACATCCTCACGCCCTAGTGCGTCGGGTCACCAACTGACGTGTGAGGAGCAGCGGCGTTGGCAGCAAGCTCAACGTGCTTCTGAACAATGTCGTCCAAGGTTGCCCTGCGGTCCAAGAAGGCCAGTGTCCTATCGTCCTCCTCTTGCATGTAGTAGTCCTTGTGGACGATTTGCGCGTAGACGTGGGTGATTATGTCAATGGTGTCTTGCTGCGCCAGGCGCTGCGCGGCGAGCGCGACCTCAAGGTGAATATTCTCTGGCGCGACGGCGGGCAGTCGTAGGGCCACCAGTGTGTCGAAGAGGTTGTCACCATAGTGGCCTTTGAGGGTGGCGGGCATCGCAGAGCCCGGGCGCGTCGGCTGGAGGCTTACTTCAAAGTCATCCACGAACTTCTTGACGACGGTGAACTTGTCGAGGAAAACCACCGAGGACCTCGTCGAACAAGGAGACGAAGCTGTCGTCCAAGCGGCCTCTCACCCTGGCAGCCTCAAGCAATACTACCTGGAGACGTTCCTCGGTGTCGGGCCACAGGCCGGCGTCATGGACCATCTGGCATAGCCGGCTGATGCTCGCGCTCATCGCCTCCATGGGTCTAGCTTAGCTTCTAGTCAACTGATCTTGCGATTTGAGTGATCACTCTTGCCCTTGGTTAGCGCGTGTAGGTGCATAGGATTTCGTAATACTCCTCGGCCCTCTACTGGACCTGCCTTTGGCTGTATGATAGGTGGGCCAGCCACCCCCTGTGCGCACGTGTCATTCACCCAAAGGCAGTTGCCATAAGTCAATGAAGCTGCGTCCCCCTCCGTGCCGGTGCAGTATAGTCATCTCACTGGACCTCTAGTTGGGGCCAAACAAGAGAAGTTTGAGGTTTACTGGTTTACTGGTCCCCTTTGCATTTTGCACCAAGTTTTGACCTTTGATTTAACTAATAAAATGTTAATGCATGTAAATAAAAATGTTGTGTAAGTCACCTTACGAAAACCAAATAATCCCAAAACACTTAGGCACAGTGCATTAACTCCCTCCTTGTTTCTTATTTCATGACATATCAACCAATGAGAGATGTGGGCCGTGTATGCTTTCAATGACTTGAGACTACCAAACATGACATGTAGTGTTTAGTTCATTGCATGTAATAGTTAGCAAAAAAACATTAAGTTCTCTCGCCGATAGGAAGAAAACAATACACCATGTATTTATTTACAGAGGGAGTAGTACATTTTTTGTGACATGCATTACTAGATATTGCTAGTCAAATACTAAAATCTAGATGGACGTGGTAGTACTCCTAAATCCAGACGGTGGTGCTACTAGTACTAGTAGTATTACTACCAACATAGTAGGAGTACTAGCACTATACTACCCGTTGGTCAAATTATTACGTGCTGCTCCTCACAGTGAAGTGACAAGACCCTGCGCCGGAGATGACACCTAAGTATAGGCGCCGTTTTCGGCATACCATAGTCAGCTTCACCGTCTGCAGTCCATATCATCATGGTTATCACTACAAAAAAAAAGACACATCCGTGACATTTTGGGCCGAACAAAAAAAATTTATGTCATACATATGACACTTCTATGACGATAATTGTGACAAAACCCGGTATCATCATAGATGTGGTGGGCTCCTACTTCTATGACAAAAAATCATGACAGAAAATGGGCTTTTCGTCCTGGGCGGGCCGGAGACGCAGCTGCATGACATTCTTTGGGCCGTCCATGACGGAAAAAACCGTGGTAGAAGCGAGGGGGGGGGGAATTTCGGGGAGTTGCCGGTTACGGTGGGAGGTCTGGGGCGGAGCGATGCGCGTTTTCTCATACGTACGCGCGTGTGTGCGAGGCGTTGGCTCTAACTGAAGCCGAGCGAGGCGTTGGGCTCTAACTGAACCACAGCAATTGCACTGCAGGCTATGCGTTACGGAGCCCGAGGGATCGATCGATGGCTGTTAACTTAACCCGATGGAGCGATTCCTTCGCTACTGCTGCTAACTGAAGCCGATCGATTGGATGAACAGTGAATGTTGCGGGGTTTTTTTTGGATGAATAGTGAGCGGTGGCGTTGCCTCTGGATGAACAGGAACCCGTGGTGTGGAGGGCTAGATGAACAGTAGACGATGGAGGGGTGGCCATGGAGGGGTGGTTGAATAGGACCCCGTGGTGTGGAGGGCTGGATGAACAGTAGACGGTGGAGGGGTGCCCGTGGAGGGGTGGTTGAACAGGACCCCATGGTGTGGAGGGCTGGATGAACAGTAGATGGTGGAGGGGTGCCCGTGGAGGGGTGGTTGAACAGTAGCCGGTGGAGTAACGCGCAGTGGAGGCTGGATGAACAGGAGCCCATGGAGACTGGAGGAGGTCGACGGTAGTCCGTGGAGGCTGGAGG
>NC_041389.1:465703124-465744297 GCF_002162155.2 Triticum dicoccoides | reverse complement strand
CGTTTCGACCGTAGCGCTCCAATACAAGTCTGTTTCGTCCGTTTTGCGGTAAGCCACACCCCTCTTGATGAACAGGACCCCCATTTCGACCGTAGGAGGTCCGTTTCCTCCGTTTTGCGGTACGCCAGGCCCCTCCCGATCAACAGGACCCCGTTTCGAACGTGGTCGGTCGAACACAAGGCCGTTTCCTCCGTTGTGCGGTACGCCAGGCCTCGTTTCCATCGCCTGTTCCGTCCAAGCCCTCCCGATGAACACGACCACGCATTCCATTCCGACCCAGCCGGTTGGCTCCCACGCGTTCTGTTGCCTCCCGATGAACACGACGCATTCCGTTGCCTCCCCATGAACATGACGACGACGCTGTTTCTCCGTTCCGACCCAGCCATGTACGTATACGCGAGTAGGCGTTCAAGACCCTGCCTGTATGTACGTACGTGATCGTATTTTCTTTCTTGCACCCTCGCCGATGTACGTATTGTACGTGCGCGCCTCTACTACAACCAGTATCTACGTACACCTTCGCGACCAGAATGACAATGCTACGTACGCTTCGACCAGGTGGGTCCCGACTGTCAGGCACTTCCTTGCCTGCGAAGATGTAGCTGGTGGGTCCTAGTAGTCAGCGGGGCGAATCGTTTTGTTTTTTTCCCGGACGCACTTCCTTGTGTGCGAAGATGTAGCTGGTGGGTCCCAGCAGTCATGGGGGCGAATCGTTTTTTTGGACGCACTTCCTTGCGTCCGAAGATGTAGCTGGTGGGTCCCAGCAGACAGGGGGAAACGTTTTTTTTGCAAAATATGGTGGCCCGTCCTGTGGGTCCCCGCTGTCAGGTGGAGGAATAATTATTTTGCGCGTAATAAGGAGGCACTTCCTTGCTGCGGCCGTGGACCCAGCTGTCTGCCTCTCCACGTACAGTCCACGTCCGATGGAAGCCATTTCTTGACCACGTTGACCACGCTGCACCGAGAGCACCAGGGCGGTGGACGACGGCGAGGCCTATGAAGGGGACGACGTGGAGCCGGGGAAGACGCGGCAGTGGATGCCCACATGTAGAGGAGTATGAGGGTTCACTCGTTCGGCTGCGATGTGAGGCTGCCGTCGCCGCAGAGTAACAGGGGGTGTGGGTGCATAGAGGGATGGCCTGGCAGTGGCGGGAGTAGTAGGGGGCGGTGAGGCCTCCGCGGCATCACAGACGGCCATGGGCGGCAGGAGCAGGCGACACGACCGGTGCTGCTTTGGGCGGCTGGAGCAAGAAGATCAGAGGTTGAAGAAGCACTACGGCCGTTGGATGGACATCGTACGGTCACTGGAGCTAGAATCGTTCATATATTGACTAAAGTTGACAAAGGCCTCCGTCCCAGTCAACTTAGTCGGCCCACAAGTCAGCCTCCCACCAAGGTTGGTCCCAGATAGCACGGGGGTATTCTTTTTTTTTGTGCGTAATAAGGAGGCACTTCCGGTGGGTCCGAGCTGACAGTGGGGGGAATGTTTTTTTCACGAAATACGGTGGCCCGACCTATGGGTCCCAGCAGTCAGGGGGAAACGTTTTTTTCACAAAATACTGGTGGCCCGTCCAGTGGGTCCCAGATGTCAGGAGGAGGAATAATTATTTTCCACGTAATAAGGAGGCACTTCCTTGCGGCTGCCGTTGACCCAGCTGTCAGCCTCTCCACGTACAGTACTCTTCCGGTGGAAGTCGGTCGTTGACCACATTGACCACGCCGCGCCGAGAGCACCACGGCGGTGGACGATGGCGAGGCCTAGGAAGGGGACAACGCGGAGCCGGGGAAGACGCGACAGTGGAAGCCTGCGCGGAGAGGAGTACGAGGGTTCACCGGTTCGGCTACGGTGTAAGGCTGCCGTCGCCGCAGAATAACAGGGGGTGTGGGTGAGTAGAGGGATGCCCTGGCTAGCGGTGGGAGTAGTAGGGGGCATTGAGGCCTGCGCGGCAGCACAGCCGGCCACAGGAGGTGGGAGCAGGCGGTCCTGCCGGCGCTGCTTTGGTGGCTGGAGCAAGAAGATCAGAGATTGAAGAAACACGACGGCCGTTGGATTGACATCCAACGGTTACGTCTGCTAGAATCGTTTGTTGACGTAGTATATAATAACTAAAAAAACTCTTGCATACGCGTCAACTAAATAGGCCCACAAGTCAGACCACTCCCTCTTTTTTTAATAATTTATATATAGCTCATGGCAACTTCTTATGCAATTTACTACAGTCGTTTTTTTGGTTGGCCAGGGCCAATTTCGCATATTTCTGTGGGTTCCAAACTATTTTTAATACCAAAATGTCGAGCCAGATTTCAAGTACTTTGAAGATATATTTGAATTAGGTTAATGCCTAGTGAAATAGGAATCTGAAAATGTGAAAAAAAATCAGAAATTATAAAGTAATTGCCAATTTGTCATCTGTTTTTATATTTACAACCCATTTCATATTACTTTCAAGGCGTAGAAAAATAAGTAGGCCTGGATTGGGTATTCTTCAGAAAAAATAAACTAGGCTCATTTGCACAAAGAAAAAATAGCTGGGCTGGTCACATGGTGAACATAAAATATAAGCATGGGCTAGACGGGCCACAGCCCAGTTCAAACCCTGCTCCGTCTCAACAATACCAAACAAAAAAATACTGCTCGAGTAGCTACGTCCTAGGTGTTAGCCGATCTTGTGTTGTTCTCTTGTCTATTGACTATATACGCTCACAATGTCGTGGGTCCCAGATGTCAGGAAAACACTAGGAGGAAGCATTTTATTTTTCCATACGCTGACGTGGTGGGCCCCTACTATCATCCTCTCCACGTACTACTGCCGATTCCTGTTGTTTGTTGACCATGTTGACAACGCGAGAGGGCAGCGCCGCGGCAAGTGCACCAAAGCGCGCGGAGGACGTCGGCGTTAACGATTTAGGAGACAGTGGGGCGGCGCTGCGTGCGCTGAGGCGCAGCCAGCCGTGGGAGGCGAAAGCAGGCGGCCCCGCCGGCGCTGGTTTGGTTTTGGCGGCTGGAGGAAGACAGGACTGAAGAAACACGACAGACTGTAAAAGCAGCAGGAGTACTTAACAACCTTAACTGAAACCAGCAGGGGCACTTACAACCAAAGCTGAGAGCAGTATAAGTACTTATACAGGTTCAACCGTACAAAGCACGCCTCAAAGAGTGCTACTTTGCCTACAGGCTACAGTTAACCAAGGGTGAGGCCGCCAAGCCCCAGGACAAGGCCCAGGCGCCACCCCGCGCATCCACAACCTTCTGAAAGCGGCTTCATCTCGCAACGTGGTCAATAAACAGGATATTCGCTTTAGAGCCATGGAAAAGCATGAACATAATCTTCTGTCCTATTCTCCAAGATGGACGGGCCTTCATTATCTGAGACCACCCACGAATAAGTATATTTTCGCCTCCAAGGGGAATTGAGTAGGTCGACATAAACATCTTGTTGTGACCAAGCGCAAGGCTGACCCGACCATGGTCGGGCATCTGTATATGAACAATAGAACTCGGCAGTTCCTGTTTCAAGAAGATCACAGCTGTAAAACTGTGTATAAGCAATAGTTTATGAACAAAATATATAACAGAAAACAGCTCGTACCATAAGTTTCTCGACATAGTTGGACCTGTTCAACGAGTGCAGCAGTGGCACACATATCCCACGTGGCCTTCCACCATTGAAACGCCCCACAAGGACCTCAAGACGATCAATAAAGTGTAGGAACATGTGGATGTCGATCCAGCCAACTTCAGTGCCATTAGTAACAGCCGAGTTATTACAGAGTAACAAACGAGTAGACTACTTAACTCTGAAAAAACCTACACGTGCCACCAATTATAAGACAAATATTAGTTAGAAGTAGCATCTTCATGAGAGATTCGTTGCTACTTCTAAAGTTAAATTGTGATTAGTTAGACAGAATAGGTGGCTTAAGAAGTAATCGAGGCAACAAGCAAGAACCAGATACAAAACTAACATGGATGAAAAATTGGAACGACGTCGGGGTGGAAGATCGCAGTGAAGATGAGACCAGGTTCTGCTATTTCCATCAACATTCGTGCGCCAACTTTCAGTCCGTAACACTTGATCTTCTTGGTTCATGAACCCAACTCAGAAGCAATATCCATGGATTGTCTTCATTGTGACCATTAAACTAGTGTATTCAGTTATGGCAAGGCCAAGCATCTTGAGTACATGTGTTCTGGCAGAGCAAATAATACACTGCAGGAAAAATAATATGAGAACACAGCATGTTCAAAAAAAACCCACCCTCCCGGATAGAGAAGAGGATCTAGGAACATACTATGCATGTTTCAAAATGCTACGGTAGGATGAGAAGGAACAAGTGTGGCGTCTCGCCGTGGGCGCAGAAATCTGTAGGGTACTCGCACTTTGGGCACTGCAACTCAAACACACTAGATTCAGTACGAAGAAAAATGCATCAACGGCGGCGGCTGCCATCCTAGGATTACCTTCGACCAAGGGACTTGGATTTATCGGGGATGGATGAAGAATTCGTACCTGGTTCTCCATGAGAAAACCCTATGCAATTGCCGAGCGCGGGTTTTCTCTGAACAAGCAGACGAGGGAGAAGGGGATTTAGGCCCAGTGAAATATTGCCGCTTCGTCCGTCCAGCTTACTACTAAAGCTGGAAAGGGAGGGGTTGTGATTTGACGACTCATTGGGCATTACTCTGTCGCTACGATCGGGGTGTGTCTACCGTGAAGTTGTGCACTCTAATTTGTGCATATGGCACGTGGACCCCGTTGCCGGTTACCCCACATATCAGCGAAAGGAAGTAGAAAGACAGGAGTAACTAGTTACACATAAATATATTTTTTGACAGAGAGATACTCCTCTGTAAAGAAATATACAAATCTTTTATATCACAGGCTCACCTTGCCGAGAAATATACTCCCTCTGCAACGCACGGGCATTATGGGGGTTCAGCTTTTTTTTATGGGGGTTCAGCTGAGAATATAATACTGAGATAGGCTCACGGTTCTGGACTTTGGGCCGCATGCCGACGCTGCATGTTTGGGGGCCCATGTGTTCTACCTCAGCGCTTTTCATATTGCAAGCGATCGGTACTGCGCTGGTTTTAGATGTTGTCGCAAGGTGAATACACAAAATTGAATAAAGCACGGCAGCTGTTGGAATGAAATCGAACGACAGTTCCTAACCAGCAATCAGAGTTGCAATTCTATCAACGATATACCATGTGATAAATAATACTGTCGTACTACTTATACACACAGGACACTTGTTTCACCATGCCAGATTATTACATTAAAATCTCTCGAAGGATAGATCAGTTCGGCAGTTGCGTGCTGCTACTGAAGAATTTCAAAGTTGATTTGGACCAGCTCTCCCTACCGAGAAAGTTCGATTTTGACATCATCCCCTACCGCGAGATATGATTTAGATTTGAACCTTGGCCATCCTTTAGCATCAATCATCATGCGACCATCCTTTGTACTTACGGTATATTGAGCAGGTTCATTCACACCAAGGCTGCGCATGGTAAGAGAAACTTGGCCGCGGTCGCCCAGATTGTTGAATGACTCCCTCGTTGCTCTAGGAATTCTCTGTTTGAAAACAAGAAGACATACCCAAACAGTTAGATCAACACAGTGAATCATGTGAAACAACATGGAAAGAAAAAAGAACGAAGCACTTGGGCGGCCAATGCTTACCAAGAAGGTGGACATGTCGGTTTTTGTGAGGACTTTGGTATATGAAGTGCGAACTGCAGCCCAGTCTGTTGCCGGTGCAACTACACGGGCCAGACCAAATGCAAGTGCAAGTTTTGGTGCAGGTGTCGAAGCCGCTGCTGCTGCCAGAGATGGTGCTCCTTGTAGAGCTGGTGCGTGTGTCGATGCCCGATCCTCTGGTAGATCAGACTGATACGCTGACGCGGTCGGTGCCCAATCCTCAGCTGGATCAGACTGAGCTGTTCCCGCTATCAGTGCTAGAGCAGCTGCCGGTGCTTGATCTGTGTGAGACAGCGGCGATCGTGTCTGGTCTGCTATGATCAGCTTTCTAACTTGACTAGGATCCGTGACCATGATCTAGTTTTTTTCTTCATTTCTTTTAAACGCGAGAAGGACTAATTGTGGCGTTTTTGTTAAACCAAACTGCAGTTCATCATAGGGATTCAGCTTGTACTCAAACAACAGACGGATCCAATTTTTTCCAATAATATAAGTGATGGACAGTGCCTTCGTTACTGACACGAGTGAATCCAAACGGTTTATTCTGTGATGAATGTCACATGGCAAAACCTGCATCGTAAAATTGCAGGAAAAGAAAGAAAACATGACATTAAATCAATAAGGTTTAGACAGTAAACCAATAAGATTTACTTGATGTGACACAAGTGAATCCTTACCAGGAAATCACTATGTTGAAGTACTAAACAGAAGATTGATCGTCCAACTACGTGTGGCATGCAGGGGCCCTGCCTACTCCCACAAGCAGGACAGTCCAAAGGTCGTGACAAATCGTATGGACCGAACATCCATGGGACAGGAAATCCTGGTGGGTGCGATAAACCCTGCAATGCATACAGATATTGGAGTGTAACCATAATTGATAAACCATCCTCACAAAAAATATGATCTGGATACTTCAAAATGTACAGACTGAATTGAGTTGACAGACATTAACATAGACCGTTCTCAGGACTGACCACACACCAAAAGCGGCAGTACTAATAAACAATACAGGGTTCACAAACACAAATCAAGTACTGAACAATAGTACTTACTACAGACAAGCAAAGTTGCACTAACTAAACTCTGCAGACTATTTCTTGCCACCGACCTACGGGATGAACCCCGCATAACTGACTAGGCCATGGACTTCATGTGAGATGTCTACATGCACCATCACCATCTTGTCAACCTTGGAGAACCTAACAGAGTGTTCTTTCCACTTATAAACATGATGATGAAGACATGCCGCATCAGATTTGTTGGGAAGCTTTACAAGAACCACACCCTTCGTAATCGAAGGCACAGCCAGGAAATTGTTGTGGTCAAGTACAGCCTCGAGAACACGCCTGACAACAATGCTACAGGAAAACACTAGTTCAGGACACGTGGCGACAAGGACACAGCAGCTGGATAGTTCAGCAGTAGAACTCATCATCAGGTCTTCCAGTTCACACGGCATGACTTTGAGAACTTCATCTCCACCGCAGACCTGGTTCTAATTCAAATAGAAACCATATTTCATTACTACCTCCGTTCAGAAATATAAGATGATTTTCGATATTATACTCCATATATGCCTACATATACGCATAGAAATGAGTGAACAAAGACACTAGAACATGTCTTCAAAGGCATGAGAGAAGAGGGATTACATGCAATATCCATAACACAAGTTACTGAGGCAAATATACCCTCTTAAAAGGTAGCATTGATGTTCATAAAGTACTCCCTCCGTCCCAAAATTCTTGTCTTAGATTTGTCTAGATACGGATGTATCAAGTCACATTTTAGTATTAGATACATCTGTATCTAGACAAATCTAAGACAAGAAATTTGGGACAGAGGGAGTAGTTGAAAGTAATCTATAAGAAATCAGTGTCAACCTCTCGCATGTTTTGGTCAAAAGAGGAATTTAGAACCGTCATTTGGCACACTAAAATCACATGCAAGATCACCCAGAAAGTTGTACTACCAATACTAGTACTGCGTATTAGATGAAAAAACATGATCAAGATCGAGAAAAAGATCGTCAACAAGAGACATTACCTGGACTTGCTTAATATGGGATCCCGTAGAGGGGGGCTTGGACAGGGCGATGGCTTTGAGATTGTCTGCGGTTGTCTCGGAGGGGTGCTTGTGCTTCTTCGTACCATGAGCCTCGACGGTTTTGGCCAGAGCCATAGACATCACGTCGGCCGGTGCTCCGGCGTCCATTCAAGAGAGGAAGCTGAGAGAGAAGAGTGAAAGGAGGAACGAGATGAGGGAGAAGCGAAGCGAGTGGGGGTTTTCTTCAAGAGAGGAAGCTGAGAGAGAAGAGTGAAATGATGGTTGCTTCGTCCGTCCAACTTACTGATGGAAAGGAGGGGGCTTTGTGATTTGACGGCTCATTGGGCATTACTGCGGCAGCTCGATCGGGGTAGTCTACCGTCACTCTAGTACGGAGTAATTTAGTGCATGGCTGGTGGACCCAGGTGATGGCTGTCCCACACGTTAGCGAAAGTGAGTAATTTAGTGCATGGCTGGAGGAGGATCCGCACGGTAGAGCATGTCCACTGTTTTTCATTCTGAAGAAAAAAATGATTACAGCAAGCATTTCCACTCTTATGATGGAGGAGTGCGAAACACGGCAGCCACTTGAACATACACAGTGCTCCTACTACTAGGCATGTGCAGTGGTTCATACGTCAGTACTACACAATCTTGTTGCTATGTTGTGCGCATGTCAACTACTCCTATATGTAACATAGTACCGCTTTTTCGACTGTCCGGTCGAGAATGAATGGTGAGATCAATGTTAATAGAACCAGGTCCACAGCGCACAGAGAGTACGGTGCTACAGTACTCCATGGAACATGAACCATATGAAGCACATCCTATTGTGTTAGACAGGGTGTATGAAGGGTGCACGGGATGGGAGCAAAAGTTCCCTTCTCGACCCACTTTTGGGTGTTTGGCAGAGTGCATGAAGGGTGCATGAGTCCACACTAGTAGGTTGACAAAAATACACGAAGAGGAAACAACTATATTGAGAAGAGAATGCAACCAAACACACCCACACGCTTTGTGCTATAGTGACGGATCTGCATCGTCTGAGTTTGATCCAACGGTCATCTTGCGCCGAGACATGAACATGCGCATGCAGAGGGCGCCTAAACACCACCGAAGTCCCTCTGCTTCTCGAGGCGCACGACGTTGGTGATGCAGGGTGCAACCACCCGCAGAGCCCGCTCTCGGTCGACGGGAGCCAGCTCGTCAAAGACGGCATCCAATGGCACGAATGGATTCCAGTGACGGAGCCCTGAAAGGATTCGCCCGGCAACGGTGACGGCAGCGCGCAACCCCTCCTTGTCCAGCTCAGCCCCCACCATCACGCGGAGACGGCTCAGCTCCTCAGAGATATAAGTGAAGAAGGAGACCAGGTCAGGAAGCCGTAGCTCGTTGAAGTCGACCGGGTGGTCGAACGGGTTTAGCCCGACGGCCGGCATCATCGCGCTGGCACGACGGTAGGCATCACACAGCCGCAACACATGCGTGGCAACTTGGTTCACCAAGTGGCTGAGGCGATCCTGGACCTCGTCACGATCGGCCCGCTCGCGCTCCAGCTGGCTCCCCTGATAGCCTATCGTATCTCTCGCTTTCTGTAGCAACACCGCTGACGCCTCGAGCATCTTTGTGGTGGACGCCTGCCGCTTTTGAAGCTCCATGAACTCCCATACATAATGGAGGAGCATGGCACTCCTCTCCTCCTTGAGCTCATGGAGCTCCACATCCTTGGCCCTGAGCTCCGCATCCTTGGCATGGAGCTCCTGTGTCAGGCGCCTCACCTTGGACTCCGTGATCTGCTGCGCCGCCATGGCACCAGGTAGAAGCAATGGGGAGAGGAAGCGAAGGGAGCGAAACGGCTGAAAGGCAATGCAATCTACGGGAAGGCGGAGGGAGCCAGCCGAGGAGCGGGGAATCTTTTGGTTTTCACCACGATAAAACACCAGTCGACGACTTCTCACATCAGGGAGCAGTGGGTTTTTACAGGCGGAGTCATCGTGACTAATTGCTACCGCGCCTGCTCCCGTCAATCAAAAAAATTAAAATCGTGCCGCGCCTGCTCCCGTCAATCAAAAAATTTAAAATCCTGCCGCACCCAAACACCAGAGCAACGCCACGGTGGATATTTAAATTTACCTGCCGGCAAGTAGATAAAAAAAGGGGTGAAAAAACAAATGTGGCGACGGCCTAGCTAATCGGTCGAACTAGCCCAACTAGCTAGCCACCGTGCTTCACTGCTCGGCGGGAAAGGTGGTCTTTCGTGATTTGAAGACTCATTTACTTGCTTCGGCGCTAGGACCGAGGAGGATCCAGAAAACGCGCGGTAGGGCGTCCCATGTCAGGAAGAATATATGCGTGCACCACCTAGGAGGACCCCGAAACCGCGCGGTAGGGTGTGCCACGTCTCGGCATGGAGGAAAAATGTGCGTGTAAAAATATATTGTATCGGACGTAGTACCTATGGTTCGACCTCGGGACCCAGCCAGTCGGTCGAAAACACCCCACTAGCCACACGGCTTCATCATGCAAACGTGGCACGGTTAGCTTCATCTCGACCAGCCGCAACGTCTCTTGTTCTAGGCGATTCTTCTATTTTCCAAGCTTTTTTTTAGTTGTAATAACACCACGGCAAGCTAGCGTCGCTCTTCGTGTGTGCCCGTGCAAAGGTTAGACGATGGAGAGAAGAGAGATTGAGATTGCAGACCTGGGACCACCCGTAAGTGAGACAACGGTCATGCACGTGTTGACGAGGTACTCCCTCTACTCTACTCAACGCAAGTACTGTATAAAATCAAGTTATGGGACAAAGCCAACAACCGTTCGTTTTTTCAGGCTATCGACTTACGCTTTGTAGTCCAGGTTCCCAGTTCGAATCTCGTCTTTCAGATTTGTTAGTTTTAGGTCCAAATTTGATTAATGACAAGTGGGACCCCCATGTGTTGTTCCGATATTTCAGTGTAGGATGGTTTTTTTGAACAAACACTTTGCGCGGTTAGACAAGTAACGGCACGAGTTACACGTATTTTGCAAGTTTACGAACAAAAATGACAGCGGCATAGAATATCACATCCACCCCGCAGCTAATGGTGATACGAGTTTTTACACCGTTGGAAGTGAGATCCAATGGCTTGGGAGTAGTCTTTGTAATTATGCGCAATTTCCAAACTCTCCAAAGTTTTTTTTGCAAATAAAACATTCAGGACTTGTGTGTGCCGCTGCATCTTCGATCCAACGGCTCCCCGGTGCTAATATTAGGTGCTCCCTATAGCTTAATTACCCGCTACGGTGATATGAGCATCTAGGTCGTATGATCAGTGATCAGATGGCACATGCTTAGTACTTGTACTTTCTGCGCATTTCCCAAACTCTATCAGCCGTATATTGCAAAAACATTAAAACCTCCTACTGTGGGCCGTTAGATCTCAGTGAACTCGTATCACCATAGAATCTACGGTGCGGGAGAACCTCATACTCTCCCGTGCGAGAAAACATAACGTGCTATCGCAGCTTGGATGCTACGGTGATACGAGCTTGGAGGTCATTTGATTTGAGATCCAATGGCATCTGAGCAGTCTTTGTGCTTGTAAGTAGTGGCCGAACTCTTTTGGGGCTTTTCTGCAAAAAACCATTCGAACCACCGAGGAGGTGTTGGGTCACAAATCCAACGCCTCCGAAGAGCTTGTATCACCAAAGCATCTAAGGTGTGGTGGCACATGATATTCTTACATACAGGAGAATATGATGTCCTCCTTCATCTTAGATGCTACGGTGATACGAGCTTCGAGGTAGTTGGATATGGGATCAAAGGGCATCTAAGTAGTTTTTGTACAAATTGTGTGCAATTCTCAAACTCATCAAGGTTTCCTGCAAAAAAATTAAGACACATCATGTGAGCTGCTATATCTCAGATCTACAAGCTCCAAGCAACTCGTATGGGCATATAGCATGTAAGGTATGGGGGCACATGATATTCTCCCGGGGAGGAGGGGTGGGGGTGCACAACCAATCGGTGGTTGGGAAGGCGGGAACAAATATAATCTAAACAACCGTAAACAGAGCTCCACAGTTTTATCTAAGGTCGAGGGGTTGACCCCCGACAATCATAGCTCCGCCTAAACACAACATTTGCATGTACTGTAGTACTAGACTTAATATTCATGTTTCAGTTTCATGTTCATTTTAAATATTGAACTGAGGAGCATGGATGTCTTACATTTTACTCCCTTCGTTCCTAAATATTAGTCTTTTTAGAGGCTTCAAATGGACTGGCACATACGGATGTATATAGACATATTTTAGAGTCTAAATTCACTCATTTTGCTCTGTATGTAGTCACTTGTTAAACTCTCTAAAAGACTAATATTTATGAATAGAAGGAGTATTTTTGAACTCGTGTCATACATGCATGGGTTGGAAAAATAGATGCACTATACTTATTGGATTGTTGTTGTGTTCGTGCGTGTGTGTCTTTGTGTGTGTGTGTGTGGTTATATGCTTGATACATACAAAGTTTTCTCACCTCCATATTGTTCATCTTTTAAATTTGAATTTGCATTGGAAAACTTACTAGGGATACCATGAAATGTGTAATCCACGTTGAGATCACTATATCACAAATTCACCCTAATTCAATGACTCGTCATAAATCAATTACCACGTTGAGATTAGTATTTGCAAGGAAAATATGGGTATTGTAATACACATAGATTCGTTCGGCAATTTAAAAGGTTTGTCAGGACCCCGACTCAATGCCACATCGATCTAGCATGTAACACCTCATATCACTTTGCGGCCTCACGCACGGTATTCCCACGGGTGTCGCCTTACCTTTGCCCGGGACCGTTTGCGCCTTTTGGCACACGTATATGATAGTGTCGCTAACATCCATATGATAAGGAGCCCGGGCGAACATGGCTAGTCGTAAACCCAAAGTGGCACAGACTTACAGGGACAGGCATCCATGACCCAGCATCGAACGTGTCGGTCATCAGCGAGTGAATCCGGGCTGTAGCACTGGGCTAGCAGGACTCCGGTGAACCGGGCTGTAGCGGGCTAACAGGACTCCAGTATTCATCGCGTGACATTTCCCCGAAGGGACAGACACAGGAACGAAGAAGGACACATGTCGGCCAGCCTAAGTGTTCCGGAGCAGTAGCAAGCTACCATGGCTCGGTGGAAACACTAGGAGACATTTCCCGGTAAGAGAGGCTACTAAGGATAAACAACTAGATAGTCAGATCCCACACATACCAAGCATTCCAATAACATACACACAATATGCTCGATATGTGCAAATACAACATGGCATCACAACATGACTCTACGACTCAAGTATTTATTCATTAGGCTCCGAGGAGAGAGATATTACAAACATGGGTCTCACGACCCAACATTCAGAGCATACAAGTCAAACACAAGCGGAAGCTTATCATGTCTGAGTACAGACATCTATAAATGAAAAAGGCTTAGAAGCCTGACTATCTACCAGATCCTGCCGAGGGCACAAGATCGTAGCTGAGGTATCAAGCTAAACATCGAAGTCCACGCGGAACTACTAACAAGACCGAAGTCTCTTTGCAAAAACGTAAGATAGGCAAACGTGAGTACAAATGTACCCAGCAAGACTTACATCAGAACTAACTACATATGCATCATTTTCAACAAAGGGGATGGTGGAGTTTAACAGCAGCAAGCCAGCTTTGACTCGGTGGCTATCCTAAACTACGACTGCAAGTAACTCTTTTGAGGTGGCGCACACGAGTCCACATATTCACCGTATCAATACACCACTATGGATCCGCTCCGTCTCCCTACGAGAACGCCATCCATAGCACTCACACTTATCTTGCGTATTTTAGAGTATCCACTTTCACTTGTCTATGAACTAATATAGGAAACCCAGAAGTCACACGGCTATTCGAATAGATGATGTTAACCCTGCAGGGGTGTACTTCTTCACACACGCTCTCACCACTTACCGCCGTTTACACGACATGTACTCGGCAACCTTCAAGCGGAAGCCCAACGAGGGTGTCGGCCCCGACCTACCTAAACACTCAAGTCCCTAGTCCAGGTTTATCGCCTATTCGGGTTCCATCCATGAGGAGATCCGGCCGAAGTTTCGCTCACAGCCCCAAACGATGTGAGCAGGGTTCCCGAGACACCAAACGGGCGCCCGGTACACCGTGCCACGTGCCTACCACATCACAGCCCACCCCTTCGGTCAGCGCTGTGCACGGCCTCCAGCATACTACAAACACTAGAAACTACTTGCAACTCCTGGACAGAGGACAAGGGTGATTAAGAAGCCGAGAGGGTCCATTGGTTTCAGGCCCAATGCGTGGTAGTAGCTGAATCATGGATCACAAACACAGAACTCAGTTCCTGAGGACGGCTGCAATGAGACAACCCACCATGTATTCCAACATGGCCTCTCACCGCTACCTTTACCAAATCGTGTTCACACACTTAGCTCACACACAGTAGGACATGTTCACACACCTCTGATTCACCCCCGATGAATCAGACCCGACTCAACTCTAAGCAGTAGCAGGCATGACAAACAAGCATGAATGAGTAGGCACAACAGGGCTCAAACAACTCCTACTCATGCTAGTGGGTTTCAGCTATTTACTGTGGAATGACAGGTCATGCAAAGGATAAAGGGGTTCAGCTACCGCAGCAAGTAACAGATGAATCGTTGTTGTCCTAATGCAGTAAAAGAGAGCAGGAGCGAGAGAGTAGGATTGTATCGGAATGAACAAGGGGGTTTTGCTTGCCTGGCACTTCTGAAGATAATATAGTTCTTCATTGGTGTCATAGATCTCGTCGTCGGAACATCGTCTACTGAGAGGGAACAGTTACCGGCAAACACAGAAGGACACAATCAATGCAATGCGACAATATGATGCATGCTATGACATGGCAATATGATGTGTGATAGGTCTAATGCAACTTGGGACATAAAGGTTTGAGTCCATTTGAACCAAGGATTCAATGATCACCCAAATTAATAAGTGATATAAGTGCATTAGCTTGTTTCACCTAAACAGCAAGGTTAAAGTGTTCTGACATGCATGAAACTAGTACAGATGGAAATATTGGATTTTTCTGATCATTTTTCATATATAAATTGTTTCATTTGGAGCTACAGTTGATTTTATATGATTTTTAGAGGTTTAGGACATTTTCTGGAATTTCCAGAATTAATGGAATTAAACTAATTCCAGAAAAAGGATTACTACATCAGCCTGACATCAGCATGAGGTAAGCGAGTCAACGGGGCAGCCCAGGTCAAACTGACCAGTGGGTCCCGTGTGTCAGTGGCTAACTAACTAACCTAGTTTAATTAGCACTAACCTAGGTTAAACTAATTAAGTTTTAAACCTAAACTAGATTAATTAGCCGGGCGGGGCCCGCAAGTCAGTGGGAGTGAGGGGAGAGTCAAACCGGGCAGTGGGGTCAACCCACGCCGGTCAAGGATCAACGGTTGCCGGCGTTTAGCCGCCGGCGTGTCCAGACGCGGCGGAGGGGCTCGAGAAACGCCCTCCGGCGACCAAAACAGCGGCAGCGATCATCTACGCGTAGCTGGCGCTCAACCGCATCCATCTAAGCAAGCGGGAGGGGCTGAGGTCTAACGGACTCGCCGAAATCAAGCTCGCGGCGGCGGCCGGAGCTCGGGGTTGGTGCGGGTTGGCGCTAGGGGGAACGATAGGTCGAACTGGTGGGCGCGCCCGGCTCCTGGGAGTGTGCTGAGCACGGGACAACGCTCGGACGCGAGTGGCAGCAGCTGTGGCCGAGGCGGCACCATGGACGGCGGCAGCAAGCTCTCGGGTGCGGCAGCGCTAGTGCTAGAGGGCGAGTTAGACTACAGGGAGAGAGGGGAAAGGCGTAGGAGCTCACAAGGGGTCGGGAGAGAAGCTTGGTGGGCTCGGGGAAGCTTCTGCAATGGCGAATTGACAACCGCGATCTCCGGGCACCGGGGATGAAGACGACGACGCTTCGGTCGACTGGGGCCTCCTCTGGTCGCGTGCGTCGGGTGTGTAGCTCCACGGGGTCAGGGCGGAGCTCAGGGATGCGTAGAGGGAGCGAGGGGGTGGCTGTGGCCGCGGTAAACGGCGTCAGCGGTGATGGGCGTATTCGGTGGCGTCGTAGGGAGAGAGCAGAGGAGGGAGAGAGGTCCAGGGAGAGAGGAGAGGGGTGCAGGGGGTGCTGGGCGTCTCCGTGGCGCATCTGGAGGAGTCGTTGTGGAGGAAGCAGGCAGGGAGCTGGCCACGGCGCTCGCGCGCGCGGCGACACGCCTCTGCCTACTGGCAGAGGTTGAAGGCGACCACTTGCCCTGGTGGGCCGGGCCGCCAGGTGGGCTGCCAGCTGGGCCGGCCAGGCTAGACAGGTAAGCGTCAGGTAGGTCTCTGCTCTGTTTTATTTTTCTGTTCTGTTTTCTATTATTCTGTAAATTTAGGGCTTTATTAAAAATGCCAGGGTATTACCAAAAATCATGAAACTGCTCCATGTCATTGTTTGGAATATTTCCAACAGTAAACATTTTAGTTTGTGATTATTTGAGCATTTAAAATATTATTAGCAATTAAATGCCCAAATGCAAATACTATATAATTTAATTCAAAAATCCAGGAATAGCCTATAAATATGTTCATCATTTTTGGAAGAGGTTTTCACCTTTAACAGAAATCATGAACATTTCCAAAGGGCATTCTGGGTTATTGAAATTTTTTTTATTGAACCTAGTTAAATTTCATTTGGTGCTAGGGTTTCAACAATCCCCATTTCAAATTTCTTTGGAATTTAAACATGATGGCATGATGAACAAGCAAAATCAAGCAAGGGCTGAACTGGGGCTGTGACAACTCACCCCCACTAAACAAGAATCTCGTCCCGAGATTCAAGCGTAGGGTAAGATGAAGGGGAGGGGAACGCAACTATCGCAATCTTCACGATCCAGGTTGCACTTCAAATGAGTGTTGATTCAATCACTATCTTTGTCTCGAAGTCTTGCTCTGAGAACTCCATCCCACATGGCAACAAGTAGAAAGGAAGAATTTTAGAAGAATCGATCTTCGTGAGGTTCGAGCAACTTAGGATCATCTTAATGATCACAAGATCAACTCACAGAATGGAACATGGAAACATCTCTGGAGCTGAGAGGCAAAACATGCATCAGAAGGGACGGAAGAAACAATTTGACAAGGATTTCAAGTAACGAGGGTAAACTGCCATGATTCCATAATGGGGCACCTTAGGGAAGGTGGCTCGCAGAATCATCCTTTAAGTGGCAAAAAGAATTACCTTTGATTCAAAGATCACTGAGGCTCTTTATACCAGCTTAAGGCAAATCACAATCGATCATTTGAAGGAGTCCGAAAGAAAGACATTCTCGGGCCAGAATGGATGATGTGGACTACCTTGTTGAAGACAACACAAGGAATGGTTTTAGTAACTGGGGAGAAGTTCAACAGTAGAGAGTGAATCCACTGTTGGAATGGTTATAGCATAACCGAGGAAACTGAGAGCAATCCCAGTTAGTGCCGATGATAACACCTAGCGCTTGTGTGTGCTCTCAAGAACTTGAGCATTTCCATAATCATCAAGGTTTTATCAACATCCGTGTCAAGGGTGCTGGCAACACAACATACTACCATGATGAGTAGCGATGGACGATGCAGATAGAAAGAAAGACCACACTTTCTTAGATTTCACCTTAGCGGGGCCAAGGAAACAAAATCTGGACGATCGACCGAGAAACATTTAGCACTCCGCTTCTAATGTACTCCTTGATGTGCTAGCGCAATCCATTTGTTGAAACGGTTTGGTATCTAGAACATCAAGTAATAGGTCGGACTTCGGAAGCTCAAGAATACATAAGGAACAACTACTAGAATAAATTCTACGAAATCCTTATGGGGAGGTAGCCAACTTCCTCAAACAAGATACTACAATAATAGGTCTTCCGGTTGGGTGTGTTGGCCACGACATCCATTTTACCGGGTTACAGAGAGACCAATATTATAGTTCTTGGGACACGTTCCAACCATCATATCTGCCTGAGATTCAGATCTGGTTGGTGTCAGATTATTCCAGACTCATCAAGTCTAGAAAGTAAAATGAAAGTTTGCAACACAAATCGATGAGATAACGTTGCGAGATTCTCGGGAAATGGACTACGGTAGTAAGCTCCAAAACATGAGCTGGTTCTGCTACAAACATGTGAACACGTTGTCCCAGACAAGCATGACCACATGGTAGTCTTATAATAAAAACACGACCGAATTCAGGAGGGGAACCATCATTAATGATATTGAAGTCTCCGCGCGGTAATCTAAAGTACTTACTTTAAAGCAGACTCCTTTATCTGGAACAAATCAATCAGTGGCTTGGTGTGCTAGGGATACATATGGAATGAAGGTTGCGAGCCTGTCAAACCATAGCATACTTCGCACATGCATGACTGATTTGGGATGGTACCCGAGGAAGCAAAAAAAAACTTTCTCGAATTCACGGCGGCAACTTGCTTCAAATGCACATGAACTACAGGAAGCCACTTCTTTCATCCAACATATTCTTCATGAACAGGCACGAAGATAATGCTTGCAAAAGTTTCCAATGCTAGCTTTAATGCTCCACATGGATCATGGGGGAGACAAGATGTTGCTGATGGGCTCAACATCAACTCATCGGAATTTCCATATCACTGGACTTCCACCATCATGTGAACACGGCGATAGCATTGGTCAGACCTAAAAGATGTAATGGTGTATGCTCGAGGAAAATCCATGAGTAAGACAACATTACGAACATCGTTGGTTCTGACTTGATTTGAGGATAGCCCATACTCAAATCAAAGTTTTGGCAAGACAATAAGTCCAACAACTAATCACGAGGATCAATCAATGAAGATATTACCTTTCTTCAACAAACACACACAAGGATATCCCTTGGAGATGAACTAAGTCAGGTGAGCTTTTATCTTCCAACTCTCCAAGTTGTTGTCTAGCTCAACCAACTAGCTCAGGGATATCCCACACAGATTCTTGGAGAATTGGTGGTTTAGAGGAAAACCAATATGATCACGAACTCAACATAGCGGTCAGGGGACAACCTGGTAACACTTCCGAGAAGATTTTCGGAACATCACGAACCACCGGTATGTTACTAAGCTCGAGAACAACTTTGCTTTTCAGGGCAAGACGATATGATCAAATAAGCAAGGGACTGAATAATCCTAACTCATTGATCGAGGAGTGCACCAGAATAAGGACTAGGTAGCACGATCAATCCTAGGATGATGATTCAATAGTCAGCACGCTAAGAATGAAGTTGTTGTCCATTTAACTACCAAGTAACGGAGTTGCTAACAGTATTGATTTCACACACCATGATTCACTTGTCGGTATTCCGGTTGCGACAACACGGAACCGAGGAATGAGTAATGATGGCGAGGAGTATTACTACATCAGGAATTCATAGGATGGTGTGCGATTCCCATGACATTCTTGATATAAAGATGGTAATACTCCAAGGTAGAACAGAGCAAAAGGTAGATTAGCAATTTGATCTGCGGAGTACGACTGCTTTGACCCAATCCTAGAAATGGACAAGGTACTGGAGTTTGTTTCTCCTAGTCATTCCAGAATAGAATGGCTTGACGGACCACAAGAATAATAAACATCGATGAGTTCGGGTGCACAACTACTCTTGTCTATCAATTGATAGACGAGGGTCAGAAGACAACTAAGAGGGACAACTCAAAAGAACATATGATTTCCTGAGTTGTGGATGCATGGATTAGAATGTCGAACGAGTTCAACATATTTCTTCCAGACAATTCATGCAGAGAGGTAGGACTGGCAGGGTGACAACATAGAATCGATAATTCATCGAGAGCACTTTTGTTGCGATCTTTTGGTTCAACGAGGAACTGCTGCCATAAGTAGTTCATGGTATTTGGAAGAATGATATACCACGAACCTCGAGAACTATCGCCAAGGTTACTAATATCCTAGAGGAACGAGCAAACACTATCAACATGTAGTAAGTGGGGTGAATCTCGGGTTCAAAACCCAAAAGTAGAATACCTACTAACTAAATGGCATCATGGGATGCTTTCGAGAATAATGGCCAGAATCATCACACTGGGAACACATAACATGGCTAAATTACTAGGTGACTCCCTAAAACACCTAGGGTCATAATAATAGCTCCAACATATATGTCAAGGCAATAAATTACCTCAACGCACCGGTTAGTGTGCTTATTCTGACCATAAAGGACATCGGGAACGGAAAGAAAGGATTTGCAAATGCATCAGACTATTTAGAAACCTGGGATGACTCGGACAGCATAACGGCTGTAAATGCTTAAAAATATTTGAGATATCCTGCAGAAATGGTGGCATAACCACTCAACATCACAAAAGCAAGGTTCTGAGACCAGCTATGAACATACGGAAGTAGTAGGAACTGAACTGGGGCTTGAAACCAACAATCCTATAAGTCTATGGACTAGTAACATGTCATCCTGATAGATAGATGAGAAGGCCTAGTGCTTAATCCCCGTAGAAGAGAAGAGGTTGACTCAGATCAGAAGGCCATGAGGTATAAGGAGTAAAAAGAGCCTTACGTTCCATCCCACAATCAATTCCCTTACATAACTAAAGCATTTCTAGACACAACTTCGACAAGTTTGGCTTGGTAATCCTACAGGCAGTCAGGCCGTGATACCAAAGCTGTCAGGACCCCGACTCAATGCCACGACGATCTAGCATGTAACACCTCATATCACTTTGCGGCCTCACGCACGGTATTCCCACGGGTGTCGCCTTACCTTTGCCCGGGCTGACATGGCTAGTCGTAAACCCAAAGTGGCACAGACTTACAGGGACATGCATCCATGATCCAGCATCGAACGTGTCGGTCATCAGCGAGTGAATCCGGGCTGTAGCACTGGGCTAGCAGGACTCTGGTGAACCGGGCTGTAGCGGGCTAACATGACTCCGGTATTCATCGCGTGACATTTCCCCGAAGGGACAGACACAGGAATGAAGAAGGACACATGCCGGCCAGCCTAAGTGTCCCGGAGCAGTAGCAAGCTACCATGGCTCGGTGGAAACACTAGGAGACATTTCCCGGTAAGAGAGGCTACTAAGGATAAACAACTAGATAGTCAGATCCCACACATACCAAGCATTCCAATAACATACACACAATATGCTTGATATGTGCAAATACAACATGGCATCACAACATGACTCTACGACTCAAGTATTTATTCATTAGGCTCTAAGGAGCGAGATATTACAAACATGGGTCTCACGACCCAACATTCAGAGCATACAAGTCAAACAGAAGCGGAAGCTTATCATGTCTGAGTACAGACATCTATAAATGAAAATGGCTTAGAAGCCTGACTATCTACCAGATCCTGCCGAGGGCACAAGATCGTAGCTGAGGTATCAAGCTAAACATTGAAGTCCACGCGGAACTACTAACAAGACCGAAGTCTCTCTGCAAAAACGTAAAATAGGCAAACGTGAGTACAAATGTACCCAGCAAGACTTACATCAGAACTAACTACATATGCATCATTTTCAACAAAGGGGATGGTGGAGTTTAACAGCAGCAAGCCAACTTTGACTCGGTGGCTATCCTAAACTACGACTGCAAGTAACTCTTTTGAGGTGGCGCACACGAGTCCACATATTCACCGTATCAATACACCACTATGGATCCGCTCCGTCTCCCTACGAGAACGCCATCCATAGCACTCACACTTATCTTGCGTATTTTAGAGTATCCACTTTCACTTGTCTATGAACTGATATAGGCAACCCAGAAGTCCTTTTCCGCGGACACGGCTATTCGAATAGATGATGTTAACCCTGCAGGGGTGTACTTCTTCACACACGCTCTCACCACTTACCGCCGTTTACACGACATGTACTCGGCAACCTTCAAGAGGAAGCCCAACGAGGGTGTCGGCCCCGACCTACCTAAACACTCAAGTCCCTAGTCCAGGTTTATCGCCTATCCGGGTTCCATCCATGAGGAGATCCGGCCGAAGTTTCGCTCACAGCCCCAAACGATGTGAGCAGGATTCCCGAGACACCAAACGGGCGCCCGGTACACCGTGCCACGTGCCTACCGCATCACAGCCCACCCCTTCGGTCAGTGCTGCGCACGGCATCCAGCATACTACAAACACCAGAAACTACTTGCAACTCCTGGACAGAGGACAAGGGTGATTAAGAAGCCGAGAGGGTCCATTGGTTTCGGGCCCAATGCGTGGTAGTAGCTGAATCATGGATCACAAACACAGAACTCAGTTCCTGAGGACGGCTGCAATGAGACAACCCACCATGTACTCCTACATGGCCTCTCACCGCTACCTTTACCAAATCGTGTTCACACACTTAGCTCACACACAGTAGGACATGTTCACACACCTCTGATTCAGCCCCGATGAATCAGACCTGACTCAACTCTAAGCAGTAGCAGGCATGACAACAAGCATGAATGAGTAGGCACAACAGGGCTCAAACAACTCCTACTCATGCTAGTGGGTTTTAGCTATTTACTGTGGAATGACAGGTCATGCAAAGGATAAAGGGGTTCAGCTACCGCAGCAAGTAACAGATGAATCGTTGTTGTCTTAATGCAGTAAAAGAGAGCAGGAGCAAGAGAGTAGGATTGTATCGAAATGAACAAGGGGGTTTTGCTTGCCTGGCACTTCTGAAGATAATATAGTTCTTCATTGGTGTCATAGATCTCGTCGTCGGAACGTCGTCTACTGAGAGGGAACAGTTACCGGCTAACACAGAAGGACACAATCAATGCAATGCAACAATATGATGCATGCTATGACATGGCAATATGATGTGTGATAGGTCTAATGCAACTTGGGACATAAAGGTTTGACTCCATTTGAACCAAGGATTCAATGATCACCCAAAATAATAAGTGATATAAGTGCATTAGCTTGTTTCACCTAAACAGCAAGGTTAAAGTGTTCTGACATGCATGATGCTAGTACAGATGGAAAGATTGGATTTTTCTGATCATTTTTCATATATAATTTGTTTCATTTGGAGCTACGGTTGATTTTATATGATTTTTAGAGGTTTAGGACATTTTCTGGAATTTCCTGAATTAATGGAATTAAACTAATTCCAGAAAAAGGATTACTACATCAGCCTGACATCAGCATGAGGTAAGTGAGTCAACGGGGCAGCCCAGGTCAAACTGACCAGTGGGTCCCGTGTGTCAGTGGCTAACTAATGAACCTAGTTTAATTAGCACTAACCTAGGTTAAACTAATTAAGTTTTAAACCTAAACTAGATTAATTAGCCGGGCGGGGCCCGCAAGTCAGTGGGAGTGAGGCGAGAGTCAAACCGGGCAGTGGGGTCAACCCATGCCGGTCAAGGATCAACGGTTGCCGGCGTTTAGCCGCCGGCGTGTCCAGACGCGGCGGAGGGGCTCGGGAAACGCCCTCCGGCGACCAAAACAGCGGCAGCGATCATCTACGCATAGCTGGCGCTCAGCCGCATCCATCTAAGCAAGCGGGAGGGGCTGAGGTTGAACGGACTCGCCGGAATCAAGCTCGCGGCGGCGGCCGGAGCTCGGGGTTGGTGCGGGTTGGCGCTAGGGGGAACGGTAGGTCGAACTGGTGGGCGCGCCCGGCTCCTGGGAGTGTGCTGAGCACGGGGCAACACTCGGACGCGAGTGGCAGCAGTTGTGGCCCCGGCGGTGCCATGGACGGCGGCAGCAAGCTCTCGGGCGTGGCAGCGCTAGTGCTAGAGGGCGAGTTAGACTACGGGGAGAGAGGGGAAAGGCGTAGGAGCTCACAAGGGGTCGGGAGAGAAGCTCGGTGGGCTCGGGGAAGCTTCTGCAATGGCGAATTGATGACGGCGATCTCCGGGCACCGGAGATGAAGACGACGATGCTCCGGTCGACTGGGACCTCCTCTGGTCGCGTGCGTCGGGTGTGTAGCTCCACGGGGTCAGGGCGGAGCTCAGGGATGCGTAGAGGGAGCGAGGGGGTGGCTGTGGCCGCGGTAAACGGCGTCGGCGGCGATGGGCGTATTCGGTGGCGTCGTAGGGAGAGAGCAGAGGAGGGAGAGAGGTCCAGGGAGAGAGGAGAGGGGTGCAGGGGGTGCTGGGCGTCTCTGTGGCGCGTCTAGAGGAGTCGGGGTGGAGGAAGTAGGCAGGGAGCTGGCCACGGCGATCGCGCGCCCGGCGACACGCCTCTGCCTAGTGGCAGAGGTTGAAGGCGACCGCTTGCCCTGGTGGGCTGAGCCGCTAGGTGGGCTGCCAGCTGGGCCGGCCAGGCTGGACAGGTAAGCGTCAGGTAGGTCTCTGCTCTGTTTTATTTTTCTGTTCTGTTTTCTATTATTCTGTAAATTTAGGGCTTTATTAAAAATGCCAGGGCATTACCAAAAATCATGAAACTGCCCCATGTCACTGTTTGGAATATTTCCAACAGTAAACATTTTAGTTTGTGATTATTTGAGCATTTAAAATATTATTAGCTATTAAATGCCCAAATGCAAATACTATATAATTTAATTCAAAAATCCAGGAATAGCCTATAAATATGTTCATCATTTTTGGAAGAGGTTTTCACCTTTAACAGAAATCATGAACATTTCCAAAGGGCATTCTGGGTTATTGAAAATATTTTTATTGAACCTAGTTAAATTTCATTTGGTGCTAGGGTTTCAACAATCCCCATTTCAAATTTCTTTGGAATTTAAACATGATGGCATGATGAACAAGCAAAATCAAGCAAGGGTTGAACTGGGGCTGTGAAAAGGTTCCTTTCGTATTCTCAAATGGTAGGACCCAACGGCGTACCAGCCAGACCTTGGCTCGTGTTGATCCTAAAAAAACGGGCTCGTGTCCTTCGGTGGCGTGCGTGGTACGCACATTAGGCAACCCCAACCAGTCGAGCCTCAGCGTTTCAAGTCGAAATATCTGGCGGCCAGAATTCCAGCCCTAGGAAATTCCCCTCATGTCCCCGGTCCATAATGACTACCTATGAACAACAGAGGGATGCTTTAGTAACTAAACAACATTACCTACCATGCCGAGCATGGTTCAATTCCCTCGGTCGCCGCTCTTCAATGTCACCCGTCAACTGCATTGCCTAGTACTACTACTACTACTACACCAGGATGAGCACAGAATTGAGCCCGTTTGTTCGTGCCTAGTACTCCGTACTTTTTTTGTTCGTGCCTAGTACTTGAGTTAATATATCAGGCAATGCACTGGTACGGAGGGATTATCCTTTTACTCCCTCCTTTCCGGTTTATAGGGCTTATCTCAAAATTTTAGTTTTCCCATTTTATAAGTCTCAATTTGGTTGTTCCCGATCACATGTTCAGATTTCAAGGTGCAATAAATCATTATATGCAAGTATTAAGAGAAAATTGACCAATGCATGTACTTTATGCATGCATGCATTGCAATTAATGCATTCGTAAACACAATTTTTGAGGAAAACAAGCGCATTAATTGAGTGGTTTTGCAAACTACAACAATTGTTCCACCACTCACCATCTACCTTGGTTGGTGAGATTTTTGAATTGAGCCCTATAAACCAGAAAGGAGGTTTAACTAAGCAAAATGTTTGACCAAATCCTTTCTTAAGAAATACAACAGGACAGATGTACGGCTTCAAAATTTATTGCATGATGCAGGTTATGACATTGTTTCGAATCCTGGGTCTTAAATTTTAGAAAGTCCAAAAGGGATCATAAATTCTTGAAACTGAGCATGGTCACGTGATATGGCACAGATATTACTTCGTAAGTTTTTTCTTCAATTCGAGACAAGCTGCTTATGACAAGTTGCACAAATGAAGAGCCAAGGTGTTTTGGAACAAAGACCTGTCGCGTTTTTTTGAGGGGAAAGACCTGTCACATTAAGGCGAACGCTTTCACTATTGAAACCATGGGCGTTTACATGCCTCCACGAGTCCCCGCTTCTCATCGGCAGGTGCCATCCCAGCAAGCGTGTGAGTCGACGGGAGGCGTGCGAGCAGACCGCTGCGCCGGCTGTCAGGGAGGCGTACGAGCAGACCGTTGTGCAGACTCACCGGGAGGCGAGACCTTTGACCAGGCTCCGCCGCCCACCGTCGTCCCAACTGCTCCCACTTTTAATGTCGCTGGCGCTGCAGTTTAAAATCAACCCCGCACTACCCGGTATCGCTACAATCCTCTCTCTTCCTCTCTAATTCTCCTGTCGTCTACCTCCAACTAGCCTAACCTAAACGTACGCCATGCCGCATCACGATGGTCTACCCTTAGTGTTCCAGTTTCATGAGGAAGACACCCAGCCGGACTCTCAAGAACATAAGGCGCTTTGGGACGAGCTTGAACTGGCCTTGCGGGAAGACACCACGCCTGTCCACGCTCCCGTTCCGGCTCCCGTCACCCCGACTGCGCCAGCGCCCATCCCGGTGGCATTGATGGGCTGGGAGCCGCACATTGTTGCCGAGCTTGATGCCACGTGGTTCCACGAGGTCCCCGCCGACTTTCACGCGCCCGTGCACCTGCCAGCGCATGCGCCTGCGCGTGCACTGATGCGCACGCTCGTGCCGGTGCCCGTGCACCTGCCAACACATGCGCCTGCGCGTGCACTAACGTGCGCGCCCGTGCCGGTGCCCATGCACACGAACGTCTCCGCCGCGCCGTTGACAGCGCCTGTCCCCGCGCGGGTGCCAGTGCCCCCCTCAGCGGCATGGATGGCCACCGTCGACCGCTTCCTTGCACCAACGCCAGTCGCCTCCTCCCGCCAGTTGACTCGCTCCGAAGTCCAGAACATTTTGGCCTTCCTTGAAGCTAGGCCAAGGTCCAGGAGTACGCCAACAACGGCGCAAGACGCCGTTGTCGCCGTCGGTCAGTGGTCCGACGACACACAAAGCACGGCAGAGGAGCCGCTTCCCACCGCGAGATACCCCCGCCGCCGCCGCGTAATCTAAATTTGCCATGAAAAACATTCGGATTGCCATGCTTAAAATCCGAACGTTTATCATTTCTGTTTAGTTTATATCGATCGTCGTATAATTTAAAGTCGGAGTCAGACTGAACGAAATGTATGGTTTGATCGATTGAATGTTCTGCTAGAGCCGTATCATATGAAATATAAAACGTCATCGTGCCACATGTATTCCTTGTCATCCAACGACCTAGACTGCTTCAATGGCGAGCGCTCAACACGTTTAGCGTGGAGTTAATTTCATGCCAAAAATAGTGCTAATCACTTGACAACACGCAAATAATATCCTAGTAGTTAATATCCGCATGCACTTAATATACTTCCAAATTAACGTGCATTTCACATACACACTGACTAGTGCTGCTAGTACGTGAAACTGGTGCCATGACTTGTGAGTTGTGAACGCGTCCAGATATGGTCAACGGCAACATCGCCCGCGAGTTCTTCCTGTTTGCCCGTGCGTCTAGACGCAGAAGGGGAGGAGAGAGAGAGAGAGAGCACACATGTAACCCACCAGTAAGTGAAGGCGAATAGTACTAAAAATAATATTACATGTTATCCATTAATTAGGCTGTGGTAATATAAAACTATTATGTGAACAAAGGGGGTACAACAAACATTGCTATTCTACGTATGTTGCCTATTGACGTGCGGCTTGAAGGCCCGGTCGCATGTTCGATCCTCATCCTTTATTTTTTTAATTTGTATATGGGTCCAAATTTGTTTCATGACACGTGGGCCCCTTGGTGTGTAGTTTGTAGCACTTTAATTTGTGGGTCGAAATTTGTTCCATTCCAAGTGGACTATCGGTGTGTAGTTTTGTAGCTTATTTATAATAACTAAAGAGAACAACATAGTTTTTTCAATAATACCATGGTGCAACGTTGAAGGTGAGAAAGGACGTGCGAGAGTGCGATGACCGAGCCAGAGGGAAATCAACTAGGGGAGTTGCAAGGGTTGCAACGGCGTTTGGAGTAGTTGTGGGCCGAATGCTATGAAAATATAATCTAAACCGACCGGAATAAATGCCTACACAAATTAATCCAAGGTTGGAGTGCCCCTCGCAATGTAAATAGCTCCGGCTTTGCAAGGGATGGAGAGGTAGTAGCTTCAACGCGTGGAAGATACGGTATGAGAAAGCAAGGTCAATCGAGAGACATATAGATAGAGAGACAAAGTGAGTGTAGTCCGACATTCATTGAACAAATATATATGCTCCGGAGAGATATTGTCCGATTGAGCTTTTGGTAAGGGTGAGGGCTGTAAGATAGAGCTTGAGAGATGATCCAGACACAGACGTGTAGATATATTTTGTGCATGGGAGGAAACAAGGTCAATCGTTCACATAGGGTCGCCGTGCGATCGAAAGAGTGAGACGGGTTGGAGAGAGTGACCTAGGTAGACGATGTGCGTGAGAGAGTATACAATGTGAATAGGTCGAATTGGGCTCAAACATGGTGATATATCATTTTTGTCCGAGAAAGAGCAAGGTAAATCGAGACATACACACACACACACACACACACACATAGAGAGAGAGAGATTGAGTGAGTGTGGCCCACCATGAGGTCAAAAGAGTGGCAGCGGCTTGGATGGACTGACCTAGATAGACAATCTGCGTGAGAGAGTATAGAGTGTGTTGATCGAGGCCAGAACAGGGAGATATGTCATTTGTGTGTGAAAGAAAACGAGGTTAAACGAGACTCGGATAAAGAGAGCGAGATTGAGAGAGTGTGGCCCGCCGTGCGGAAGAAAGAGTAAGACAGACTCGAGGGAGTGACCTAGATATACAACGTGCGTTCGTGGGCACGAGAGGTTGGGGGAGCTAGATAGGCAATGCATGTATTTAGCGCGACAGGGTGAGAGGGAGAGGGGGAGAGAGAGAGCTCGGCATGGGGTGCAATGGCGGGTGTGTGAGGTAAATACATTTGGTAACAGGAGTGGAAAAAGGGGTTGTGTAGTTGAGAGACTTAGATATCGAAACATGGAGAGAAAGAATGAACATGTGTTGGAAACCGATAGCTTGCTAAGGTGGTTAGGAGAGGAAGATTGACCGATATAGGAAGTATGTAGCGTTTGTGCGCAGGGGGGGACTAAAAACAACATTTGAATGTACATAGTAAGAGACTTAATATCGATGTTTCAATTCGGTGTACGTTGTAAGATTTGAACCGAGGACCAGGCATACGGGTAATTATTTCGAATTCGTGTCATACTAAGTTTTGAAAAGTTGACATTGGCTCAATTTGTTGTGCTATTTTGTAGGTCATATATTTGAATCCATCCAAAAGTTTTCTCACTACCATGGTGTTCATCATATACATATGAATTTGTATTAAAAAAGTAGCGTGGATATAGTGAAATGCGAAATCCACGTTAGAATTGGAGATCGCTAGGTGACACACACTCTAATTCAAATAACTAACTACGTGACACACACTCTAATTCAAATAACTAATTATGTGACACACTCTAATCCACGTTAGTGTGGGTACTGTTTCGAGTTTTTTCAAATAACTCCTCATTAATTAATTTATAGTACTCCCTATGTTCACTTTTATAAGACCTTGAAGACATTTCATACAATATGCAAAATAGTTCATTTTTAGTTGTCTGAAACGACTTACAAAAGTGTCGGTGTACTAAAGTAGGGGTACCTTAGTATCCCGAACTTGTGCACGGGCAGTAGCAGCGTCCCGCGGCAAGGCTTGCCGGGCGTCCGCCAAGATCCTCCGCCACTCCTATTTGTGCCATTCAAGAACAAAGTGTTTAACTAAGAAGACAAGGCCCCGACGAGAGGAGCTTCCCGGGAAGGACAAGACCCCGGCAAGAGGAGCTTGCCGGGAAGGCCAACCAAGGCATTTCAAGAGACTTGCCGTGACGCACCGCGCATCCTGGCAAGACCCGGCGAGCGACAAGCTTGCGGGTGCAACAAGACAACGACCACGGCAAGGCGCTTGCCGCGGCGAAGCCACCACTCTGCACCCACGCACCAGCGCATCCGACGACGTGTCGCCGCAGGATCATTCCAAGCGCACGTGGCGGGTAGCTGTGCAGCCAAGCGGTGCGAGGTGGCAAGTGGAGATGACGAGAAGGCCATCGTGGCGATCGGTGGCGCCCCTAACGGTCGTTTCCTGCACTGTTTGGGCGACCGGACGGGCATTAAATGCCCTTGTCCCCTGCCGTCAGAGTTAGGTAGGGGGCACTGTAGATAGCGGTTGTACCAACCCCTCTTTTTACTTTTTTACCCCCCTCTCTGCGTTGCCACCTGTCGGTGACCCCTTTAGCCTATAAAAAGGAGGCCCATGCGCACGTAGAAGGGGTTCGACTCATTCGATACTACAACGCACCCACGCTCTCGAGCAAGAACAGAATAGAAAACACAAAGCAGCAGTAGGAGTTTTATCTCTCCGGAGAGCTCCGAAGCTGGGTAAAATCCCTCGCGTGCCTTCGCCTCGATCTGCTCTTCCTGTGCCCTCCGCTCCCTGCCGGACCGAAAAGGGGCCCTGCCCCATAGGTGCTCGTTCTCCCACGACATCTTTGGCGCGCCAGGTAGGGGGCGTCGAGGTTGTGCGAACCTGATCCGGTCTTCGCGCGCGCTACATCAACATCTTCATAGACATGCCACCGAAGAGGAAGGCTTCGGAGGTGGCCGCTCCGTCCATGTAGGTCCCACCGCCGCCGGAGCAAACTGGCGGTGGGGTAGACGCCGGCGGAGGAACGGGCGTTGATGGGGGGACTCACATTGTCACCAGATCCAAGGACAAGGCCCCGCAAACTTCGTTTTCCGTACATGCGCCGCACCCCTCTCAGGAGGTGCGGGATCGACAACGCCATGGTGCTCCTGGCACCGTGCTCGCGTTGGAACAAGGCCAAGCCGGTGGATCGTGGGATGCTCAAGGCCAACATTCACGCCAACACGTTGGCGCGAGCGCAGCACGATCGCCTGGACGAGATGTTGCTCCTTCTAACACTGTTAGAAGTTTGAGCATATCCCGCTCCTCACGTCGTTCGCCCCCGCCACCGAAAACTCCAGAAGAAGCGTTGGCTCGAGCCCAACTGCTACTAGACTACCCCCCAGTGCCGGACAAGATCGACGACTGGAGGATCACCATCCAGAGCCTCATCGGCTTCGCCAACGGCGACAAGCCCCGGCAACCAAGCATGTCGAAGCCGCGGCAAGACGCCCAGGCGCAAGCCGATGGCGACAAGACCGGTGGGGGTGCCACCACCGTGCACTCCCCACCCCGAAGGCCAAGATCGCCGACTCGCCGGGCCAACCTCGACACCGACTCCACTGCATCATCGGACCCGCGAGCTCGCCGCGATCAACGTCAAGTTCTCCAAGAACGACGACAAGAAGACGCTCGTACTCGCATCGAGCGTCGAAGAGAAGCGCGACGTCAGTCTGACCAGCGCGCTGGGCCGACTGTCGATATGCATGCGCCAGGGGAACCAGGCGACTTGCCGTACGCGGTAGGTTGCCCTGCGTTCACTCGTGAGCTGCGGCAGGTCCAGTGGCCCAGTACCAAGAACTTCAAGCCAGACGTACCCGAGAAGTACGATGGCAGGATCCATCCGTCAGAGTTCCTCAGCGTCTACACCATAGCGGTGCAGGCTGCCGGGGGGCGCGACGAGAAGATCCTCGCCAATTACTTCCCGCTGGTGCTCAAGCCCAACGTCAGATCTTGGCTCATGCACTTGCCGGACAACTCCATCTCTTCGTGGGCGGACCTGTGCCATCAGTTTGTCGGCGCCTTCACAGGCGGCCACAAACCCCATGGCCAGGAGAGCGATCTTCATCTGCTCGCCCAGAAAGAAGGAGAACCCCTGCGCAAGTACATACAGAGATTCAGCCAGGTGCAGCGCAACATCCCAGACGTCCACCCTGCCGCGGTTATCAGCGCGTTCCATCAGAACGTGCATAACCGCAGGATGAGGGCGGAGATGGCGATGTGCAAGATCAGAGATGTCGGCGAGCTATATGCTCTGGCCGACAAGTGCGCACGTGCTGAAGAGGGGAGGAAACTCCCCGGAGAGAACGCAGGAGCAGAAGGATCTGACAGTGAGGACGCCCCTCCGGCAAAGAAGAGCCGGAGGCGGAATAACAGAAAGAGGAAGGCTAAGGATGTGCTAGTTGTCGAGCAGTCCGGCAACGGAGGCGGCGCCGAGAAGGCCAAAGCTGGTGACTCCGGCGAAGCTGTGGTGGCCGCCGACAAGCAGGACGGCTCCGGCAAGCAGTACTGCAAGATCCACCGCACCAAGGGCCATGATCTCCAGGCCTGCAAGAAGGTTGAGCAGCTTGTTGAGCTGCAGAAAGCTGAATACAAGCGCCGCGACAAGGAGAAGGCCCAGGAAGGTGGAGGGGGGTCCGGCAAGAAACGTCCTGCCCGGGGAGGGCGCCGCGGTAAGGCCAAGCAGTGGCAAGGAGACAGGCCTCCCCGCGGCCGCGACAAGGATGAAGACGAAGATGAAGATGATGAGATGGATGAGGATGAGACCGACGAGCAGGAGTTTCAGAAGGCAACAGAGGTTTTGTGCGTTGACGTCGGTGCTTCTCTGCACACCTCGCACCGCCAACTCAAACAGTGGGTGCGGGAAGTAAATGCAACAGAACCGTCCGTTGAGTCACGCAAGCCCCTAAAGTGGTCCAGCACGCCCATCATCTTTGATGTTGAGGATCACCCTGACCGCATAACCGCGGTCGGGTGCTTGCCGATGTTGGTTTCGCCAACCATCCGCAACCTCAAAGTTACAAAGATGCTGGTTGACGGCGGGGCCGGCTTGAATCTGATCTCTTCCGCGATGCTCAAGAAGCTCCAGATCCCCGACAGCGAGCTCGAAGAGACTGGTACTTTCCAAGGAATCAACCCGGGAAGGAGCAAGCAGAAGGGGAAGATCACACTGCTAGTGACATTTGGCAGCGAGCTGAACTTCAGGACAGAGAAGGTCACCTTTGATGTTGCTGATTTCCCATTGCCCTACAATGGGATACTCGGCCGTCCAGCGCTTGCCAAGTTCATGGCAGCCTCTCACTACGCTCACAACATGCTCAAGATGCCCGGTCTGATAAGTGTCATTTCTGTCCCCGGCGACAAGAAAGATGCCCTTATCTGTACCGACAAGATCTATCGGGAAGCAGCAGCCGCAGCAGAACGCAAACCACTTGCCGCTGAAGCTCCCGGGGGGAAGAAGAAAACCAAGTCCGGCAAGAGTAGCTCTGATGCCCACTCCGGCAAGCGCACCTCTTCGGAGTGCTGCGCTACCGTCGAGGACGCACCATCGAGCTCCACCGGCAAGTGCAAGAAGGCGAAGACAACTTCACTAGAGACCAAGAAAGTGGCCGCCAAGGAGGACGGCACTGGTGGTACCTTCACCATCAGTGCCACGCTTGACCCTAAATAGGAAAGCGCGCTCGTTGCTTTCCTGCGGGCGAATGTCGATGTGTTTGCATGGCAACCGTCTGACATCCCCGGTGTTCCCAGGAAAGTAATTGAGCACCACCTTGCCGTCTGCCCTCATGTGCGGCCCGTCAAGCAGAGAGTTAGGAAGCAAGCGGTGGAATGCCAAGAGTTCATTGCGGAAGAGATCAAGAAGTTGGAAGCAGCAGGCCTTGTCCGAGGAGTACTCCATCCAACGTGGTTAGCCAATCCAGTAGTCGTGCGCAAGGCGAACGGGAAGTGGAGGCTTTGTATTGACTTCACTGATGTTAATAAAGCTTGTCCCAAAGATCCATTTCCCTTGCCGCGCATTGACCAGATTGTCGACTCCACGGCAGGATGTGATCTGCTTTCATTTCTTGATGCATACTCAGGATATCATCAGACCTTCATGGAAGAAGAGGATGAAGAGAAAACCGCATTCATTACTCCATGTGGCACGTACTGCTTTGTACGGATGCCTTTCGGACTAAAGAATGCTGGTTCAACATTTGCAAGAGTAGTCAGTCATGCTTTTGAGCCACAGTTGCACAGAAATGTAGAAGCTTACATGGATGACATAGTGGTCAAGAGCAAGGACAGAGAAACTTTGATCCAAGATTTGGACGAGACTTTTGCAGATCTGCGCAAGATCAATCTCAAGTTGAACCCCGAGAAGTGCGTGTTTGGAGTTCCTTCCGGCAAGCTTCTCGGGTTCTTTGTATCCCAGAGGTTGATTGAAGCCAATCCCGACAAGATCAAGGCCATTGAGCAGATCGAAGCACCGAAGCGCGTCAAGGATGTGCGAAGGCTTGCCGGCTGCGTTGCTGCTCTCAGTAGGTTCATCTCTAAGTCTGCTGAGCGCGCCCTGCCATTTTTCAAAATTTTGAAAAAGGCAGGTCCAATGAAATGGACTCCGGAAGCGGAGGCTGCGCTACAGGACTTGAAGAGATACCTGTCCTCCACTCCAATACTTGTCGCACCTAAACCACAAGAGAAGTTGCTGCTGTATCTAGTGGCAACCAATCAAGTGGTTAGTGTTGCGTTAGTAGTGGAGAGGGAGGCGGATGATGAGCCAGCGACCATGGCAAGCGAGTCCAGCGACAAGCAGGGGGCTTCCTCGGCAAGCTCTGGTCCCGACAAGGATGGATCTGTGCAGCCACAGGAAGAGAAACAAAAGAAGATGGTGCAGTGCCCAGTTTATTTTGTCAGTTCCCTTCTACAAGGAGCTAGGTCAAGGTACTCTGGAGTGCAAAAGTTGCTTTTCGGCCTTCTCATGGCCTCGAGGAAGCTGCGCCATTACTTTCAAGCACATGAGATCATAGTTGTCACTCGCTTTCCGTTGAAGAGGATATTGCAAAATCCAGAGGCAATAGGGAGGATTGTCGAGTGGGCACTGGAATTGTCAAGCTTTGGCCTCAAGTTTGAGAGTACCTCGACTATCCAGAGCCGAGCATTGGCAGAATTCATAGCAGAATGGACACCGACACCTGATGAAGAAACTTCAGAGACGAGAATCCCCGTCAAGGAGGCAAGCAAAGAATGGATCATGTACTTTGATGGTGCCTTCTCGCTGCAAGGCGCCGGTGCGGGTGTGTTACTTGTCGCGCCCACCGGGGAACATCTCAAGTACGTGGTCCAAATGCACTTTCCCAAGGAGCAAGCGATGAACAATACTGCAGAGTATGAGGGCTTGCTTGCCGAACTCAGAATTGCGGCAGACCTTGGGGTCAAGAAGCTCATTGTCAGGGGTGACTCGCAGCTTGTCGTCCGTCAAGTAAACAAAGATTATCAGAGTCCGTTGATGGAAGCTTACATTGATGAAGTGAGAAAGTTAGAAGAGCATTTTGACGGCCTGTAGATGGAACATGTTCCGAGAGCTCAGAACGACATTGCAGATGGCCTGTCAAAATGCGCCGCACTCAAGTTGCATGTGGAACCAGGGATTTTTGTGCTCAAGCTGACTCAACCATCTGTGACACCATCAATTGGACAGAGCAAGAAGAGGAAGTTGGTTGCTGGCGACTACTTTCCGGCAGAGCTCCCCGAAGCCGCCGCCAAGAAGGTCCCCAAGATCAACACAAAGAGTGCTGAGGAGCAGTCTGCTCCGACAAGCCCTAGGGTTTGTTTCGTTGAAGCAAACACTCCCGACAAGTTGTGTCCCGACACGCTTGCCGGGGAGCATCACGCTCCGGCTGAATCACAAATTCTTGCCATGGAAGCGGATGTTCCCGCAGCAGCATTTGCGCCTTTAGTCCTTGTTGTTGAACCACAAGCTCCGGCATGGGCACAGCAGATCGTCCACTTCCTTCAAACAGGAGAACTTCCCAAAGAACAAGAAGAAGCGAAGAGAGTAGCCCGGCAATCAAGTATGTACCAGTTTGTCGATGACATACTATACAGAAGAAGATTCAACGGAGTGAAATTGAAGTGCATTTCCCGGGAAGAAGGACAGGAGCTGTTGGCGGAGATACATGAAGGCATTTGTGGTCACAACATTGGCGCAAGAGCACTTGCCGGCAAAGCCTTCCGGCAAGGCTTCTTTTGGCCGACAGCCCTCCAGGATGCAACTGCACAAGTAACCAAGTGTGAAGCGTGCCAGTTCCACTCCAAACAGATACATCAACCAGCTCAAGCTCTCCAAACAATCCCTTTATCCTGGCCATTTTCGGTCTGGGGGCTCGACATTCTCGGCCCCTTTCCCCGAGCTGTCGGGGGCTTCGAGTACTTGTACGTGGCAATCGACAAGTTCACGAAGTGGCCGGAGGTGGAAGCAGTGAGGAAGGTGACAGCACAGTCAACAGTCAAGTTCTTCAGGTCAATTGTTTGCCGTTTCGGAGTCCCTAACAGGATCATCACCGACAATGGCACACAATTCACGAGCCGCACCTTCATGCAGTACGTCCAAGATCTTGGCACCAAGATCTGCTTCACTTTTGTTGCTCACCCGAGAAGCAGCGGTCAAGCGGAGAGGGAAAACGCTGAAGTGCTGCGCGGGCTCAAGACCAGGACTTTCGACAGGCTGCACAAGTGCGGAAGAAACTGGATCGAGGAGCTGCCAGTGGTTCTTTGGTTGATCAGGACGACGCCAAATCGAGCCACTGGCCAGACACCTTTTGCTCTCGTCTATGGAGCAGAGGCAGTTCTCCCCACGGAACTCGTATACGGATCACCTGAGTGCTCGCTTATGATGAGCTTGAGCAAGAGCAGCTGCGGCAAGATGACGCGCTGCTCCTTGAGGAGGATCGTCTTCAGGCTGCTGTACGAGCTGCTCGCTATCAGCAAGCTTTATGTTGCTACCATAGCCGCAAAGTTAATGCCAGAAGTTTTGAGGAAGGCGACCTTGTTCTTCGGCGCGTTCAATCCGCCATGAATTCCAACAAGTTGACGCCGAAGTGGGAAGGCCCTTATCGGGTAAAACGAGTCACTAGGCCCGGCGCTGTCCGCCTTGAGACCGAAGATGGCTTTTCGGTGAGCAACTCCTGGAATATAGAGCATCTTCGTAAGTTTTACCCAGAAGGCGCGGTTGCCGGAACCCGCTGTTCCGACAACCACCCTTTGTACAAGCCTTGCCGCTGTTGCATGTAACCCTTTGTACAAAGCCGAGCGCAGATCCCGTGCATAAATAAAGATCATATGCTCAACACATGTTGTCAAATTTCATGCTTTCTTTCTTTTTGCATGCATTGTCTGACACTTTGTGCAGCACTTGCCCCCGGTAAGCAATAACGAGCCTTAAGGCTCCATATCTTTATTTTCTCTTCTTTCTTTTTGCTCAAAAAGAAGGTTCCTTCGCCCACAAGTTCACCGGGGGGGAAGGAGAGGATAAAGGTGTGGATCAGGCGTCGTTCAAAGAAGTATAGCCTTGCCGGGACGCAGACGACAGAAAAGCTAAGTTGCCAAAGTTTGAGCACAATCAGTTTTAAATTTTTTTTTAAAAGTTATCTTCCTTGAACGACCGTGCTTTGTATGGAAAACCTGTGCGCGGAGGAACCAACTCGTGGCTAGTTGCGCCCATACTTTGTTTCGAGTCCGCTCAACAACATAAGTGTGCTGCGACTAGTTCCGACAAGGTTTCTTGCCGGAGGCGACACCGCCAGCAGGCTGCTGATGTTCCGCACTCAGCGCTCGCGGCAAGGGTGCCTGCACCGGCAAGTTCCCTAAAAGCGTAGGGTAAAAACATGCAAAAGAGGGAACCAAGTAAAGGAAATAACATAGCAAATACTACCCAGAATAAAGTTATATTACAATAAATAAATTGCCGCGCTCTAATGGATTGTTCCTATGACATGTCTAGCAACGGCAAGAAAAAGGAGGAAAAGGGCGGCCTAGTCTACACGATCGCCGTTGATCCTTCTGACCTCATTCACCTTGTCCACAATGGGTGCGACAAGGGCTTTGAGCTCTACAAGATCAGCACCCGCCGGCAGCTTCTTGAGAATGTTGGTGAGGTTGAGGTTCGGGTTGCGGAAGAGCACCTTCACCAACACCTTCTCCAAGACTCTGGCACAGATGGCGCGCGACTCGTCAGCCAGCTACTTTGGGATCCTTTCCCGGAGTTGCTGGAGAGCCGTCACCACGCCCTTGAAGAACAGAGTAAGCTTGGCGCTGGGTTGGAGGTTCTCGTTAGTGGAGTACCCGAAGCCCGCCAAGTCCAGTTGCGTGAGCTCCTCGTCGATGGTTGCAGCGATGTTGACAAGGCCCTCCGTCCAGAGCTCCACCGTAGCCCTGAAGGTGTTTTGAGTCTCAGCGGCCCTCGTCAGCAGCTCCTCGTTGCCCTTGATCTCTTTCTTCAGGTCGTCTTCTCGCCTCTTGGCACCATCCAGCGTCTCCGTCAGTGTGGCCAGCTTCAGCTCCAGATCAGCATTTGAGTCCTTGACGGTGTTCAGTTCCTTGACCTTGTCGGCAAGTTGAACTTGCAGATCGCCATGAGCAAGGGCATCCTTCTCGCGTTCACGCTGGAGTGCGGCAAGCTCCTCATTCTTCCCTTTCATGTCAGCTTCCAGCTGCGTCACCTTCACTTCCAACTCCTTCTTGGCAGCCTCAGCAGCTGCGGCAGCATCCTTCGCTTCCTTGAGCGCCCCGCCAAGTGATTGCTCCCGTGCGGCGAGCTCCTCTTCGTGGCTGTCCAGGTTAACCTTCTTCTGCGTCAGCTCACCTTCCCGCCTGGACAACTCCTCGGCGGCGAGCCTCTGCTGCTCCTCGGCTTCAGCCTTTTCAAGGATGAACGCCTTCTTCGCCTCGACAAGCTGCGCCCTCTCCTCCGCAATGGATCGGAGGGCCTCTTGGTTGCGGCTCTGGAGCTCCTCCACATGCTTCTCTATATCAACTCCCGCCTGCGCGACAAGCACTTCCCGGGACTCCAGTTTCGCTTGCCGGGCGCGGTAGAGCATCACCAACTTCCGGAGCAACTGCTCCTCCTCGGACTCGCCGCTGCTGCTGCTTGGCGCGTCAACCACTGCCAGCCCAGCAGAGGCGAGTACTTCCCCGTCAAACTCCTCTCCTTCGACCGGCGCCCTGGAGCTCGACGCCCAGGGAAGCCTGATGAAGACATCCTCGCCGGCCTTCAAGTAGGCGCCGGGCTGGGGCTCCTCGGAGCCCGGCGCTGCATCAGCGGCGGAGGGGTCGACGGTCGGTGTAGCGCCTTGTGCTCCCGCGCCCTCGGGGTCGTCGGTGCGATCGCCGGACCCCTCGCCAGCTCCTGCGCCAGCAGCCTTGGCGGCTTCTTCGTCGGTGGGTTCATCAGCGTCGGCCTCTTCCTCGTCAGCGGCGACGTCTTCAGTGTTGCCGCGTGCGTCTTCCTCGCCGGTGGCCTCAGTCTCCATCGGGTCTGTGAGAGGGGGATGTGAGGACAGGAAGAGGAAGGAAAAGTCAAGCAAAGATCCAAAAAGAAGTTCAGAAGAAGAACCCAAGGGAAAATTTCCGACAAGGAGGGTTACCTGTGCTGGGCTCTGTGACCATGGGCTCCACCACCGAAGGCTCACTGGTTCCGTCCCTTGCCGGGGACCTCTCCCTTGCCGGGGAGCGCTCCCTTGTCGGGGAATCGCCCCTTGGCGGCATAGTCGAAGCAGACAGCACCTCCGGAGCGGCTTCTGGTTGCTCCTGATGGGCCTGTTCTGCTCCTACAAAAGTAAATCAACAATCAAGATGTCAACAAAAGAAAAAGCACCCATGCGCGCCCCACAAAAGGAAGTGAACAAATACTTACGCTGGGGGCTGTGCTGGGCGCTGCTTCGAGGAGAGGGTATCGGGTCCGTCAACGTGGTCTCGGACGTGTCCTCCGCCATCACAGCAGGATCGTCCTCGATGACAACCACGGGGACCTTGGCCCTCTTCGCCGCTCTCTCGGCCAGAGTCCTGAAATGGAACGAGGTTCAGAGGGAATCAGATCAGATGCAAGACAAGAAACAACAAAAATCGAAGAAATACAAGTACAACAAGGAGAACATCTTACTCCTCCTCCTCTTCTTGCTCCTCGTCGGAGCTCAGCGTAGAGAGGTCGAAGTCTGGTACCCTTTCTGTGCGGTAAGGCGGAGGAGTAGGCTCCCTTGGGCGCTTGCCGGAGGCTGCGGCGGGATCAGACGTGGCGGCTCGAGAAGACCCAGCCCCAGTTGCCGGCGCAGCATGAGATGCTCCCACGGCAACGGTACTTTCCACGATGGAGCGTGTCCCACGGCGCTGCAGCTGTTGGCCCGCCTGCCGCCCTGCTGTGTCTCCGGCCCTGCGAAGACACCTCCTTGTTTGAGCTGGGGGCTGCGCTGAGGGCCCCGTCTGCGGCAAGCTGCTTGAAGATGGTTGGCCACTTGCGCCCCCGGCAGGCTCGCTTGCCTCGGCTTCGGGCTCCTCCTCGCCAGCGACTTCCCCACCAAGGTCCTCTCGGTCGGCAAGGCTTACCGCCTCGGCCGCCTCTGCCTCCTCCAACGTGAAGCCAAACTCGCCCGCGGCGGCGGCTGCCGCCGCCTCTTCGGCCCTGGTGGCGATGTACCGCATCTCGTCATTGGTAGTGTCGCGGGTGAGGAGCCTCTGCTCGTCGGCGCGGGCTGCTACCTCCACTAGGCTGTCGAAGAATTTCCGCACGACATCGTCAGTGGGCTCCTTCCACATTGGGATAATCCCGTGCGAGTCACACTCCGGCATCATTGCACGGATGCGATCAAGCTGGGAGTTGTTGCACAGTGGGATGACGCCCTGCGGCAGCCTGAACCACTCCGGATGGTTGGCGTCGTGCTTGAATAGCTCCTTGAGCATCCCGTCAAGCTCCAGAATTGTGAAGTTGAAGTTGAGGCCTGGACGCAGCCTCATGATATCCGCCGGGTCGCCAAACAGCCAGGCGGGCCTCCCCCTCTCCTGCAGAGGGGCGACGCGGCGACGAAGAAAGTCCGCGCCAACGGCCCCGACTGTGAGCCCGGCAATCCTGAGCCGCAGAATCCGGGTGGTGGCGATCTTCAGCTTGGCATTGTCCCCCCCCCCCAGAGTGCTCCAGTCGCCGCCTCGCACTACTCGGGTCTGGCGCAAACTAGTGAAGGGCTACGGATCTGCGTCAACAATCCAACACCACTCAGCCCTCCACTCGTCCCATTTGCTGCGGAGCTCCCCCTCCAGATACACCTCCTTCTTGCCGACCCTTGAGATCCAGGAGACCCCGCCCGACAAGGGCTCTCCTTTCTCGACCCGGGGAATGAAATAATGGCTGAAAAGGGCAACGTTGGGGTGGACTCCGACGAAGTTCTCGCAAAGATGCGCGAAAACCGCCATTGTCAGAATGGCGTTGGGGGTGAAGTCAAGGAGATGGAGCCCGTATGTATTCATGACGTCACAGAAGAAATCAGAAAAGGGCGGGCAGAGCCCGCAATAGAAGAACACTGGAAAGAAATGATACCCTTTTTGGCACCGCTTCGAAGTAGAAGCTTCGACGGAGAGCACCGGCGTGCACGGATGCGCCCGCGTCTCCGTCGACCAAAAGAGGTAGAACTCCTCCCGCAGCGCCTTCGGG
>NC_041389.1:465665748-465702888 GCF_002162155.2 Triticum dicoccoides | reverse complement strand
GCCTCGAGCCGGTCGACTTCACGCTCTTCCCGGTCTTCGGAGCCATGGCGGAGGCGGTGGGGGAGCGCGGAGGCGCTGGTGGCGGCGGCGGCGACGGGCGGCGGAGCGCTGCTCTCTTTCGGCTTGGGAAGCGGAGGGGAGCGGCGGAGCTTTCTAAGGAAGAAACCGCAAATGGCGAAGGTGGGGGAACGGCCCCTGTTTCCTCTGCTTATAAAGGGGAGAGGCGAACGTTACGCCTTTCTTGATTTAAGAATTGCCGACGATCTCTCCCACTATGCCGCGTTTGACGCGTGCCGTTACGGGAGGGCGCGGTGGATACGGAGTTAGATTTGGTGTGGACTTAAGCCGCGTGTGCCCGTGCCCTGTCTTGGGCCTGGCCCAACAGCGCTCGGCACCGTGTGTGGCCCAGGCCCGGGGGCTCCTGTCGGTGTACTAAAGTAGGGGTACCTTAGTATCCCGAACTTGTGCACGAGCAGTAGCAGCGTCCCGCGGCAAGGCTTGTCGAGCGTCCGCCAAGATCCTCCGCCACTCCTATTTGTGCCATTCAAGAACAAAGTGTTTAACTAGGAAGACAAGGCCCCGGCGAGAGGAGCTTGCCGGGAAGGACAAGACCCCGGCAAGAGGAGCTTGCCGGGAAGGCCAACCAAGGCATTTCAAGAGACTTGCCGTGACGCACCGCGCGTCCCGGCAAGACCCGGCGAGCGACAAGCTTGCGGGTGCAACAAGACAACGACCGCGGCAAGGCGCTTGCCGCGGCGAAGCCACCACTCTGCGCCCACGCACCAGCGCATCCGACGATGTGTCGCCATAGTATCATTCCAAGCGCACGTGGCGGGTAGCTGTGCAGCCAAGCGGTGCGAGGTGGCAAGTGGAGATGACGAGAAGGCCATCGTGGCGATCGGTGGCGCCCCTAACGGTCATTTCCTGCACTGTTTGGGCGACCGGACGGGCATTAAATGCCCTTGTCCCCTGTCGTCAGAGTTAGTTAGGGGGCACTATAGATAGCGGTTGTACCAACCCCTCTTTTTACTTTTTTACCCCCCTCTCTGCGTTGCCACCTGTCGGTGACCCCTTTAGCCTATAAAAAGGAGGCCCATGCGCACGTAGAAGGGGTTCGACTCATTCGAAACTACAACGCACCCACGCTCTCGAGCAAGAATAGAATAGAAAACACAAAGCAGCAGTAGGAGTTTTATCTCTCCGGAGAGCTCCGAAGCTGGGTAAAATCCCTCGCGTGCCTTCGCCTCGATCTGCTCTTCGTGCACCCTCCGCTCCCTGCCGGACCGAAAAGGGGCCCTGCCCCATAGGTGCTCGTTCTCCCACGACAAAAAGTAAACGGATGGAGTATCTCATTTTGAATGACTAATTATTGCAAGGAAAACACGGGCATGGTAATACATACAGATTCGTTTGCAAATGAAAGAAGATTCGTTTGCATTCTCAAATGTAGGCGCACCAGGCAGACCAGGGTCATGTCGGGGTGGACGCTGCTTCGGTGCCTTAAAGGCAACAACCCTTGGGTGACTGACATGTGGGTCACCCACCTGTTGTGCCCACATGTCATGGACACAAAGGCAGGTGCCTTAAGGCACCGAAGCATAGTCCTGTCGGGGTGGTCGCGTGTGTCGTACAGACGCGTAGCACCCAGCCACCCACCCCCCTCCCCCCAAAAAAGGACGATGACATTATAAGTTCGCGCTTACACGTTTCGGATTGAAATATCTGGCGGCCCCAATTCCAGCCCTGCAAAATCTCTCTTCTCCACCATCCCCTTCCACGCCCACATTACTCAAATCCCTAATTCGCCGCCATCCCTCGAATCGCCCCTCGTCTCGTCTCTTTCCACACCGTTCCCCACCTCTGTGCCGGACGACGACGACGAAGATGACGGTCACGCTTCACCACCGCACCGGAGCTACCTCATCTACGCCCTCGTCCGCCGCACCGGGTGGTCCACCGACAACGTCGGCCGCCGCAACCGACGTGCCTCACAGACACTGAGCTCCACCGCATCAGGTGCACTTCCCCGACGCCGTCACCCAGCTCACTAGGGCTACTTCACCGAGCACATCGTCGCACCTCCGCCCCCCAAGGTCGTTGGGGCTTCACCAACGGTCTCGTCCACCGCATCATAGCGCTCTGCTGCCACTCAAGATCTGCATCCGTGCGCGGCCAGCCAACGCCAGTGCATCACCCTCAACGGCTCTAAAGTGACCCGCACTCTAGCTAGGCGAGCATGCCCAAACGCCGGCCCGAACTAGGTATCCACACATCACTCCCTTGTGCACTATTCCAACGATGTTTGGATATCTTTTCACTACTCTCTTATCTTACACGCCTATGCAACTCTGACTTTAACTCTTATTTCTTCTGGAGATATCATCTGAAACAAGCAAATCCATTTTTTAGCGAAGCATGACGGGGCTATGGGATCTGGTACACATCCTGCACACCCATATAACCTTGTAAGTATCTGTCCTCCGGTACAACATCAAGGTCGATTCCTCTTATTTGATCAACCATTCGCCATGTCAAAAATGCAGAGGGGGATGCAAGGAGCACAAGGCCTACACATCCAAGCAAGTGGTAACATGGACTTGTACATGGAACATCCCAAGCGCAAGCACAGCTACAACGAGCCTGTGCAACGAGCTACAGTAAGTCCCTGCATTTCATTTAATTCGTAGTGGCATTCGTGTATGATTTGTGTGCAGTGGTTGATCCACGAATTCAAGTTACCAGGGGCGAACATCTAACTTAGAAAATACGAAGGCACTTGCACTCCGGAAATCAACATAACTTGAGAAATGTCAAGCTGCATGCACTTTGAAAACCAGCTAATGATCCAAAGTAGTTCAGATTATAAACACTAAATGATGCAAGCACCAAAAAACACAAAATGCAACATGGTGTATAAGGACTACCAACATGGTCTGTACCTGCCTGAATTATTCATTCTCTGGCTGAAAATACCGAAGTGTAATTGCACATATAACCAGTGCGCAAACTGCATATCAATATATCTATCCTGCACAAGTATGCCAATAGTTTCAAACAACAGATTAGAAAAGTATTTATGCTATGTTGTCATGATACGGGGACTTTCTGGTAGATGGCCTCGACGTTTCCTCAAGCAATGAAAATGCACTATAATTTGCTTGTCATCAATGCCTGCAAATCTCTGTCTCTCTCAACATAGTAGATCATCATTAGACACTAAATCCTTCAATGATCTTGCAAAATGCTTGCATTAGATCCCTCATTAGACACTATATGTTCATCACCAGGAGCATGTAAAATGTTTGCATCAAATCCTTCATTAGCAGTCTGTTCATTAGACACTTCAGGCTCAAGAACAACATGAGCTTGTATGTTTGCACCGTAAACTTGATTAGATACATCAGATTTAGTCAGTTCAGTATTGATTGGGGGAGTTATAAAATAAGTAGAAATTGGTTTCATTTTCTCATAGATTCCCTACATACAAGCAGTTTTACAACACCGTCAGGTTTAACTATTGGCCAGAAATTGAAGAGTTGAATTAGATATAATCAGGGATGTGATGTACCTGCTCGTTGCGCATGCGACTCTTGCAAGCTGCGACTGTCCGTTTGCGCAAGCTCAATGCCATGCCCGTGCTGCCGCCGCTGCCTCCCATACAGGCTACACCCAGGGTTGGATCTTCATCTTCTTGTCCTTCTGTTCGCTTGAAGCCCGGCGACCGCCCTCCAACGAGGGAGCGAGGAAGTGCTGTGTCGGTCTGTCCAGCGGCGGCTAGGTTAGGAGCGAACCAGACTGGAGGCTGGAGCGAATGAATTGGGATTTTTCCTACTGTCGATCGATATGGGAGGCGCTCGTTTGGGCCGCGAGCCTGCTATAGGGCCTGCCTTGCACTTATGTTATTGGCCCATCCAAATTGAAACATTTTTCTTCATTTTTACATTGCCTGCTCGTGCGTTGGGACGAACAAAACTAGCATGGGCCAAGCTGGACGACTCAAACTAGGTGCATACTTTCCAGCCACCTGAGGTGGCCGCCCATACCAGCCCCTATGGTGGCGTCGCCCCTTTTTGCGCGTATGATTGGATAGTGAAGGATGCCAGTCTTTTCATCCTATTGTAGATTGCTTAGATCTCGATATGCCAAAAGTAATCGCATGAAATATATAGTAAAAGCCAGTGTGATGTGTTTGGCTACAACTAGTCTGACTACACGTCCTCATATAACATATCAAGGATGCACCATCTTACTAGATTAACCATTCGACTTACCCATGCAGTGTGGAAAGAAACAAGTATTGGGACTGTGTATCCAAGCAATTGATGCCATGGACTCCTTTGTACAACCTTATAAGCGAAAAAGAAGTTGCAGTGTGCCTGTACATAGAACTAGCGTAAGTTTAGTTACCAGCTTCTCGGAATTTTAGTTAGCCACTTGTTGCAAAATTGTTCAATTATGTTTCTTGGCTTAATTTAGTTTGCTACTGATTACATAATGGCACAGCCTGTTAATCATATTGTAGACTGCGCCTATCTATGTGTTTGATACTTACTGTTAAGAATTACCTGTTTGCCTTAACTTAAATATCTACTTGTTTGTTTAACTGCTTTGCTGCTGCAACAGCGGGTTACAATGATGCTAATAACTACTCCCTCCGTCCCATAATATAGGACGTTTTTTGACACTAGCATAGTGTTAAAAAACGTCTTACATTATGGGACAGAGGGAGTACTTTTCAGCATCCAATTGAAACTCTTTAATTCCTTGTTTGTTTAACTGGTTTGCTGTTATAACTCCCAGTTGAGATGTTTTGCTAACTTCAACTTTTCTGAATCCAATCGGAACTTTAATGGCAAAACAGGTTAGCCCAAGATCAAAGAGCGAGGTCCCCATGGACGTTGCATCATCCCACAGCAGTGGCACCGGCCCAATCGTGCATTATGAATTGCCAACTGCTGATGCTCTAGAGGCTAAACTAGTGGTAGAAAGAGATTCTGTTTCTGCACTTAGAGATGAAGTTGACATGTTGAGGAAGCAAACAGCACAATCACAAGCAGTACTCAAGACAACCATTAAATATTTGGTGGATTTCAAAACGAAGCAAGCTGAGACTGACCAGATTGTTAAGGTCTTGAAGTAACAAAGGAAATTAAATTCCTACTTGGTAAATCATAGGTGAAATGTTCTTTCCATAGTTGAATAACCTTTGTGTTGTCTGTTCATGGAATCAATCAAACCATTTGTTTTAGAGATCATGTAATAATTTTTTGTTTTTGTTTTGGTTTGTAATTTTATTTGAGCACAAGTCTGTATTAATTGATAAGACTCAGAGACATTTCATTTGGATTGCTGTGCCAGACCTACAAATATGCCAATCGGGCTGAATGTGCATTCAGCAATAGTAGTAGTATAGATGGACCGTGGCACGCATCGGAAAGGGCCAAGATGCTGGCTAAAAAAAGATGATGCTGTAGCCAAAAAAAAGTACAGCGGCCTGGCTTATGTATGTTAGTTGATATTATTGATCCATATACTCTATAAGTGTTTATATGTCTGTTAGTTCTGTACATTCTTGGTTGATTGACTCGGTATTTGAATCTTGATACATCACTTGTGTACATATCTAAATGGGAGTACACATTATGCTGCGTGTGACATTTGAGTTGGACATGAAGTGTTCCAAATATTCGAATTCACCTTAAACTGGATACTAGTTTCTGAATTTGAGTATCGGCATTTGTAAACCATATTCATATATGACAGTGGAATACATCTTTGTCGTCCTTTTGAATATATATAAAAACACATAGAACGATTTATAAAGATTCATACAGGAATACAAAATGGATTCGAATTTAGTTGCCAGGGTAAACGTGGATGCTTATTGTCCCAAAATTCGAATGAAGCTGCAAAATGTCCACTCCCACGTTGGCTGCCCGAAGCCAAGTGTTTGGGAGATGGAAATTACTGTCTACCCATTACACGGACAATCCATCGGCCCGATTTCCACTGCTCTAAATAGGGGTAGGTTAGTAACTTCAATTAGACGTGACACGACCGCCTCTGAGCCCATTCTGACACGGTGGGCGTCAAACATGGGCGGCAAAACACATTTGATTCAAGCTCGTCCGAAAGACCTCTGTTTCTCCCTCCATTCCCCATTCATACACGGTGGGCGGCAAAACAAACTCGACTCGGCCGAAATCGATGTAGGCAAATATTTTCAATTTTTTTCGAAAAGGGGGGATTCCCCGGCCTCTGCATCAGAAAGATGCATACGGCCATCTTATTAACCAAATAAAGAAGTACCAACATGGTTCCAAAGGTCTCCAAAAGTAATAAAAAAGTACAGAAAGCTCACACAGAGCCAAATAAAGGCTAGAAACACCAACTAGCCAAGACAAGATGCCACAACCGGCCGGCTCAAACTAGATAGGAAAACTAAATACCTATCCTATTACATGACCGCCATCCAAACCGGTTGAAGATATCCCGAGCTACCATCTCCCAGCGGAAAGACCCAGTAACCAAATGCTCCCTGGCCTCCGTCTGGGTGAGTAGCGACCACGAGCGGATCAGTGCCGTAGTTCAGAATATGACCTGCAAAAAATGTATACATGATATTCTGTTAAAGACCAAATCATTTCTGCAAGTCCAGATAGTCCACAGCAAAGCACAAACTCCAACCCAAATATGTCTCGCTAAGCCAGGCTCAATCGCATTAAGCCAAGTCCCAAATAACGCATTAACAGAATTCGGTGGATTGATATTAAAAGCAATGTGGACTGTCTGCCAAAGTACCTTGGCCAACGGGCAATCAAAAAAGAGGTGTTTGATAGTCTCATCCCGATCGCAGAAACTACACCTAGTAGGTCCTGTCCAATTACGCTTTATCAAGTTGTCCTTAGTTAAAATAACTTGTTTATGGACAAACCACATAAACACTTTTATTTTCAAAGGAACTTTGACATCCCAAACATGCTTAGACGTAGGAATGGAGTTCGAATTAATAACATCAATATACATTGATTTAACCGTGAATACTCCAGACTTAGTCAATTTCCAGCGTAATTCATCGGGTTGTTGTGAAAGTTGGACGTCCATCAGTCTCCTAACTAGACGGAGCCATTCTTCCCAACGATTGCCCTCTAGCGCTCGTCGGAACTGGATATTAAGGGGGGTAGATTGAAAGACCGATGCGACGAATACCTCACGTCGTTGAACAATGCGGTACAAAGACGGATATTGGATGGCCAAGGGTGTCTCGCCGAGCCAAGTATCCTCCCAGAAACGTGTACTCGAGCCGTTTCCATAAAAAACTTCGTCCTATTAAATAAGGACTGTTTGACTTTTATCAGACCTTTCCAGAAAGGCGAATCGGTCGGCCTGACTGTAACCTGGGACAGAGTTTTTGTCTGGAGGTACTTGTTGCGAAGGATTTGAGCCCACATAGCATCATTCTCCGATGAGAGCTTCCACAACCACTTTCTAAGAAGGCATTTATTCTTAACTTCTAGATTCTCAATACCTAGACCCCCTTGGTCTTTCGGTCTACAGATGATATCCCATTTAGCAAGCCGATATTTTCTTTTAAGCTCATCACCCTGCCAAAAGAAACGCGATCGATAGAAATCCAGTCTCTTCCTAACACCAACTGGGACCTCAAAGAACGATAGGAGAAACATTGGCATACTCGTGAGCACCGAATTAATCAGGATTAATTGGCCTCTGTATGACATGAGCTTACCCTTCCAGCAGCTCAGTTTCTTCTCAAATCGGTCCTGAATGCACTTCCACTCTCTGTTTGTCAGCCTACGATGGTGGATCGGAATCCCCAGGTAAGAGAAGGGTAACTCTCCCAACTCACACCCAAACAATTGCCTATAAGCATCCTGTTCATCTTTGGCCCTACCAAAACAGAACAGCTCGCTCTTATGAAAGTTAATCTTTAACCCGGTCAATTGTTCAAAAAGGCATAACACAAGCTTCATATTTCTAGCCTTGGCCAAGTCATGCTCCATGAAGATGATTGTATCATCAGCGTACTGAAGGATGGATACACCTCCATCGATAAGATGAGGTACCAATCCACCTACTTGACCATTTTCCTTAGCCCTTCCTATCAAGATTGCTAACATATCCACCACAATGTTAAACAAGATAGGGGACATCGGATCTCCCTGTCTGAGGCCTTTATGTGTCTGGAAGTAATGACCTATGTCATCATTAATTTTAATTCCCACACTACCTTTTTGCATAAATGATTCAACCTATTGGCGCCAGGCTTCATCAAAACCTTTCATACGCAATGACTATTGGAGGAATGGCCATTTGACCTTATCGTACGCTTTCTCGAAATCCACCTTAAACATTACTCCATCTAATTTTTTGGAATGGATTTCATGGAGTGTTTCATGCAGGACGACCACTCCTTCAAGGATATTTCTGTCCGGCATGAAAGTAGTTTGGGACTGTTGCACCACAGAATGCGCAATCTGTGAGAGTCTATTAGTCCCGACCTTGGTGAAAATTTTGAAACTAACATTGAGGAGACAGATCGGCCTGAATTGCTCAATTCAAGTGAAATAATTGAAGCTGTCCAGAGAATAGATCATGGAACATGGGTAGTAAATCCCCCTTAATAATGTGCCAGCACTTTTTATAGAACTCTGCCGGGAATCCATCCGGTCCGGGAGCCTTATTGTTTTTCATCTGTGCAATAGCATCAAAAACCTCCTTCTCCGAAAACGGGGCAACCAAAATATCATTATCAGCAACTGATAGCTGAGGCACGTCCTCAGTCCTGGACTCATCGAGGGACACACAATTATCCTCCGGAGGTCCAAATAACTGCTTATAATAGTCGGTAATGTTTGTTTTTAGGTTATCCTGACCTAAAATAGTGCCCTCATCTTGCTCAAGCTGAAAGATACGCTTCTTTCTGTGCTTACCACTAGCTATCAAATGGAAGAACTAAGTGTTCGCATCCCCTTGGACCACTTTGCGGACTTTAGCACGCAAAGCCCACTTCAATTCTTCTTCGCGAAGCAGTTCTTTCAACCTCTTCTCCGCCTCATTTTTAACCTAAAGCTGAGCTGGCGCCAAGATATTGGCTTCGGCCTGTATGTCCAGGGCCTGTATAAGAGTAAGGACTCTATCCTTTTCAATCCTATACACACCACTGAGGTGCTTAGCCCAACCCCGTAAGAAACTTCTTAAATGCCTAATCTTATTCTGCCAACGCTCTATCGCATTCTTGCCTCCTACACCTCTATCCCATTCCCTGGCGATCAAGTCCAAGAACCCCTCACGTTCAAACCAAGACATCTTGAAGGAGAAGGTATTCTTGTTACCCACATGGTTCGGCTCCCCTGAGTCCACGAACAATGGGGTGTGATCAGATATTACCCTCGAAAGATCTTGCACCGTAACCAAAGGGAACTTTTGTTCCCACTCCACGCTCGCAAGTACTCGATCAAGTTTTTCATAGGTTGGGTTTGGTAGAGCATTAGCCCAGGTGAACTTTCTACCAGAAAGCTCTATCTCTCTCAGATCCAAGCTTTCAATAATGGTATTGAACATAAACGACCACCTGCCGTCAAAGTTATCATTGTTCTTCTCCTCTCTCCTCCTGATGATATTGAAATCACCTCCAACTAAAATTGGAAGTTGTTCTGACCCACAGATTCGAACAAGGTCCGCCAGAAAATCCGCTTTAAGCTCGGACTGTGCGGCACCATAAACCGCCACGAAAGCCCAGTTAAAACCATCTACCCTAGACCTGACTCGAAACTTCACCGCGAAATCTCCCATCACGACACTTCGGACTTCAAGCGAATCGCAACTCACACCTAGTAATATACCACCCGATCTTCCTCGTGGAGGGAGGCAATGCCAATCGAAATCAATACCACCCACAAGAGAAGAGAGAAACTGGGGCGCAAAGTTATCTCATAGAGCAACAAAATCTAACCTCTGCTCTAGAGCTGCCTCAGTTAGGAATCTTCTTTTAGCCTAGTCCTTCAGACCTCTGCTATTCCAAAAAATTCCTCTCATAGTTCATCATGGAATTTTTTAGTAATTCGAATCCTAGCACTCCTACAAACTGCGGAATCGGGATAGATCTTCCGTTTCCACTTACGCTTAGGTTTACTAGGCTCAGTCGCCCGGTCCTCATAACCGGGTTCACATATATTACTAGCCTCATTCTCTAGGGGAACATCATCTTCCTCAGAGTCATGATTGGGGGGGTGCTAGATCCACACACAGATTATCGAGCACTCTAACCCCCAACGTATCAATCTCTTCATCATTCATTGGTTTAAGTGCTGCAAGATTACGAATAGCCTCTAAGGCACGTTCCGCCTCCTAATCTAATAGATCATTCACCGAATTAGTAATCTCACTATCTGTAGCGCCTAGTGAAACTCCTAATTGGTTTGCATTATTTATAATCTCCTCATTAGAAAAATGCAATAAGGAATTAGATAAGTTGACGGACATACCAGAAGAAAAAGCAGCTTCCTGAAGCTTGGCCGCCCTCATAGCGCACCGCTGCTGCAAATCATCCACCTCAGGGATGTCGAGGATGCGAGCACTCATCCGTCTCCCCGCGGAGATAGGGTTCGGGATCCCGCCAAACGCAACAACCTCCTCCCTAGTGAAACCTGGCATAGAGTCCCTCAAAGGGTCTACCGAGGTTACCAGAGAAGGCGTCGGCGGGCTCCCGATCCCCTCAGATGGGTGCCCCACACCAGGGTCCCCGGCCATGGGTGAGAGCGAAGAGGGGATAGCGGGGGCCACCTGCCCGCGCCCTCCTCCCACCCCAACCGCCGGCTCAGACGGCTGAGCCATCGGCGAGGGAGAAGCAGTCCTCCTGACCGTCGGGGAAGAAGGAGGAGCCAGGGCCTCCTGCCCTAGCACCCCCCCAACGCAGCTGCTGTCGCGGTGGGTACCGCCACCATCGGAGTAGCAGGTGCCGAGGCCGCCTGCCTCGGGCTCCCACTCCCAGCACCGGCCGACCCCCTCGGGGCCCGCGTCACCGACGCCACCGAGGTCGGGATGGGGATGGGAGAAGACGGGGCCACCTGCCCCGAACCCCCTCCCCCACAACTCATCGCGCCCGCAGTCGCCGACACCGGAGTCGCGTCCACGTGAGGCGCCAAGACAAGAGAAGCACCCTCCGGCCTCCTCACCGTAGCCCCGACCAAAGTCCTTGTCGATCGTCCAGCCGACAAACAAGCATCCCCCTCGAACTCCAACGGAGGGATCGTGTGCTCAAGGTAATCATCAGAATCTACCCGGTCACTCCATAGCCTGGGAGGTGCCGAGGCTGGCTCAAAGGACCCAAAACGCAGAGTAGTCATGGGCACCGCTGGTGATGCTGCGGGCTCAACCCGGTCCCATCCCCAGAAGACTGAGTAGCTGTGTGAGAAACGTTAGACCCCTCACGCGTGGGCTCTTCTAACGGTGACCCCTTGGCCCCCGCATTGCCATCTCTGTCGTGCATGTCAACATCGTTACCATTAACCGCATCAGCAAATAAATCAACGTCCTCAAACTCGATCTCAAGCGGGAACACCTCTCCCCTATAGGTCCAGTTGACCTTATCAGGCACGTACTCAATATCCAGAACACTCACTAAAATCCGGGCCACCCCATGGGCACGTGTGAAAGCCATATCCACTTTTTCTATCTTCCCAACCATGATGCCCATACTAGCCACCACTCGAGCATCCTGCAGAGGCTTAGATGGAGCCCCTAAAAACCGCAACCAGACCTGCGTGAGCGGCTTTCCCTTAGGCTCAACCTGCTTCCACTCGTGGAACTCCAGGATACACTTAGTACCGGGGACTCTACACAAGCCAAAGCTCAACAATTTCTACAAATCATCCACAGTAGGGAAATCAACCTTAAAGACCCTGTCCTCGATAGGCACCAATTCCCATCTAAAATCCCCGGGAGCCAGCTCCTGAAGCCTCCTCACAATCTGTGCCTCAGTCACCGCGCCCTGGGTCGCTTTCACAATCCCGGTAGTCAAGCTCAGGGTATCATCCGGGACCTCTCTCGCCGCCGGGGACTCAAAAAACATGAGCTCAGCACAATAGACTCCATAGAAATTCAGCGTCGGGGGCAAGTCACGCAAAAACGGGCACTCCCCGGATTCATGTGCAGGCTTGCCACAGGACTCACACAGCTGGGCCACACACTCAGCAATGAAGTGGCCCTTCTCACCACAACGGTAGCAAATCATCCTCTCCTTCTTACGCGCATATTTGGATGCCCTCTCGGCATCAGACTTGTCGGTAGACTCATCCACCGTCCCAGCCTCAGGAACCTCAACACTGGCTAAGGCGTTCACCACCTCCATCGCCTGGGGAGGAAGCTAAGTGGCAGTATGGCCAGGCTCCACTGTAGACGCTGCAGGATCAACTGCCCTGGGCGGGGGCGATCAGCGAAATCTCCCACGCCCCCCACCCCGAACACCACGATGGCCATGAAAGCCTCCTCTCTGACGGTGATCCGGGCCGGAGGCCCCCTCGACAAAACCACCTGCCACGGTCGGGCACATGGTCGCCCTACCTGTCAGCCCTGTTCATACACCGTGGGCGCCAACCATGGGCGCCAACCACCCTCTCCTCGCTCGAAATCGCTCTGGGAAAATATTGGCAAGATGCGAGATTACCGTCCTATCCCCAAACGACGAGATGTCCAAATTTTAAACGGGGGCTAAGTTCGTAACTTTCCCATATTTCAGACAGGCGCGTCCCAAAAACATGGTTCCCCTACATCTCCCACCATTTTCCCATTCATACACCGTCCGCGCTAGAACACCCCATCCCCACACCAGCCTCCGTCTGCCACCCCATCCATCGCCGCCGTCCTCCACCACATTGATGTAGGGTGGAACCCTATGTGAGAGATCTTTCACAAATTGGAGGGGAATCCCCAAGAGCAAGATGAACAAGAGAGGGAAAACAAGAGGAACACTCAAAAACAAGTCCAATCACACATCCACTAGACAATCAAACACATAAGATCACAAGGTACATGAACAACAAAGGGAAAGATACAAGGTAAGGTTCATCTCCAAGAGGAGGTCTTGATGATATCCTAGATGGATCTTCCCACAAGGGGGTCTTGAATCCCTAGGGATCTTCTCCAATGGAGGCCTTGAACTCCAATGGAGTGTCTCTCTCTCTCAAGAGAAATCCCACAAGGGGAGGTACATGAGCTAGGCTCTAGTGCATAGATCTATCCTTAGCTAAGTCTAAATGGAGGAGATGAAGGAGTATATATAGCCCTAGGCAAAGAGGGGAATAGGTGGGGGCGAAATGGTAAAACAAGGGCAAAGCCTGCAGCATCACTCAGGGGGCCCCGTGTGCACGGGATAAGTGGAGCCCGTGCGCACGGGGTATCCAGGGACCGGACGCAAGGGCCCGTGCGCACGGGGTCCGTGAGGCCTGTGGACACGGGGGTCCCGTGGGCACGGTACACGCCCGTGCGCACAGGGTCTTCAGGACCGCCAGCCTGGGAGGCCCGTGGGCACGGGGTCGGAGGGGCCCGTGCGCACGGGGTCGCCTGGGAGTTGCTGCCTTCTTCTTGGCGCTTCCTTCTCCGCTTCCAGGCTTCCGTCTTGGATGGTGTAGATGTTCTCTTCCGCTTGGACTCCTCCGTGATGAATCTGTAGCTCCGCTCACACCTAAGTATGCACACGAGAGAGGGGTCAAGTAGTATACCATCCTCGAAGGGTACAAGTGGACACGTGTAAAGGAGATGGTTCATCTTTGTATGCATGAAGTAGATGTGGCATGTGTCACTTGTCAAATGGACTCTTGACATGGTGATGTCCATAGGATGCTCCGCATCATCCCCTCCCCCTTGGGAAAGATCCGACCTCGGATCGAAATCCAAATCACCATGGGAAAGAGATGATGTCGTCGTGTAGAAGTGGACGATCACCAAGCATTCGTCATCTTGTAGTTCCAAATGGGCACTTTCCAATGTCGCACCGTCTTGTAATTCCTTCAAAAGTAGCAAAGATAACAAGAACTTGGAAAAACAAATGTGGTTGTCGTAATAGCAAAACCAAGCATTCAAGAGGTGATTCACCCAACAAGTGTTGTCATCAAGCATAGCATATGGTTTGACAAAGAAGTGTGTCATGGCATTTGAGCATATAAATTGAGCACAATCAAGTACATCATGGGAGCAAGCATGTAAATGGGAGGTCAAGATGCAAATATATGTGATAAGTGAACAAGCATCTACCTCAAGGTTATAGCAAGAATGCATAAAGTGCTCAACAAATGGTCTATGGTATGCATAGGAATCATTCACAACACCAAGTATAGTGAAATGTCTAAACACATGGGGCAAGTGCAAGACAATCCAATCATAACATGCATAGGGTGTAGTGAAGATATCATGGCACTCAACACAATGAAAAGAGCAATTGTTCAACATGTGTGAGGCAATCAAGTCAAGCATGTGATAAGCAAAGGGACATGGCATATGTGAAGAACTAGATGCAACACACAAGGCATATATGTCATGGGGCATGGCAATGTGGTAATGAGAAGTGGAAGCAAGATCGCTAGCATGTGTGCAAAGTGTCATCGAGCAAGCAACACATGAAGTATGATCCACAATATGCATGCTCATGGTTTGGGTGATCTCGAGATAGAAGGATATCACCTCGAAAGCATGTCCTTGTGCGTCCTTCACAATGCTGAAGTGGTAGGAAATGTGGTGTAGAAGCGAGTCGTGGTCGAATGTATGAGGCTCGCTCTCAAGAGCTCGAATGGTCAACTCACGTGAAGTGGAAGTCGACACAAAGTCCAAGTATCCTACACATGCACACAACAAAACAAAGAGCGTATGCGCATGGTAGATAAACACATCATCCATCATGATGGTTCTCTTCTCTTGCACATAATCATTAGAAGCACAAGTGCATGATTAATATGATGCGACAATGGCAATATTCACGGCACTAGGTATATGGTGCAAAGAGGTAAGACAAGCATGATTCATAAGGAATATGTCAAAATCTCCAAACATATGTAAGAATGCTATGGGGGCAATCTTAAGAGCAAGACTATAAGCATTGTTGCACTCAATACATGGCAAATCATCTAGCATGAGAGAGGCAATACATGGAGATATATGACACGAACCAAGATGAATCATGTGCAAAGCATATAGATGGTTGTCATCAACCGCATGAGATGAGAAAGTATGACACAAGAGACAATGATCAAGATATATCATGTGAGAGGCATAAGCATGTATGTCATCAACCCAAGAAAGCAAGTAATAGTGGAACATGGGTGATGCAACATAGCAAGCAATCATAGCAATCAAGTCAAGTATGCTAGTAGTGCGAAGATGCAACATACTAGAAGGAATCATGGAAAACATGTCATTGGTGCAAATAGTGGGTATGAATAATGCACATGACATATCACAAGCATGAAAGCAAGATATGAGTAAAATAGCATGAATGTATTGGCGAGAGGCCATATGTGAATAGCAATGGGTCATCATGACTCTCCCAGCACAACAAGCATCAATAGCATGGGGCACATGATAAACATGGCAAAAGAAACAAGGATCTCTACCAAGCATGCAAATACACATAGAAGTAGCATAATGATGAAACATGGGTAGATGCAAGCAAGGGTCACAATTGCATGGCAAAGGCATAGGAGCAAGCACAGCATGCAAAGTGAACACGGTAAAATGAGCATAATGTGACAAGTGGTAAATGGCCCATAGCCGTGTGAGAGCCAAGTAGAGGAGATGCGTGTAGTCCTTGCGTGAAGGGGACGTTGCTAAGGATAGTCCATTGGATCCCAAAGCATCGTTGCTCTCAAGAGCTCGTTTCGTCAACTTGTGGGATTGCGAGGTTGACAAGTATTCATGGATACCTACACAAAAGAGACATGATACAAAGAAATTGTGCGCGTGGTAAATGTACACTTCATCCATCATGATGTGTATGTGCACGTGTGAGTTAGCACAAGATAAGCATCGCTCAAAGAAATTTGATGCATGGTATAAGAACATGTCATCCATCATGAAAGAATGGTTATTGTGTATGACACGATGGGGACACAAATTGAGAATGCAAGTATATGGCATATCAATAGCATGTTTATTCATGGGGAGCATATGGTGCACACAAGTATTGGGATCATGCAATGGATGGGATGTATCAAAATCTCCTAATATGTATGAGGGAACTATGGGGGTCACCTCATGAGCATTAATGGAAACATCACATGGAGAATATTGACAACATTCAAAACAATGCATATCCGAAGCTAGGTGGTCATGGCATGGCATATGAGATAAATGATGCAAAGGGAGCATATCAATATCATCACAAGAGAAACAAATGCCAATAACCATGGGCTTGTCATCTATGCCATATGTGCAAATTGGGTTATTTTAATGGCATATGCATATTCACTATGAAGAGATTGCAAATAAGAAATATGATGGATCTCATGCATAGCATATGACAAGTCAAGCGGATTATCAAACATGATGTGACCTAAAGAATTGTCACAAGAAATCCTATGTAACATGGCATCACAACTAATAGACTCCTCATGGCAATCGTCATACTCATCATAAATGGGCAAATCATCACATGGGAAAATCATACTAGCGTGAATTATGGTACTAAGTGGATCAACATCATGCAAGCAATCAATCTCAAGAATGTCCACTAGTGGGACTAGAGCATGACCGTCACCTTTGTTACCTTTGTCATTCCACTCAAGTGGTGTAGGTGAGGTGGGAAAGACCAAATGGTGGTCATCTTCATCTTGATGGAACCATGTGGGGGTGCATCATATTCCACCATGGCCATCGTCATGTCCAAAGGGAGGACGAAGTCGTCGAGGATCGGCGCGTCATCATAAATGGGACCTAGCACCAAATGAGAAGACACAATAGAGGTAGAGGTCAAGTTGTTAGAAATGCAAATGGCCTCATGAGACCTATCAACTATCTCACTCTCTCTATGTGGTGGTTCACTCACTCCCTCAAAGTAGGTGCACTCAAAGTCACATATGGTGGAGTCACTCATCTCACTCAAGTGGTGGGGGTTGTGGCTCTCCTCACATGGAAAGTGGGGCAACTCATCATATATGGGGCTAGTGGTGAAGTCACTCTCACTCTCAATATGATGGCAAAAGTCACTCAAGTCATCATACGTCGCCGTGGTCGAAGGGAAGATCCCATGCTCAACCATCTCATCGTGGTCGCCATGGATGAAGGCCAAAGATGGCACATCATCACTCTCGTCGTGGATGAAGGCCGAAGATGGCACATCATCACTCTCGTCGTGGATGAAGGCCGAAGATGGCTCAACATCACTCTCGTCGTGGATGAAGGCCGAAGATGGCACATCATCACTCTCGCCTCCTAAGATGGAAGCATCATCCTTGCTCGCCACCTTGTCGCTCACCTCCAAAGCTTGGTCCTTGAAGGTCTCCGTAGTCGAACTCGTCGCCGCACCATCTTGAAAAAGAGTCGAAGTAGACTTGGCATCATCAATTCCACAAAGAGGGATGGCGGTGAAGTCAAACTTGGGAGCATCGTCTTGGAGCTTGTCGGCCTTGGACATCGTGGTGGTACTAGCCTCATGCTTGTCGTAGAGCTTGGTCGCCGCGAAGTGTGCTTGGGGTGGAGAAGCCTTGGCCTTCATGAGTTCTTGTTCCGCCTTGAGAGCACCAATGTAGTAGTCGTCGATGGACTTGTAGTTCTCGATGAAGATGGTCTTGGATATGTCGTTGTGCAATCCCATCATGAAGTGGAACTTCATTGACATGGGGTCGTCCACGCCGGCTCGTCGCAAGGCAATCATCATCTCCTTGAAGTATTTGTCGATGGACTTGGATCCTTGGGTGGTGTTCTCCAATTGGCGTCGAAGTTGTTCCGTGTAGGTTGGAGGCACAAACTCTCGCCGTAAAGCTCTCTTCTTCTTGGGCCAACTCATCTCGTAGCTCTCTGAAGGTGTGTGAAGCCACCATGTCGAGGCGTAGTCGTGGAAGTTTCTTGTGGCGCACTTCACTTGATCTTCGGGACGAACTTGATGTAGCTTGAGGTAGTCGTCCATCAAACGCTCCTACTCGAGGTACGCCTCGGGTTCTTGAGTCCCATAGAAAGGAATCTTGCGGTCGGTGTCGAGGTCGTAGTAGCTCGTGGAAGTCGCGGACTTGAGCTTGGGTAGCTTCTCTTGAGTGTAGTCTTGAGGTGCTTGTTGGCAAAGATTCCCAATATCCGAAGGCGAAGATGCCTTGTTGTCACTTGGCGAAGATGCCATCGGTGTGGAAGAAGTTGAAGCCTTGAGGTTGATGTCGTGGCTCTGTATAGCCCGTGTGCACGGGGTGCTGGAGGCCGCGTGCACGGGGTCCCGTGTGCACGGGGGTCGAAGGCCCGTGTGCACGGAGGTGGCAGAGAAGCCAACTCTCGTCCAGAAGCTCGCTCTCCATTGTCATGTCGATGTCGATGCTTGTGTGTAGTTGCCGGAGATGGTAGCACGGAAGTCTTTGCACTTGAGCGTCTTCTCGAAGATGAGGAAGACCGCTTGCGGTTCTTGATGAGGGCCTTGATCTCCTCCATGCGCTTGTCCATCTTGGCGTCGGAGTTGTTGTTCATGGCATTGAACTCGTTGTTGTTGTAGACCGAAGGTGAAATGCCTTGCCTATCCATCACAAGACTCGAGTAGAGGTGAGTAGGAAATGAGATAAACAATACCAAGTTACCTTTTACCAAAGTTGAGGATGTATCTTGTATCACTCAATGTGAAATGAAAGAATAGTGGAATTGGTACCGGACTTGTTCACTCACACCTATCAGGTAAAGGCTTATGGTAGAGCTCGGTGAGGATAGTGGCACAAAAATTTGATGCAAAATGTTAGCAAGAGTCAATAATGTTGGAAAAGATTCACAAATTCGCAAGTGAAACAAGTAGACCAATAGCAAATGGTACACGGAAACACACACACGGATAGATAAATGGGGTCGTGCAACCAAGGAATGAGCACAAAATGTGGAGTCCACGAAAAACGCTCGTGTTGCACAACTCAAGAGAGACGCTAGCACGATTTCTCAATCGGCGGATACGACACTTGTGCACAACCTATAGATGCAAGATGGGTAAACTTTCTATCCCAAGTATGCTATGTATGTATGGTTCCCGGTGTTTCTCTTAAGCATGATATCATATGATGTAGATTTTGGTATGGCTCTTATTTGCAATGGGGTATGATGCTATGGCACTTGCTCACGATCTCTTTGCTCTCTTTTTGCTTAAAAGCTTTTTTTTCAATGGCCACTTTTGCACAATGCACAAACCAAGATAGCAATTGTGTATATGTGGGAACAAACTTGAGGCACAATGGATGATATGATACCAATATGATATGGTATGTATGCAATGGAATGGTGGATCACTAATGTGCACAAGTAACGTTGCCGGCAATACTCAAATGGCTAGTCTCGATAGGCAAGTAACGCAAAATGGGCTAGGGGTTAACAATGCAATTGCAAGGGGAGTATACAATGGTGTCGTCGGGGTTACCGTCCTTTGCGATGATGAGTAGTGGTGTTCTTGATGTAGATACCAAGATGATGTAGACACGTCCCTAAGTAGCCGAAACACCTTAGGAAACAGTAAAAACCGCAAACTCAAAATCTCAAGAACAAATGCCAAATGGTGGTAGTGGAAATGGCAATGTGGAAGTGGTGGTGGTGTGTGAAGAAGCAAATGTCCCTAAGTAGCCGAAACACCTTAGGATACTCACGTCGCCACTCAAACAACCACAAATGCTAAATGTAGCAAAATGGGTTAGGTTGCGAAAGTCTATGGTGGTTTTGCGGATGATATGGTGGAGGGCCTAGGCAAAGATGCCAAAATGTCAAAATTTTGATGGAGTCAAATGGAGATGTAACCTATCTAGGTGGATGGGGGATGTCAATAGCTACTCAACGAGCTAAAGAACGCGAAAATCGGACTCCGGATGTGGAAGTTACGGGCAAAACTATGAACTGCTCGCTGCTGGCCTGGGGGGGGGGGCGTGCGCACGGGGTCTAGGGTCCCATGGGCACGGGGTGCCATGCGCACGGTACACGTACCGAGGGCACGGGGTCACCTGGGACGCGCGGGTTTGGCGGATTTCTTGGCGATTTGGGCTCCAAATGGATGGATCTCGTCGATGGGGTGTAGCTGGGGGTATGTGGGTGGTATGGGGTGGTGGGAGGTGGAGGGCACCGCGGAGGAGACGCACTGGAAAGGCCGTGCGCACGGGGTCTGGCTGGCCCATGTGCACGGTGGCCCGTGTGCACGGGGTCCCGATGGCCCGTGTGCACGGGGTCCTCGAGGAGCGGATGATTTGCTCCGGATCCGTGGGGAAAACTCGAATTTGAGGCCAAATTTGAAGGATGGAAGGTAGGGGAAGATGGTAGAGGGGTGGATCTACTTTCTAAACACCAAATCCATGGATCAAATCCAACAAAATCTCATCAAACCAACAAATCACAAAAAAATTTGGGGCTATTTTTGGTGGGGATTTTCGAATTTAGGACAAAAACAACAAAATCAAGCTAGAACACAAGGAGGGGGGCTCCAATTTCGTGAGAAACCATGGCTCATGATACCATAATGATGTAGGGTGGAACCCTATGTGAGAGATCTTTCACGAATTGGAGGGGAATCCCCAAGAACAAGATGAACAAGAGAGGGAAAACTAGAGGAACACTCAAGAACAAGTCCAATCACACATCCACTAGACAATCAAACACATAAGATCACAAGGTACATGAACAACAAAGGGAAAGATACAAGGTAAGGTTCATCTCCAATAGGAGGTCTTGATGATATCCTAGATGGATCTTCCCACAAGGGGGTCTTGAATCCCTAGGGATCTTCTCCAATGGAGGCCTTGAACTCCAATGGAGTGTCTCTCTCTCTCAAGAGAAATCCCACAAGGGGAGGTGCATGAGCTAGGCTCTAGTGCATAGATCTATCCTTAGCTAAGTCTAAATGGAGAAGATGAAGGGGTATATATAGCCCTAGGCAAAGAGGGGAATAGGTGGGGGCGAAATGGTAAAACAAGGGCAAAGCCCGCAGCATCACTCAGGGGCCCCCGTGTGCACGGGGTAAGTGAAGCCCGTGCGCACGGGGTATCCAGGGACCGGACGCAAGGGCCCGTGCGCACGGGGTCCGTGAGGCCTGTGGACACGGGGGTCCCGTGGGCACGGTACACGCCCGTGCGCACGGGGTCTTCAGGACCGCCAGCCTGGGAGGCCCGTGGGCACGGGGTCGGAGGGGCCCGTGCGCACGGGGTCGCCTGGGAGTTGCTGCCTTCTTCTTGGCACTTCCTTCTCCGCTTCCAGGCTTCCGTCTTGGATGGTGTAGATGTTCTCTTCCGCTTGGACTCCTCCGTGATGAATGTGTAGCTCCGCTCACACCTAAGTATGCACACAAGAGAGGGGTCAAGTAGTATACCATCCTCGAAGGGTACAAGTGGACACGTGTAAAGGAGATGGTTCACCTTTGTATGCATGAAGTAGATGTGGCACGCGTCACTTGTCAAATGGACTCTTGACATGGTGATGTCCATAGGATGCTCCACATCACACATCCATCGCCACCGTCCTCCACCATGCCGGAGCGCCTACCAAGACCGCATCGTCCATTGCTAGAGATGGACGTTTCTCATCCACGGCGACAGACCAATAGCCTTGCATCGCGTCCTCTCGCTTCATCGGTGCCGTCGTGCTCTTTGCCGGGGCCGCTCACACGACCTTCTCTTCCACCGCAACGGGACTTATCCCCCGATGAACCCGTCTACCGTCACAGATCTGCTTCAACGCCACCGACAGCCATCGCACCCTCGATGCCTACACGGCGCTGCAAGAGAGGTGGTACTTCATATCTCCTCAACTTTTTGATCTCAACCAGAAAATAGATCTTAACTTGGTTACTCTACTTTCTTTTTAGCTCTTAGAATTTAGTTCTTAGTTCGAAGCAAACAATGGATGCTAAATATCATTTCTCTGGTTTGCAGCTTCAAATCTGCCATGGCACAACCATAATACGGTTTAATTGATCATGCTTAGGGTTTAATTGATCATGTTGGTTCCGTGGTGGTTTCTTTAATAGAAATCGGAGGGAAAACCCTCTTTTGCTAAAAAAATATGCTTAGAGTTCCCCCTTTTATGATCACTATACGATCAAAATACGTGCTTCGTGTCATAATAACACTGCTCCACGCATCAAGCTAAACAAGCTTAGATGTTCAAATACGAATCTGATATTATTAAAACAGAGTTGTTTAATTGGTCAGCTATATGTTCCTAAATTAGTTTCGAAAATGCATGTTCGCCGCTCGGGTGTGTATCTCTACAGGGTGCCCACGGTGGGCCGGCCCACCCTGGGTTTTTGGGTCGTCCCAGGCCCCGATTCCCCTCTGTTCTGCTGCGCGCTTCCGATCTCTACTCGCCCCCAGCCGCCTGCCTCGCCGGCGACTTGCCGTCCCCGGACGGCATGACTCTAGGAGGAGACGCCGGACTAACAGGAGGCCGGGACTAACATTAGGGTTTGTTGTGTGCTCAGTGCTACCTACACTTAATGGTTCAGATGTATTTCGGTAATCTTTAGTACCTCTAAAGTTCACAGGGTTTTCAAAATCCCGGCCCTCGGAACAGAAACTAGTCATTTTGGATTGTTGGTCGTAGTGACATTGACCCAGATTACTACTGCAAGCCAGGTTTGTTGACAATTTTACTTGTCTTTCTTACTCATTCGATATAATATCCAATTATTCACGTCGATTAGTTGCAAACAATAAGTGCTAGACAAACTTCTTCATTCAGATTTTGGACGGTCTCTTACTACAGTTACAATTCTGCATACTTGTCCTAATAAGCTCACAAGTAAATGATTGATTCACTACATCTATGCTTGCCTTGTCATATTTGTTGTCAATATTCTTTTAGGGTGGACCACCCTGTTTCTAAATACTGGAACCGTAGACCTGAGTGAATAGTATTTCTCTATGTGATCTCTTCCATCATGTGTGGGTAACGAACACTGCATTGTATAGAAAGAAAGTGTCATTTCCAGCTTTTACATAGGTTTCGATCTTTTACATGGAATACAATCTGCCTAGTTGCTTTGTGTCGCACTACCAACACTCCACCCTTGAAGCTAAACATTATGCCACTCATAATTGCTTAGTTTATTTGTTCAAATACGAATTTCATATGATTCTAATGTTCCTACTTCAGTTTTGAAATGTGTGCCTACCTGTTATAGAGACATAAGGGGTTTGTATTTGTGTGTGTGGTCTGGTCAGCATGGTTGGGGAGGTGAACTTTGCATATGCAGGGGTTTATAGGGAGACACTCTCCGAGTTGAATCCGCAATGCATTCCATAGATAATCTGACTACTTTTTATGTTTTCATGAATCTCAGATTCTGAACAGCATCATAATGATTATGAGCTTGTGCGCATGAAAAGAATAAAGCAGAACAATGCCATGGCTATCAAACTTGGCATTAAGGGACTGCAATCAAGTCTGGATGCAATGCAATATAAATGCTCTCCACCTACAGATTCATGCTTAGAATATGATCCTAACAGTGATTCTGAGCTAGAGGGAGACCTAAGTCAATGTAGCTCCCTAGTGGAGGAGTCAGAGGAAGATGCCATATCTTATTCACCCATCAAGGTACTTGCTCTAACTTTCCAAGGTTACATTGCTTGCACATATCTTGCAATTGATGCTTTGCATTGCGTCTACTTTGTTGAACTGCCATTAGCTTAGTTTACACATCGTGTATGTGAATACGCCCTGCCTATCCATTTTCAGTACATATTCCATCTGTCATCATACCATATTTATCCATTCAAATGTTGTTCTTGTGTATCAGACGTTTAAAAGGAAGAGGGCGATTGCTGATCGTGGAGGAGCACAAGCAAAGTATTTAGAAAAGCTAGTGGCACCTGATAAATCAAATAGCCCATTAGGTGTAGTTGCAATATCACCTGACCCACAAAATACCCCAACTCTAGCAGACTCTAGCCCTACTACACTGGTCATTTCTGTTGCCCCAACTCAGCAGACCCCAACTGCAGCAAACAGTATGATTATGCCAGTTGACATAGCACCAGCTGTACGACGCAAAACCCCCATTCCAGCAAAGAGTACACCAAATCCAGTTGCCAAATCCCTTTTCGAACCAGAGAGAGCCCCAATTGCAGCAAATAGGACCCATGTTCCATTTCTTCCCAGTTTAAAAGATGAAGCTTATGTTGTTGTAGGGAACTTTGTGCGCATCTTTCCTTCATGGAAAGATTATACCGCAGACACAGAACAATTTCCAGTCTTCCTCCGCAACTTACGCGTAAGTAATGTACTAATGTTATTCATGGTCATTACTGCATATGTTTCTGCTGACAGAAGCCACAAGATTTCATTCTTTTAAATAGGCGAGGAGCAAACTGGATTGTGATGACGAGCAAGAGTTGGTTGCGCTTTTCAAGCACTCGTTGATGAAGTATCATTCCTACCTGAGGCAAGTGCACTTCGATGGCAAGCCTTTGAACGAAATTTCTGTAAAGCTCCGGTGCTACATTTATCCGACGGTGACTGGAATAATCTTGTTACACATTGGTCTCGGCTGCAGCATAAGGTACTGTCTATGATATCACATCACAATTTGAACTACATTTCTGCATTTGCCTTAATGTCTCACTTGTACGAAAACTGTTAGCAGAAGAACATTCGTTCTCAAGGGACCACAGAATCTCGCAACTATATACTGCACACTGCATTGCTCTCGTGAGTACCTCTTTCCCTGTATGACCATACTTACTTTCATAGCTATTTGATTATGTAGCATCACTGCACATGTTAGCCTCGTAATCGCCCATTTGGTGGACATTATAAGATATGTACGGACTCTTACACAAATTTAGAATCAACCCAATGCTTTTGAAGAGGTTTAGCTCTGCAGTCCTCTTGTAAGGACTGAACGTGGTCTATCACTGTACTTACATTAACAGCTACTCCCTCCGTCCCATAATATAAGAATGTTTTGTATAGTACACTAGTGTTCAAAACACTCTTGTATTATGGGAAGAGGGATTGGTTCATTTTTGTAGCATTCTGCATCTTATCTCCCTCGCCCACCATTTACTAAAAAAGATCAGATCTATATTTAATCTTACCAACAAGTAGAATACACAGACAATGTCAGTGCAGAAGTGTAGCCCATTGCTCTTGTCAGTACATTTTGTCCTGTAATGCTTGTACTTCCAGGGATTGGTAGTTGATTATGTAGCATCAATCTGCATCTTATCTTCATTATCCTCTATCCCTTCCAGTATTATCATATCTATAATTACTCTCTACAAAATGTAGAGTACAAGCAATGCTTATGAAGAAGATTATGTGCTGAAATTCTTTAGTTATCCTTCCCTTGACATGGAGAAGGGCATTATAAAGCCGGTGTTAACTGTTAATGTAAGTCAGTCCTTCTAAAGCCTTTATCCTCAATTGCTGTTTAATTTGCTCATACTCCCTATCATTTACTGCTGTTTAGTTTGCTGTTTCTACCAAAATGCATGTTCGTAAGAACCGTAAGTTCTAAGTTTTACTTGTAAAACCAAATTTCTTATTCATACCATGCACATTACTTAATACTCCCTATATCTATGCCTGGTTTTGTGGATCTATAATCCAGTGTGTGGTGAAGCAGCCCACGTTTGCACCTTGTCATCTCCTGTTTTATCTTACTGATGCGGCTGATGATATGAACAACATGCCATGCGCATTATCCAAAATAGATACAATGATTTTCTTCGCCCTTCATCTATGCTTGTTATGTTGACATGGTAATCCAGTAGTGTGGTGAAGCTCCCCGCATTATGAACAATGCCAAATTATGCTATTGATATTTTTGAACTTACTCTTTATTTTCTAATTTGAAATTGGATAGAATTGACAGAACAGTTATCATCTTTGTTTATACACGTGCAAAACATGTCATCTCTCTGCTTTGTTTCAGGGTGATATGCCTGATGGCATGCACAAGTCTGCTGAAGGCTGTGAGACAAACCCAACATATATTGCAGCAAAGAAGGCAAAACATCTTGAAGATAGCGAGACAACCCCAAAGTCTTGTCTTGATGCAGTGTTCAAGTTACTTGAGACTAACAGTCAGACAAGCTCACAGAATTCGTTGTCTGAATCAGTTCGACTTCTTCAGTCCCAAGTTCTAGCAGAAAGGCATTCTGCAACTCAACTTTGACTTGAAGTCCTATCTCTAAGAAAGATTGCGGAGAACACCAATGAGAACCTCATCGCTAAACAGCTACACCTGGAAGCTATGACCGACATGCTAGGCCGGTCTCACAGCCTTGCTCAGCAGCTTGCGCAGCAGTTCCCCCGCAAGGCTAACCTTTCTTGAACTGTCTTGGAAGTGGTCTCGGTTCAGTATTATTTTGTTACGCTGCAATGGTGCCCAGTTTTTGTAATCTGCTTCTTCGTTGCGCTTTATGATCACTGGTGGCGAACTTCGATGCCCAGTGGATGTAATATACCTTAAATCCTTTATTGTATAGTGTAGGTTTATTCTTAGTTACTATGCCGTAATTTCTTTATTGTGTAGAGTAGGTTTGTTCCTAATTCCTACTAGTTACTGCCATAATTTGCTATCTAAAAAAATCAGATGTAGTCGACCGGGCCGAAACATTCGATAACGGGCCACAATTGGCCGGCCTGCGTCTTTGTGGGGCCCGAATGATTGGGGCCTTCACACATTGCGCCAGGCCCAAACTTACACCTGCCTATATTTTAGTTGGGCCTTTTGTCGACCCAGCGCTTAGTTCGGCCCAGGTAGTGTTGGGCCATTAACAGGCTGAATATTGTACTGGCCTGTTACGGCTGAGATGAAACCACGGGCCTTTAGCAGGCCAAAATGCATGTTGGGCCTCAGTTTTCACTAGTCGTCCATGGGCCTTCAGCAGGCCGAAATGTAGACCTGGCCGTTATGGGCCCAGTTAGCTCACGGGCCGTTACCAGGCCGAAACATATCTCGGGCCTTAGTTGGCCCACTGATACCATTGGCCTTTAAGAGGCCGAAAGCTTAGTACAGGCATCAACGGGCCAAATTACGCGATAGGCCTTTAACAGGCCCAAAGTCACATTGGGCTTAACTGTTGCCACCTTTAGCACGGGCCATTAGTGGGCTCGATGTCCCATCGGACCATATATGGCCCATGGGCAGCACGGGCCATTCCCAGGCCAAAAGTCACAACGGGCTGAAATGAGCCCATGTCTACATCAGGCCTCTAACAGGCCGAAAGTCACTGGGTTGTAGTTGGGCCCGAATATTCGACGAACAATTAACGGGCCAGAGCTGGCTTTGGGCCACAAATGGGCCCAAATATTGGGCGAACAATTAACGGGCAAGATCTGGCTTCGGGCCGTAAATGGGCCCAAATATTGGGCGAACAATTAACGGGCCAGATCTGGTTTCGGGCTGTAAATGGGCCTTTATTAAGCAGGCCGTTATTGGGCTGGCCCACTGGTACCTGATAAAGTTCTACGGGCCTTTGACTGGGCCGGCATTTTTAACCTATATGGGCCTCTATTGGGCCCAGCCACGTGTCAATGTACCATAGGCATGTCTCCTCCCATGGATGGGCGACATCTGGCCCACTGACGAGCTGACAGGTGTTCCCTTCGGCCAATCAGAATTTTACACGTGGAAATTTCCCATTGGTCAGTGCTGTTAACGGGTTATCGGATCCAAAACCCGACCTGATAGCTTAACGGCATTCCGTTATGGTGGATGCCATGTGTCGGTCACCCTTGACGAAAGCACTTCTGTGACGCGCGATTTATCGTCATGGAAGTGGACACTTCCGTGATGATAATTTTGGTAATGTCATGGAACACTTCTACGACAGCACAGGTATGACTATTTTGATTCTGTCATAAATTTTTCATGGATGTACATGCATGACAAAAAATGCGACCTACTGTGACAAACACGTATCATCACGGAAGTGTATTTTTTTGTAGTGTGTAGAGCAAGCCTGCTTACAACTAGCCCTGTCCGACATAATTTCCCGTGCGTAGATGCCCGTGCATTGCACGGAACACCAAGATTGGGGGTGGACGGCGCCAGCAGCGGCCATCGCACCAGATTTTTCCACGACCTTCTAGATGTGGTGCGGAGGAGACAAGGAGTTGTTTGTAAATAGGGAACAAGTGCGGGCATCTTTTTACAAAAATGGAGAAGCTTGGTTTGTATGCGTCAGATCTAGATCCGACGGCTATTGGTGAAAGATGGGAGGCACAACATCATCACCAACTCAGGACCTGTTTGATTTGCAGGATTTTGAAAACGCAGGAATAGGACACGGCAATATTACAAGTTTCAAACTGATATTACAATTTTTAGGAGTAATGCTGCACCTACGAAGAGGGAATTACTAGGAAGTTTACATAAGAACTTTCGTTACTTTAGGTGGATACAGCATTATCATACAAACTAGAATCCACCGCCCTGACAAGTCACTAATGGGCAAATAAGTTTTCGAGTCTCTGGCCACTTGATGTTTCAAAAACAAATTCAGCTTCTGCGGAGACTTTGTCATTTAGGCTTAGACGCTTGCGGTGATCAGCACACCATTCATTGTTGCGCCAGAGAACGCCAAACCTCATTACCTTGAGCACACTTGCCTCAAGAACAAACAACCTGGCCAATTTAATCTTAGATGTGCTGCCTCGGTAGCCGATCAAATCAATTTCTGTAAGATGGAGATCAAGGCATTCGATGAGATTGTTATAGTGCAGCACATTTTTCACTTTTGGGTCTTTTTTTATGTGCAAAAGAGGAGAACATATTAGAGCAGCTGGCTGTATAAGATTGCCGTGTCATCAAGAGGTACCAATATCATTCGCTCATACAATAGGGTTGGCTGGCTAGTGATATTTTTTCACTCTCTCTCTCTCTCTCTCTCTCTCTCTCTCTCTCTTTCTGTTTCCTCTCATTTAGGGGCACGCGAAGAGCTTGGGCATTTGTTGCCTTCCACTATGTGGTTGATGCCATATTTCGCAAAAGTATGCCACATAATACGCATCGATGTCAAATCAAAAGATTTTGGCACCGCTCTCGCGATGTGAGAGAGTTGGCACCGCTGTGCACACAGACCCACATGTATAAACAAATCAATCAAACCAACTACACCAGCCTCTCACTCTCCCAAACAAGTGTTTTTTATTGCCTTAGTCCTCTCTCTCTCCCACACAGTGTTTTTTCATTGCATGAGTTAATTTGGCACCGGAGCAAAGTAGGTGATCCAGATTGGGGCACCAGGTGAGCAATGGAGGGGCATCGATGCCAAATGCATCACAAGTGAATTTGGCACATGTTTTGGCTTACATAGCCCACTTTTGTACTCCCTCCGTCCCAAAATTCTTGTCTTAAATTTGTCTAAATATGGATGTATCTAGTTACATTTTAGTGTTAGATACATCTGTATCTAAACAAATGTAAGACAAGAATTTTGGGATGGAGGGAATACTACCTCGTTTTTAGTATAAAATTTTGACCATAGATTTACCTAAGAAAATGCCAATGCATGTCACTAAAAATTACATCATTTGAAATTATGTTCAAATATGAATCCAACGATATAGTTCTTAGTGACATGCATTAACATTTTGTCAGTTAATTCTATGGTCAAATTTTGATACTACAAAATTGGAAGAGTAAACCAGGACGGAGGTAGTACTTGCTCTTAGGGTAACCATAGAGTTACTGGAGTAGTCCAAGTTACTTTCCACTATGACTAGCCTAGGCTACTATAGTAGTACAGCATAAAAATGATGCAGGTGATCACGTGAGAAAAAAATACTAAAAACATTTCTTTCGGTGGAGTGAGTAGATGCAGTTTTGAACACTACACTTGTCATCGTAATTTGGGAAAATTATGAAAAAATTGAGCTACGTTGTGATTACCGTTATAGGAAAGAAGTTTCACCTCGATGAGTAGCTTCTCCGTGCACGGAAAGCATGTAAGGAATCCAACAACTTGATCCAGATTGGGGCCGATAGATTTTAGTGCTAAGATCTTCACTGTGCGCATGGACTGGGTCAAGCTTGTGGGAATCGTTTTCTAGAAGATGGTCGTAAATACATCAAGAAGAAATTAAAAAATGTGAATTTCAAGAAGACGGAGAAGAAGATGAGTGTTGTACCTGAAAAATTACGAATCCAATAAAGAGTTCAGAGAATTTGGCAGACGAGTACACCAACGCTGTCAATTTCGGCGCGTCAATGACCCTGATTTTTGTTGGACCTTCTAGATCCAATACAAGCAATCTCTCAAGGAAAGGCACATTCTCAATGACCATAACATGGAACAGCTGGAGTGATCTCTTCCCAATTGATGTCTTGTTGCGGGGCCAGCAAGAAACATAAATCCATCGGAGATTCGTCGAGGCAATGTGGAGACTAATGAACCCGTGGATCTGCTCAAGACGAAGGTACTCGAGCTTAGTACAGCTGCGGAGCAGGTGATCCATAGCCTTCTTCGAGATGACAACGTCAAAGAGGTCGAGCTGCTTGAGTTGAGGGAGAAGAAGGGTGGGCGCGGCATTAATCTGGGGAAGATAGCAGTAGCTGAAGCTGGCGCGACACAACATTGGCGTGAGGCAGAGTGCGGACGGCGGCAGAGAGCGACATCGTCCAGCTTCAAAGCTAAGCTCCTCGAGCTGATCTAGGGCGGGGGATAAGAACCACTCGTCGAACTTGGGTTGGACCTTGCAGTTGGTACTGAACATGCAGATGTCAAGGCGTCTGGCTGGCCCAGGGTTCGATGAAAGGATCTTGGAGACTGCGGCCATGCGTTTGCAATCCCCGTCGTAGAGGCAGCTGTCGACGGTGATCTTGAAGGGGACGCAACACCAAAGGGGGCTCCACCGCTGGGAGAGCAGGGCGATCCGCACGGCAGATATGGTGGGGAGGAGGCCGATGATGACGAGCAGCATGTCATCGGGGAGGCTGCTGATGAAGTCCAGGCTCGCCGGATGCGGTTTTGGCTCGAGCCGCCTCCGCTTGTTGGCTGCCTCGCCGTGCATCTGAACCGGCGGCGACGCTGGTGTACACGTGTGCTGGTGTGTGTTGTGTGTTGGGTGTGCGCGAGTGCGTCCTTCTGTGCATGCCGCCACGCAGTGCTGAATTTTGTGCGAGTGCGTCCTTCGCGCGTAAGAAGTTTGTCCTCAATGCGCCCTCAATTTACTAGCGTGCGGGGTGCTACCCCGAGTGGTTTCAACTTTGTTTACTTCACCGCGTGTCAGATGGGCCTCTAGTTTACTTATTTTCACCCACTGCCACATGGGCCAGAACACGAATACAAAACATGAGCTAACAAGGCAGCATGTGGATTGGTTGACCGGTCAACTAAACAATATACGGAGCTATACGCTGACACAATGAGAGTATAATCCATCGGTATAGAGAGTTCGAGTGAGAGGGGAGGCCCGTGAGAGATAGTAGAGAGAGAGAGAAAGAGCTACTCCCTCCGTTCGATAATGTAGTTCCAACATTTTTTTAAGTCAAACTTTTGAAACTTTGACCAAGTTTATAAAGAAATTACTTATATCTACAATACCAAAGATAAATGATAGTATGAAGTAAGTACATGTTGTGATGAATCTAATGATCGTTCCAGATGTAAATTTTTTCTCCACATATACCTGGTCAAACTTTTTTGAGGTTTGACTTTTCAAAACATCCATATGCTTATGGACGTGACAGAGTCCCTAACTAGAGAGAGAGAGAGAGAGAGAGAGAGTGAGTGAGTGTAAAAAGTGTGTGTGCGTGTGTGAAAGAGACATGGACAACACACGATAAAAGTAGAGAAAAAGCGTGTGTGTCTTATGCAAACATATCACACATGCATCTTCGACAACGGAGGCAAGGTGAGGAGATAATGTGTGGTTGTTTGGAACCGAGAGAGCAAGACCCTTAGCACGTGGCCAAGATGGGTCTGACAAACAAGGGAGAGAGGTCGAGAGAGACGTACGGAGAAAATGCAGACATGGGGAGGAGAGAGTGTATGTTTGTCATAGAGAGATCCCCTGGAGATCGTGATGGGACTACATGGGTGGGAGATTGAGTGACAAGGTGTGTGCGTGATAGAAGATGCCCCGAGAGATATCGGGATAGACGTATGGATGGAAGGAGACAATACGTGTGTTCCTGATGGCTAGTAAGAGATAATCATACTTAGGAGGGGGGAGTGCCACTCCTAGGGAAAACCTTATACACAGAATCTTAGCAGCAGCGCGGCACAAAAAGAAGCGCTACCGCTAATTAGCAGTAGCGCGGGTTTTTAACCCTCGCTACTACTAAGTTGATAGTAGTAGCGCGGGTTTTTAACCCTCGCTACTACTAAGCGGTCTCTACCGTGCCCACCGACACATGCCATAGTAGTAGCGAGGGGTATAAACCCGCGCTACTACTAAGTTGATAGTAGTAGCGCGGTTTTATACCCCTCGCTACTACTAAGTACGAGGTAGGTGAAGTCGCCATATCTTCGGCCGAATCCCCATCTCCTCCCCCAAATCCCTCCTCTCTTCCACCACTCTGTCCTCTCACTTTCCATACGCTCTCACATGGACCTCTTGCCCATGCACCCATCCTCCTCCATGGCGTCGAAAGAGGCCGCCTCCTCGCGCCACCGGCATCTAGGAGCTCGCCGGTCTTCCACCGACGTCTAGGAGGCCGCCGCCCCGCGCCACCACACCGGAGCACCTCGCCACCGGTGACTAGCTCCGCTGCTCCCTACATCACCTTCCTCTCTCCCTCGGTTTTCCTTTTCTCTCTCTCCCTCTAGTTTGACTCACCCTCCCATGTCCATGCCCGTGCAGGTCGTCACCATGGATGACCCGGAGTTATCTGGCATGGTCGGGAAGAGGAGCCCCATGCCGCGGCCTGGCTCTGCCATAGAAATGGGCCCTCTCCAACAGCCACTGCTGGATCTGGTCTTCCGCGGTCCGTTCATGCCCCCGGCGACGCCAATCATCGCTAGATCTTACCATTGTTGCCATTGACAGCACGCACGGGATTGAGATTTTTTTTGTTTTTGAAAGTAATAGCAGTAGCGCGGGGTATAAGACCTACTACAGCTAATTAGCAGTTGCACTGTTTGCAACAAATGCTACAGCTAACCATGTATAGCAGTAGCGTGTGTCAACACGCGCTACTACTACAAGTTAGTTGTGGCGCCGTATCAGTAGCGCGGGCACCCACGCTACTGATACACCCAAAACCCGCGCTGCTGCTAGGCTTTTCCCTAGTAGTGTACTTGCGCCTATGATGGAGTGAGGGATTATGGTACTTAGGGGGGTGCGTGTCACATGGAGAGAGAACAAGAACGGAGAGTGTTGGATGGGTCTATATGTACAGCGTGAGCGAGACATGTGTATGTGTGAACCAGGGAGATATAAGGTCAGTTTGGCTTGCGTCTTGAGCATCTTTTGCCTGGCCTGGGGTTATGGCTGGATTTCATGCACGCTTGTTTGGTTTCTACCCTGTGAAAAAGAAAGCCCGCCTGGCCTGGGTTCCCTTGCACTTTAATTAGCCTGGCTGAACTCCAGACACTGCAAGTAGCCTGGACCAGGCGACCAATTTCGAACGCCTGGCCGTGCCTGGTCGTGCGACCACGAGGCTAACAGCAACATGGATGGATATTAGCATTAAATAATTGATGCATGGATTGATTGATGGAACGTTGATGCTTTGCCTGGCCCAGGCATGAACCAAATGCTCCAGCACCACACAAGCCTGGCCAGGCAGAAATATTTTACATCTCACATCCACACCAGGCAGTACTGGCCATCAAGGCATGAGGGTCAAGTCACAAACCAAACTGACCAATAAAGTTTGAGAGAGATTGAGGTGCCCCGATAAGGATGAGTGGTGCGTCAGATAGCTGAGAGGGGGAAAGAGATATTCCATCCGCTCGATAATGCAGTGCATGTAAATTTTTTAGAAGTCAAACTTTGGAAACTTTGATCAGGTTTACGCAAATGTTATTTATATCTACAATACCAAAGATACATCATACAAAACTACATCTCATGGTGAATCTAATGGTATATGTTTGTCGTACTAGATGTAATTCTTTTTCTCCACGTACATGGTCAAACTTTGTGATGTTTGACTTTTCAATAAATATATATGCTATGGACCGAGGAGAGTGCCTCAGTCGAGAAAGATCAAGTGTGTGTGAAGGAGAATGAGTAAGTGTGCAAAAAGAGTATGTGTGTGAAAGAGAAAGTGACAACAGACGATATATTAGAGAGAGAGAGTGTGTGTTTTTTTGTTTCTTATGCGAACATATCACGCATGCATCTCATAGATGGAAAAGCGAGGCGAGGAGATACACGAAGATAGCTAGTGTGTGATTGTTTGCAACGGAGAGAGACACCCCTATAGCACATGTCCAATAGAGGTCTGGCCAACAAGGAACAAAGGTCGAGAGGGACACGTGGATGGCATGGACACATGGGGAGGGAGAGAGGGTGTGTTTGTGATAGAGAGATCCCCTCGAGATCGTGAGGGGACTATATGGGTGGGAGATCGTGGGAGTGATTGCGCGATAGAAAGATGCCCCAAGAGAGATCGAGATAGACCATGCACATGTTTGTGATGGAGACTAAGATTAGCTAGTCATATACATATAGGGGGACTGCGTGTGCCTACAATTGTGTGAGAGACCATCATACTTGGCTAGATGGGCATGAGATTGTGTGTTTGTGCGTGTGAGATGGAGAGAGAACGAGGGAGAGAGATAGAGTTTTAGATGGTCCTATCGAGTGCGAGTGAGATATGCATGTGTATGTGTGACCCGGGTGGATGGAGAGTTTGAGAGAGGGGGGAGAGCTCCGAGACGACAGAGTGGTGCGTGAGAGAGTTACGGGCAAAGAGCCAAGGAATTTGTGTGCGTACGATGAGTGCACCCAAGATATCTAGCTTGGACTAGCTAGAGTATCATACATAGTGTGCGAGAGAGACCTATAGATGGTGTATATATGCATGCGAACTAGAAAGACCCCCCCCCACACACACACACACAAAGAGAGAGAGATGGAGAGAAAGGGAGAGGGACCAACAAGGTTTTTGTGTCGGATGCGTTTGATAGAATTGAAGATTGTCGGAGAGAGAGAGAGAGAGAGAGAGAGAGAGAGAGAGAGAGAGAGAGAGAGAGAGAGAGAACAGGAGTCGGGGAGAGGGGGAAGTCACGTTTTATGCATCAAAGACTGAAATAAACCATGTTTCGATATAAACTTGCATTCAAATATTTAAATTGGAGAACATGTTGTCTGCAATCCAGACATGAACGGATATATGCGTATATCAAACAAGTTCATTAATTTGACTTTCAACATGTTCATGGAGTACTATAATACTGTACAACATGCTACTCAATTGAGGTGTTCAATTTTGGATTTAGTTCACTATTTTGACCTACTGAACGAGCTATTTCATTGAATCAAGATATTTCATTTTGGGTTTGGTTCGCGTTTTTGAGTGGGTCAACTATTTGTCATATAGTAAATCGCTAGCAACGAGCATGTAAAAACACATTACTCCCGAGCATCATCTCTCCATCTAAAAAAGAAGGGATAATTAGATTTATGCCCCTAGTTGTGTCCCACTCGTCTGTTTTACCCCTAATTCCCAAAAGTCACCGGTTCTATCCAAGTCACTTTGCTCCTCTTTTGCTTTTGCCCTTTGACCAGTTGACTGTCAGTTTGAAAACTTCATAACTAATTCATACTATATCAGAAAAATGCAAATAAGATACCAAAATGTTCAGAAAAACATCACCTCTATGTGAGTGTCATTTGCATTCATGAAAAAAGTGTTGGAAAGTGCCCATCCGAGTTTTAGCTCTTCGGCTACCACCATGAATAGTAAAATCTAAAAAAGTTCAAAAAAATTCAAAAAAAATTGGTGGCAAAGAATGACAAATGTTTTAAGTGCCTGCCAAGGTTCAGCAGGGAATAACATTCGTGGATGCTGCTGCAAAAAAAAACAATCAGCACTCCAAAATAGATTATTTTTTGCCACGACTTCCACAAATGTCATTCCCTAAAGAAACTTGGCAAGCACTTAGAACATTTTTCGTTCTTTGCCACCATTTTTTTTTGATTTTTTTTGAATTTTTTTAGAGTTTACTATCCATGGTGGTATCAAAAGAGCTAAAACTCGGATGTGCACTTTCCAACACATTTTTCATGAATGCAAATGACACTCACATACAGGTGATGTTTTTCTGAACATTTTGGTATCTTATTTGCATTTTTCTGATCTAGTATGAATCAGTTATGAAGTTTTCAAACTGACGGTCAAACGGTCAAAGGGCAAAAGCATAAGAGGAGCAAAGTGACTTGGACAGAACTGGTGACTTTTGGAAATTAGGGGTAAAACAGATGAGTGGGACACAACTAGGGGCATAAATCTAATTATCCCAAAAAAGAAGTGGCAAGCTAATATTTCAAAATTTGATTCGAATCGACTTCGTAAGGTAGACGTGGACGCTCGTTCTCCCAAAATTTGAACAAACCGTTAAACATCCTCTCTGCTCGGTGGAATTCGCCCGAGCAAATAAATGGGAGACGCGAAATTACCATCCTATGTGGGACACGCATCAATTGGCCGTACATCGAGGGTAGGTTCGTAACTTCATCCTAGCGCGCCTTCTCCTCGGCTGAAATGACATGTGCCGAATAATTCATAAACCATGGTCGGCAAAACACGCTCTCCTCGCCCGAAGTAGCTCGTGCCCACTATTTCAAAACACGCTCTCCTCGCCTGAAATTGCTCGCGCCCACTATAGTTCAAAACACGCCCTCCTCACCCGAAATTGCTCCCGCCCACTATTTGGGGAGAAGCAAAGTTACTCTACTATCCTTGACCCTCAGTACACAGACCCAAGCCGAGAAGCCTATAGGCAAGGGTAGAACTGTAACTCCCCCTCACATTTTAGACAAATGCGTCGGTAAGACATGGTTCCACTCCCCTCC
>NC_041389.1:465597994-465665438 GCF_002162155.2 Triticum dicoccoides | reverse complement strand
CCCACCCCCATTCATACCTCGTAGGCGCCAAATCACCTTCTCCCCGGGAAGCTCCCTTCTCCCGAGCCACGAAACCTCAGACCCACCTCCATGGCGCCCCCACCGCACCAATTTCACAGCCGCCCTCCTCCCTAATGTCGGAGATGCTATCCATTTGCCGTCGTGCACTGGGTCTTGTGCCTCTTACTCCGTGCTGCTGGTGCTGCCTCGACGGCGGCCACGTGAACCGTACCGGAGCCGATTCACCCTCGCCGTTGTTCACGGCGCCAGAGCTCCAACTTTGGATCCGTCCAGGGTCCTGGCGCTGCTTCCTCGTAGCCGTCGACCGTCGCGACATCGCTTTTCCCCTGCCGCCGGTCGCCACCGCAACCGTGCCGGCCTCATCGACTCGGCAGCTGGACCTGCCTACTTCACCATGCCGCTAGATAGGTCGCACCCTCATCTCAAATCACTTTATTTAGGCGTCAGTTGTCTGAATTTTTATTCTGGGCCAATCGATTCCCTATGGGAAGCAGCACCCCTCGAGGTGGCGGAGCTCCTAGGCTGCCGGTTGGCTGGTGTCTAACGTAAGGGTGCGGGGCCGCAAGTTCGCCGCGGAAGTAGCGCTTAGATGGCTATCTTTTAGAGTTGTGTGGGTTGAAGGTACTACCGCCGCCGGATCTGGATGATGGGGAGTCTTTGTGGATTGGCCCGGGGGCGGCGCAACCACAGCAGTGCGGTGGGGCGGGGAGCGGGGTTTTGGCCGGGGCCACGGACGGCGGAGGCAGGATGCTCTGCCCATGGTTGCTGGCTCTTCAGGGAAGATTCCGAACAGTGTCAGCCGGGAGGCACAAGACGGCCATCAAGCCATCCGGCGTAGATCGGATAGTACCAAAATAAAATAAAATTGTGTGACCCAATTTAGTCTTCAGTCAACAGACGTGTGACCACTCTCGTACCTTGCTGCTTATCTCTTAGTTTATTTCTTCAGATCAAAGAGATATGTCGTTCTTAACATTATGTGTTATCTGCATCTTCAGACACACCGTCTTCCGACTCACCGCAGCTGCTCCAACAAGGGAAGCATACACCAGAAGGGAGCTATAGTCCCCACTCAACAATTCCCTACATCGAATGCGCGTGCCTGACATGGACAACCACAACAACTGCAGGGCCATCAACAAGTAAGCACATGATGCTCACTCCTATGGATGGCAGCCAGATAGGTTGTACCCTCATCTTACTTGTGTGCAACATTTATGGCTTTGTTATTCATCTAAGCATGGAAAATAGATCATCACATTTCACTGTATATTCATGCTGATCTCTTACGGGTCTTGTTCAGGAGTTAACGATGTTCCATAGTTCAGCTAAGATGCTTGTTCTTTAGGTAACGTTGTTCCATAGTTATCATCCATCAGCCAACGCTATCCCATAGGCTGGTGATTATAGTATTATACCACTTCTAGTATTACCTATGTTGTTCTTTAATACTTTTGTGTGCCATCTAGTTAATCTTGAGTACAAACGATACATATTCTATAGCTTTCATCTGTGTTCTCCCTTTAGTTCATGAGACTTGTTGCATGCTGATCATACATGTCATTACATAAATCTAACTACTAGTTGTCTTCCATGCATGTCAGATATAATTGCACACACTGATATATCCACAAGAACCTCACTGAGCAATGTAAAGGCCAATAAACTTGATGTCAATGATACCCAATATGATGGAACATGTAAAGGCAGTTCTTCAGAAGACTTGCAGAAAGATGATGAATCCTCTACACCCCACAAGGTCCTTGCTCTAACTTGGCCTGTGATATGGGTACAACATGCATATAATGTCCTGGAGTGTATCTACTCTGTTGCAATGCCATGTGCTTAGCATGCTGATCATGCATGTAAATATGTCATGCCTTCCTGTTTTTCAGTACCTATTCCATTCATGATAACATGTTTTCAAATTCAAGTACTGACATTCTACTCTATCGCAATGCCATCTGCTTAATTTGGACATCATGCTTCTGAATATCTTATGCATTGTTATTCATCAGTATGTACTTCATCTGTCTACCATACCATGTTTTTTTACATTGAAGTGTTGTTCTAGTGCTTTGTTGCAATGCCATCTTAGTTTCCCAATCATACACGTGTATGTTGCCTTAGTTATTACTATAAGTATTCCGCTAGCATACAGTTTTACATTCAACTAGTGTTTTTTTTGTTGTGTTGTCCTGTGGTATCCCTAGCTCTTACACCATACTCCCTCCGTCCGGATTACATGTTGCCGAAATGGATAAAAAGGATGTATCTAGAACTGAAATACGCCTAGACCCATACATTTTTTTCCGGATGGAGGGAATACATGTCAATATGTCATGCCTTTCTATTATTCTTAAGTACCTATTCCATCTCTCTGATGTCGCATGTTTTATAATTAAAGCACCATTCTTCTATACAAGGCATGCAAGGGGAAGACGACTATGTTAGAATCTGAAGGGTTACAAACAAGGCCTTTGCAAAAGATCCAAATGCCCAGAGATAATAAACCAACTCCAGTTTTTATAGATACTACTCCAGCACAGAGAAACCCAACTCCTACTGATAATAAGCAGAGTCCAGTGGCCAAAGAACTAGTCCGCTCCAGTACAGCAAAAATATGTCAACTACATTCTAAGAAGCGTGTGCGTATCCTTGCATCATGAAATTTTATAGCATGCTGATCATATTTTCTATATGTTTCTTACCCATCTCTCTTTTAGAAAATAAGCTTAACAGATAGAAGAATTTCTGCAATGGTATCATTTATGAGGAAAGATTCTTGTAGGAATTCTCTGTGCTCCAATGTAGATGTAAGTACCTGTTGTATATCACTATATTTTTACATCAGTGTGTATTTTGTTAATCGGCGCGAATCCAACCTTTATCTGATCTAAATTTAGTTGTAGCAAAATGTATGATTAAAGGCCACAATGTTGATTTTTGTAAGGAAAACTGCCTGGTAGTTCTGCATCCTGAGCTGCATGAGTGTACTATCTCATATCAGTGGGTTTGAAAACTTTGGTTCTGCAGTGGGGTTTTCAGTGTTTTTTTACTTTGTTGTCCTATCCTATCCCTAGCTCTTACATCATACTCCCTCCATCCGGATTACATGTCACAGAAATGGATAAAACTCGATGTATCTAGAACTGAAATATGCCTAGACCCATCCATTTATTTCCGGATGGAGGGAATACATGTCAATATGTCATGCCTTTCTATTCTTCGGTACCTATTCCATCTCTGTTGTAGCATGTTTTATAGCTGAAACACCATTCTTCTATATATGGCATGCAAGGGGAAGACGGCTATGTTAGAATCTGAAGGGTTACAGACCAGTCTTTGCAAAAGATCCAAATGCCAGGAGATAATAAACCAACTCCATTTTTCATAGATACAGCTTCAGCACAGAGAAACCCAACTCCCACTAATAATAAGCAGATTCCAGTGGCCAAAGAACTAGTCCACTCCAGTCCAGCAAAAGAATGTCAACTCCATTCTAAGAAGCGTGTGTGTATCCTCGCATCATGAAATTTTATAGCATTCTGATCATATTTTCTACATGTTTCTTACCCATCTCTCTTTTCGAAAATAAGGTTAAATGATAGAAGACTTCCTCCATTGGGATCGTATTCGAGGAAAATATCTTGCGGGAATCCTCTATGCTCCAATGTTGATGTAAGTACATGTTGTATATCACTATATTTTTACATCAGCATGTATTTTGTTAATCGGCGTCAAGCTAACCTTTATCTGATCTAAAATTAGTTGTAGCAAAATGTTAAAGGCGCCAATGTTGATTTTTGTAAGGAAAACTGCCTGGTAGTTTTGCATACTGAGCTGCATGAATGTACTATCTCATATCACGCACATTACTGAATTGTAGTGCTTCTCTGGTTGCCCATTCATTCATTGTGTCAATGTTGCTTTCGTATTACCTTACCTGGCTTATGATAGCTGTGCCATATTGTGTTAATTTGGTGTAGGCTAGTTGCCCAAACGTTCGTTGTGTCAATGTTGCTTTCCTATTATCTTACTTGGCCAATGATAGCAATGCTAGTGTGTTAATTTTGTGCAGGCTGCTGAAGATAAGAAGACAAACTCTGAAAACAGCAAGGCAACCCCATTGTTTCTTTCCAGTAAATCTAGGCCAGGTAATATGGCAATAACTCATGATTAATCTGTTTGGTTCCCATCATAATTTATGTTATGATGAAGTGGTCGAGACACTCTCCACTATCAATAATACAAGCCTGCCAAAATCTCCATCTGAATCTGTTCAGTATCCTCTGTCTCGAATGCAACGGAATAAATGTATGTTTGTGAACCAATTAATGGCTGAAGCAATGATGGAAATGGTGGATGAATTAGAGGTGCAGAGTCGTGCGACCCAACAACTGATCAATGTTTTCAGAGACAGTGTAGCAAAGCAACAAGAACTTGCCCACATGCTTATGGGCGTCATCTGTGCTGAGGTTGTAGATTGTGACGTTGTAGATGGTTAGGTTCTCCTCATTTATTTGCACTGGCATCAATCTTTGATTGCCCAGTGGATGTAATTTCTTGTAATATATGCTGGATGTGCAACGTTATTCCCTGTATGCCGTACCTTTGCTTGATCGGTTTTGGTCCTATGCATAATTACTCGTACGAACCTTAGTGGGCCCATTAAGTTAATGGGCCGTTACTAGGCCGAAAGTTAATGGTCGGCCCTCTTACCTCCCGGGTCGTTAATAGGCTGACATCGAAGCGGGCAACAGGTGGCCCCAATTTATTTCATGGTCCGTTAACAGGCTGTTACTAAGTTTGGGCTACATATGGCCCAACTATACTGTAGGCCTTTAGCAGGCCGAAAGAGACAGCGGGCTTGTACTGGACCATGAAGAGCATGGGCCACTAAGAGGCCGAAAGTCAGGTCGTATTGTAAATGGCCCAACTGTGTTGTGGGCCTTTAGCAGGCCGAAAGAGAAACCGGGATGGTATTGGACCATGAAGGGCATGGGCCGTTAAAAGGCCAAAATTAAGGTCTGACTACAAATGGCCCAACTCATTTATGGTCCGTTAACAGGCCGAAAGGCACACAGGGCCAGGAATTGGCCCAACACTTAAATGGGCCGCTAAAAGGACAAAACTCAGGTCCGACTACAAATGGCCCAACTGATTTATGGGCCGTCAACAGGCTGAAAGTGACACCGGGCCAGAAATTGGCCCAACACTTAAATGTGCCGCTAAAAGGCCGAAACTCAGGTCTGACTACAAATGGCCCATCTGATTTATGGGCCATCAACAGGTTGAAAGACACACCAGGCCGGAAACTAGCCCAACATTTAAATGGGTCGCTAAAAGGCTGAAAGATGTACATCCTGAAAATTGGCCCATCCATTAAATGGGCCGTTGACAGGCCAAAATCTCATTGGGCCGATACTGAGCCCAAATATATAGTGGGCTGTTAACGGGCTCGAACTGACGATGGGCTGCAATGGTGTCAAATCTTTAACGGGCCATTGACGGGCCGAATTGGCACATCTCGTATGGGACGCGGGCTTAAATGGACCTGACACAAGTAGGCCTTATATGGGACGGCCTGCTAATTTTTACTGGGCCGGCCTTTTGCACCGGAATGGGCCACTGTTGGGCCATGCCATGTGTCGACCTATCATAGGCGCCTCTTGTACAATGAGTGGATGACATCTGTCCCAACGGTGAGGCAACACGTGTTTCCTGCGTCCAATGATGATTTTACATGTGGAAAATCCCCATTGGTCCGGGATGTTAATGGGTTATCGGATCCAAAACCGGACCCGCTAGCTTAACGGCGTTCCGTTACGGTGGATGCCACGTGTCGGTCACCCTTGATGAAAGCACTTCTGTGACGCGCGATTTATCGTCATGGAAGTGGACACTTCCGTGATGATAATTTTGGTAATGTCATGGAACACTTCTATGACAACACAGGTATGACTATCTTGATTCTGTCATAAAATCGTCATGGATGTACATGCATGACAAAAAACGCGACCTACTGTGACAAACATGTATCATCACGGAAGTGTATTTTTTTGTAGTGCTTCTAGAGTTTCTTTTCCTCCCGTTGTTATGTTGGTTGGAGTTCTCAAACTAAGACGACAAGACAATGATGGTAATCGAATGACGTTCTTATGAAGTGCAACCTAGTTCGTGAAGTTTTTGTTATTTTGTGTTCCCCCTTCCATCTTGCCCTATGCTTGAATCTCGGGATGAGATTCTTGTTTAGTGGGGTTGAGTTGTCACAGCCCTAGATCAGCTCTTGTTTGACTTTGCTTGCTCATCATGCCATCATGTTTAAATTTCTCTTTAAACTTGAAATGGGGATCAACAAACTACAGAACCACACCCCCCCTTGAAAATACCAGGTTCAACTGAAAAACATTTCAATGAACCCAAAATGCCCTTCATAAAAGTTCTTCATTTTTGAATTGGTCTAGAACCACTCCCAAAAATGGTGCACATTTTTCTAGGCCATTCTAGATTATTGAATTAAATTATACAGTATTTGTTCTTGGACATTTAAATGCTATAAATAATTTTAACTGTCCAAATAATCTTGAAGGTAAATGAGGTCTGTTGGAAAGAATCCAAACAGTACCCACAAATATTTTCAGGATTTTTGAAAATGCTCTGCCATTTTTATAAAGCCAAAACAATTGCAGAAAATAGAAAACAGAAAACAATAGAAAAAAAGAGAGAGGAAGGAAACATACGTGGGCTTACCTCCTGTGCAGCCCACCCGGCGGCCTAGCTGGTGGCCCAGCCCACTGGCCGAAGCGGTCGTCTTCAACCTCTACCAGTAGGCAGAGGCGTGTCGACGCGCGCGCGCCCGAGGCCTCCACTGTCGGCATTCTAGGAATGGGGGTCCCCAGACTTGCCTGCCTGCGGCCTGCGGCGTGGCTCAAAGGGGGCCCAGCGCAGCCCATCTTCATCAACACAAGCTCAAGACCCTCGCAAGGGGCCAAGCCTCGCGGGGCGGACGACAAGGAGCTTCCTCACGCACGACCTCATCAGGCGGGCTCACGAGGAGGCGGAGAGTTCAAGGCGGGATACCTCGTGAGGTGCCCATGATGCAAGCCATGACGACCAAGGGCGCCAGTCGGGCGCCAGCCCGCGCAGTGTCCTCCTTTCCTCTTTGGTGCAAAGGGAGCAAGCGCAGGTGAGAGCATCAAGCAAAGGCACCCATTTCGTTGCAACGAGACCAAGACCAGCCCAACGGCAGGGAGGAAGTCATTGTGGAGCCCAAGCAGGCGTCACCACCAGAGCCTTTGACAGGCGAGAACCAACTTTAGTCAGGATAGGTGTACCCGTTGTTCCCCTTTAAAATGGCCAATTGTTGGCGCCCTTCCCGCTCAATATTTGGGGAGAGGCCCAAGGCCTTTGCCTATAAATAGGACTAGCCACCCCCAGGGTAGAGGCATCTGGATCCTCACCAAGAAACCAGTAGATAGAGCGACTGAACTCCTCCTAGTAGTTCATCACATCAGTCAAGAACAGACCCACGCGAGGCTGTTCTTCCTTGTATTGTTCATCATCAGCCCAGGAGGCAATCCACCACACCACACACTGGAGTAGGGTATTACACCACAATGGTGGCCTGAACCAGTATAAACCCCGTGTCTCTTGTGTTGATTCTTTCGTAATTTAGATCCTAGCGATTCGGCGAGGAGCAGGTAGATAGAAGGCGAAACCTCCGCGCGCACCCCAGTGTTCGAACCTCAAGGGTCTGCTGGAACCCGAAATCCGACATTTGGCGCGCCAGGTAGGGGTGTGCCGGAATTTGTCTTCCGTCGCCCTGTTCTTCTCCGACCATCGCATCCATGTCAGATGCTCGTCGGGCCCGCGCCGAGCGCAGAGCCGCCCTTGCTTCCTGTGTCGCCCAGACGGCTCCCGTCGGCGGGCGTCCTCGTCGTTCCCCGTCACCTGCCGTCGACACCGCCACCGGCCCGGTGGGGAACGGGCAGCAAGCATCGTCCCAGAATCCCTCCGTGGCCTCTTGGGGAGAGCCATGCGGCCTCTTCCTCAGCCACCCCGTCACGCCGGCTCCCTCGATCGTCGCGGCCCTCCTGGGCGGCTCACAGGCGCCGCCCTCCAGCCACCACGTCAAGCCATTCGTCCGCTGGGTCGGCGCCGCCTCCACGTGGCAGGAGGCTCCCCCGGGCCGGTCGGAGCCATCGGCCAGGCTGGCCTTTAGCTCTAAGGACCACCCCTCTAACTCGGCCTGCTCGGGTGCGCTCCCCATGCTCTGCACGCCCACCATCTGCCAGGTGGCTGTCACCAGGACTCTCATTGACGGCGGCGCGGGCCTCAGCATGCTCTCAGTTGAGGCCTTCAACCTCCTCTGCATACCCCGGGAGCGGCTGCAACCCAGCCGGCCTTTCTCGGGCGTCGGAGGCGGGTCGTCCACCTCCTTGGGACAGATCCAGCTCCCGGTAACTTTCGGCACCTACGACAATTTCCACACGGAGCTGGTCGATTTCGACATCGCCCCCATCGGCCTCCCCTACAACGCCATCCATGGCTATCCAGCACTGGCCAAATTCATGGGCGCGACTCACCCGGCGTACAACCTCATGAAGATGCCCGGGAGCAACGGTGTTCTCACCGTGCCCAGGGACACCGGAGATGCACTACGAGTACTCAAGCTCGCCCTCAAGACGGCGACGGCGGCACGGCCCGCCAACGCAGAAACCCCCAAGCCCAAGGGGGCTGCGCCAACCAAGAAGAAACAGTTGTTCACCTAAGACAAGGCAGAGACCAAGCAGATACCTATCGACGAGGACGGGTCCACTAACGCCACTTTCACCATAGGCGCCAACCTCGGGCCCGAGTAGGAGGAAGCCCTGGTCAAGTTCCTGTGCGCAAACAAGAAGGTGTTCGCCTGGGAGCCCGATCAGTTGGCAGGGATCCCACGGGGCGTAATCGAGCACCACCTCAACATGTGCCCCAACGTGCGCCCCGTGAAGCAGAAGGCGAGGAGGCAGTCCACTGAAAAGCAGGCCTTCATCGTCCAGGAGACCCGCAAGCTAGAAGCCGCGGGGGTTATCCAGATTGGTTGGCCAACCCCGTGGTTGTGCCAAAGAAGGGAGGGAAGGAGCGCATGTGTGTCGACTTCACCAACCTCAACAAAGCATGCCCGCAAGATCTGTTTCCTCTCCCTCGCATCGATCAGATCGTCGATTCCACCGCTGAGTGTGACCTGTTATGCTTCTTGGATGCCTTCTCCGGGTATCACCAGATCAAGATGGCGGTGGAAGACGTGGAGAAGATGGCCTTCCTGACCCCGTGTGGGGTGTACTGCTATACATGCATGCCGTTCGGACTACGCAATGCTAGGGCAACCTTCCAGCAGCTCATGCACATCACCTTGGGCCCGCAGCTCAGGAAGAATGTGGAGGCTTACGTCGACGACATCATAGTGAAGTCTCGCGAGGCCAAGACCCTGATACAAGACCTGGAGGAAACCTTCGCATGCCTCAACGCAGTGAGCCTGCGCCTCAACCCGGAGAAGTGTGTGTTTGGAGTCCCCTCGGGCAAGCTCTTGGGCTTCCTCGTGTCCCATTGAGGCATCGAGGCCAACCCAGAAAAGGTCAAGGCAATCGAGGACATGAGCCCACCAAAGACCCTCAGAGAAATGCAGAAGCTCACGGGGCGCGTGACTGCGCTGGGGCGCTTCATCTCCAGGTTAGGGGAGCGAGCGCTGCCTTTCTTCCAGTTGATGAAGAAAAAGGGGCCCTTTGAATGGACTGAAGAGGCCGACAAGGCGTTCCAAGATCTCAAGAGATACTTAACAAGCCCTCCGGTGATGGTGGCCCCACGCCCTCAAGAGCCCTTGGTACTCTACCTCGCCGCCACTCCTTACTCCGCCAGCGCGGCTCTGGTGGCAGTTAGGGAAGAGCATCGAACCAAAGCCACGGCTGCTACCCGTGTCAAGGCAAAGCAGGACCAAAAAGGACTCGTAGAGATCGCTACCACGGCTGAGGAGGATCAGCCGCCGCAGGGGAGCGCGCCGGGAACGGAGGAGGCCCCTCCCCCAGGCAACCAGCTTCCGGAGGCCCCATCGCCTCAACAGGCGCCACGGCCTCCGGAGGACGCCACTAGCACCGACGCTCCAAGCCTCGTCGAGCACCCGGTGTACTTCGTCAGCACGGTGTTGTGGGATGCGAGGGCACAGTACCCCATGCCACAGAAGCTCCTCCTCGCGCTACTCGTGGCCTCACGCAAGCTGCGGCACTACTTCTAGGGTCACCCGATCAAGGTTGTCTCAGCATACCCCTTGGAAAGGGTGCTCAGGAGCCCTAACTCGGCCGGAAGGGTCGCCGAGTGGAACATTGAACTGCAAGCGTTTCAGCTCGAATTCAGCACGACCAGGGTCATCAAGGGAGCCGCGCTAGCAGATTTTGTGGTTGAATGGACGGAGGCACCGGACCTCAAGGCCGACGAGGACCGATCCCTCTCCCCGGGAAGCGAGGCGCCAGAAGGCTGGGACATGTACTTGATGGAGCATTCTCCAGGCATGGAGCAGGGGCTGGGGCGGTGCTCATATCTCCTACTCAGGACAAGCTTTACTACGCCGTGCAGCTCTGTTTCCAGCAGGGTGAAAAGGTCTCCAACAATATAGCGGAGTACGAAGGACTGATAGCGGGCTTGAAGGCCGCCGCTGCCCTAGGGGTGAAGCGCCTTACTATCAAGGGCGACTCGCAACTCCTCGTCAATTTCTCCAACAAGGTATACGAGCCAAGAGATGAGCACATGGAAGCCTACCTTGCGGAGGTCCGCGGGATGGAGAAGCAGTTCTGGGGGTTGGAGCTACAGCACGTGCCCCGCGGCACTAATCAAGAGGCCGACGACATCGCCAAACGAGCCTCCAGGCGATTGCCCCAGGAGCCGGGCGTCTTCGAGGAACGGCTCTTCAAGCCCTCAGCCCTGCCATCATTATCGAACACAGCACAGCCTCGGGTGGAGCTTCCCCAGCCACCTGCCTCGGGAGCCCCAGCCTGTGGCCTGGCCTCAGGAGCACGCCTTCTCCTGATGATGGAGCCTTGGGAGGGGTGCTGGATCATAGAGCTCCGGAGCTACTTAACGCAAGGGACCCTGCTGGAGAAGGAGGAGGAAGCAGAGCGTGTGGCGCGGCAAGCTACAGCGTACTGCATCAGGGATGGAGAGCTCTACCGGAAACGACCAAACGATGTGTCCCTGCGTTGCATCACCAGGGAGCAAGGGAAGGAACTGCTGGCAGATATAAACAGTGGAGACTGTGGGCGTCATTCGTCGTCACAGACCCTCATTGGCAAGGCGTTCCGCAGCGGTTTCTATTGGCCTACTGCGCTCAATGACGCTGTCGAACTAGTGAAGGCTTGCGAGGCTTGCCAATTCCGTGCCAAGCAGATCCATCAACCGGCAGGAGGTCTGCAAACCATACCCCTCACGTGGCCATTTGTAGTCTGGGGGCTGGATATCCTGGGCCCGTTTCCTCAGGCGCCAGGGGGCTATCGCTACCTCTACATCGCCGTGGACAAGTTCACCAAGTGGGCTGAAGTCGAGGCCGTCCGCACCATCCATGTTGGTTCTGTGGTCAAGTTCATCAAGGGCATCGTGAGCCGGTTCGGGGTGCCGAACCGCATCATCACTGACAACGGTTCGCAGTTCACCAGTAACCTCTTCAAAACGTACTGTGCTAACCTTGGAACCCAGATATGCTACGCTTCGGTGGCGCACCCCCGAAGCAACGGCCAGGCCGAGCGGGCCAACGGAAAAGTCCTGAGGGGCCTCAAGACCAGAACGTTCAAGAAGAAACTGGAGGCCTGTGGCAGAGGTTGGCACGACGAGCTTCAGTCCGTGTTGTGGTCCATTCGCACAACCGCGATCAAGCCGACTGGGGAGACCCCCTTCTTCCTGGTCTACGGAGCCGAAGCGGTCCTCCCTCACGAGGTCAGGCGTCGTTCCGCGCGGGTCCTGGCGTTCGATGAGACGCAGCAGGACGCCATGCGGGGGATGGACCTCGTGCTGGGGGAGGAGCGTTGTCGAGAAGCCGCGCTGCGAGCGGCAAGGTACCAACAAGCACTGCGGCGATACCACTGCCGCAACATCCGCTCCAGAACTCTCGAGGTACGGGACCTCGTGCTCCGGCGGGTCCTCTCCAGGGAGGGACTACATAAGCTCTCTCCCATGTGGGAGGGCCCGTTCAAGGTTGTTCATGTTTCCAGGCCCGGCTCCGCGCGCTTGGAGACTCAGGAGGGAGTACCTGTCCAGAACGCGTGGAACATCCAGCACCTCTGGAGGTTTTACCCCTAAAAAGGCCTAGAGCCTGTGAAGAAGGCAAATGCCTGTGAAGCTCATCTTTTTGGAAAAGGCCCAGAGCCTATGAAGAAGGCGAATGCCTGTGAAGCTCATCTTTTTGGAAAAGGCCCAAAGCCTGTGAAGAAGGCGAATGCCTGTGAAGCTCATCTTTTTGGAAAAGGCCCAGAGCTTGTGAAGAAGGCGAATGCCTATGAAGCTCATCTTTTTGGAAAAGGCCCAGAGCCTGTGAAGAAGGCGAATGCCTGTGAAGCTCATCTTTATGGAAAAGGCCCAGAGCCTGTGAAGAAGGCGAATGCCTGTGAAGCTCATCTTTTTGAAAAAGGCCCAGAGCCTGTGAAGAAGGCGAACGCCTGTGAAGCTGTCACGTTTTGGGAAAGGCCCGGAGCCTGTGAAGAGGGCCAATGCCCGTGAAGCTTGCCTCCCTGAAGAAAGGCCCGGAGCCTGTGAAGAAGGCCAACGCCTGTGAAGCTCGCCGCCCGTGACACTCTCACGTAATAATGAGTTGGGGCTGTACACGCCCTGGAGTCTCAGGGGTGCTGGCCTCAGGCCCTGGGGCTCCCTCCCACGCCCAGTGGCAGCACTTAGCTCCGCGCTGGTGAGAAGATCTCGAATACTAGACTAGGTGCCGGACGCGGCTTTTTCATTTGCTTTCTGCAGTTGGCTAGTTCATTCTCATTTGGAGTTTTATCGAAACTATCGCCGCCTTTTGACTTGTGGTTCTTCGACTTTTTCGCTCTCCTGCCTTGATTTCTCTTGCGCAAGGGCTCGTGAGGTGGGAGCCCCGGGCGCCCTCGCAAGTGTTCTTGTCCCTATCGCTCGAGGTTTCACGGCCCAGGTCCACTACAGGAGCGCCCCTCCAATCCATGCCTCACGGGCACCATGACACGAATACAGGGCCTGGGTCGGTCGCCCCCACGGTTGAGGCTGGAGATTACCTACGCACGGGCATGCGACAGAAAGGAATAATACCGAAATAACAGAAACAGTACGATGATTGACGATGATAACCCAAACACGCCCCCACGGGGCCCCACACTGCTGTCTTTTTTGCGCAGGAGAAAAGAAAGGAAAGAACAAATTAGGCGAAGATCGCCCTACGCCGGCCCTCAGGGAAGACTCGAGCTGCCTCCGAAGCTCAGGCGGACTCCCTCTCGCGCTTCACCGGGGCGCGACGGCGGGCAGACCCGCTGCCGCCCTCCAAGTAGGAACGACGGCGTGGAGGCTGACCGCGGCCGCTGCTAGAAGAGTCGCTACCTGAAGAAGAGCTGGTGAAGCTTGAGGAGTCCCGGGCGCCGCGAACCATGCGCGCGCTGTCCTCTCCGTCCTCGTCGGGGCTGGGTCCCCGGCCGCGGTCGTCGTCTTCAGGGCAGCACCCTGCGCGGCGACCATCTTCCCCGAACACCCTCACATAGAGGGTGGCGTCGCCGTCGAACTTGAAGTGTAGAGTGCACCGGCGGCTCAGGCCACGAGCGCGGGCAAACGTCTGCCAGCCGCGGGTCAAGGCCAGGCTCCCGGCTGTGGAGACCTCCAGCGAAGCCCACGAGGCCCGGCTGCAGCAGCCATCTGCCTGGAGCCAGAGGCCGCCCAGGGCGCTAGCTGGGAGCTCACCTAGGAGGAAGTGAGGGAGCTGAAGCTGGGCACTGGTTGGCTCCGCCGCCCACACAATGAACTCCGGCAGCACCTCCGCAGTATGGAAGCGCGGCCTCGGGGGTCGCACGGCCGGAGCACGCCCCCCGACCATGGCCAGCCTCTCATCGCCGTGCAGAGAGCCACCTCCGCGATCGCGGGGGGCTGCCGTGGAGGCCACAGGATGTTTGCGGGGGCGACCTCGACCGCGCTTTGGCGGGGGAGAGGTAGTCTCGACCTGGCGAACTTTTTCTTTCTCTGCGGCCGAGAACTTCCTTGGCGGAGCCATGGAGAAGAAGGAGAAGCGAGAGGGGATAGACTGGAAGGGTGCGCGCCGTTCCGTACTTATAGCCAGAGAAGGCCAACCATCGACCTCCACGATCACAGGTAATCATGACCCGCTTTGCATGCAGGGACTTGTCGAATTCGTGCAGTTGCCGAGGCGTCGTGGGGAAGCGGAGGCGCCCATGTCCAATAAACCGCCACACGGCGCCCAAGGCCGCAGGATATTAGGGCCCGCGATGCTGCGCACTTGCCCTTTCGCCTCTCTGCTCGGCCAAGTCCGGGCGCGCCGTGGGCCGGGTGGCTACTGTCGGCGTTCTGGGAACGGCGGTCCCCAGACTTGCCTGCCTGCGGCCTGCGTCGTGGCTCAAAGGGGGCCCAGCACGGCCCATCTTCATCAACACAAGCTCAAGACCCTCGCGAGGGGCCAAGCCTCACGGGGCGGACGACAAGGATCTTCCTCAGGCACGGCCTCATCAGGCGGGCTCACGAGGAGGCGGAGAGTTCAAGGAGGGATACCTCGTGAGGTGCCCATGACGCAAGCCATGACGACCAAGGGCGCCAGTCGGGTGCCAGCCCGCGCAATGTCCTCCTTTCCTCTTTGGTGCAAATGGAGCAAGCGCAGGCGAGAGCATCAAGCAAAGGCACCCATTTCGGTGCAACGAGACCAAGACCAGCCCAACGGCAGGGAGGAAGTCATTGTGGAGCCCAAGCAGGCGTCACCACCAGAGCCTTTGACAGGCGATGACCAACTTTAGTCAGGATAGGTGTACCCGATGTTCCCCTTTAAAATGGCCAATTGTTGGCGCCCTTCCCGCTCAATATTTGGGGAGAGGCCCAAGGCCTTTGCCTATAAATAGGACTAGCCAGCCCCAGGGTAGAGGCATCTGGATCCTCACCAAGAAACCAGTAGATAGAGCGACTGAACTCCTCCTAGCAGTTCATCGCATCAGTCAAGAACAGACCCTCGTGAGGCTGTTCTTCCTTGTATTGTTCATCATCAGCCCAGGAGGCAATCCACCACACCACACACTGGAGTACGGTATTACACCACAATGGTGGCCTGAACCAGTATAAACCCCATGTCTCTTGTGTTGATTCTTTCGTAGTGAAGATCCTAGCGATTCGGCGAGGAGCAGGTAGATAGAGGGCGAAACCTCCGCGCGCACCCCAGTGTTCGAACCTCAAGGGTCTGCCGGAACCCGAAATCCGACATCCACCTCCTGCCTGCCTTGCTGTACCCCTCCCCGCCCTTCTGATCACGCCACGGAGACACCCCGAGCCCCCTGGTCCTTCTCCCACTCTCGCAGCTCACTCTCCCCTCCCCTGCTCTCCCCCTGTAGCACATCCAAGAGCCGTCGTTGCCGCATCTTGCTGCTCGTGCGGCTACAGCCACTCCCTCGCTCCCTCTGCGCGTTCCCGAGCTCCGCCATGACCCCGTGGAGCAACACACCCGACGCATGCGACCAGAAGAGGCCCCGGTCGACCGGACCATCGTTGTCTTCACCTCCGGTACCCGGAGATCGACTCCGTCGATTCGCCTCGTCCAGGGTGACCCCGAGGCTGCTGACCTACCCTGCCGCATCGCCATGAGCTCCTCTTTCTCCTCCCCCTAACCACGTTGCTCTACTCGTCCCCTAGCTAGCGCTGCCGCCATGGCCAAAGATTTGGTCGTCGCCTCGCTCGCCGTCGTTGCAGTTTCCGACCACCCAGCACCTCCCGTTGCTACCAAACGACGTGCCTCACCGCGCTGTGTCCGTTGAGCCCAGCCACGCGACCTCCCGTCGCCGGAGCTGGCAGAACGAGCGACCTCGCCGTGCCCTGTTTACGCCGGTAATTAGTCGCCGGAGTTGATGATGTGGCTGGCCTAATTAGCGCTAACCACCGATTAGTTAACCCCAGGGTCAATGATAGACGACCCCACCCCCTTAATTAACCACAGGGTTATTCCCTTTTAAAATTAAGCTAATGCACGTGGCCCCACCGGTTGGTTTGACCTTGCCACCTCAGCGTTGACCAGGCCCCACTGGTCAGCTGAAAGCACAAGTGCTCCCTAGGTGGTTTTGGTAATTAATGTCAACATATCTCTTGTTGGACTAACACTTTTATCTAGTATGTTTCAGATAAGTTCAACAATGGAGTGGCATGGACTAAAGGATGTGGGAACTCCTTCAAGATGCTAAGGACAAAGGATTGGCTCAAGCTTCAAGCTCAAGACTCTTCATTTTCCATTTTAGTGATCCAAGATCACATTGAGTCTATAGGAAAAGCCAATACTATCAAGGAGGGATGAGGTGTTGCTTAATGAGTTTCTTGCTCCACGGTGCTTAGTGATATGCTCCATAACCCTCAACTACTTTCCCACTCCCACACATGTGTCCTAAAACCTAAAGTCAAACTCGGCCCCACTAATTCTTTCTATCCGGAGCCACCGAGTTTGAATGTCATAGCCACTGCCACAAACCCTAGGCAAATCGGTCTCACCGATAGGGATCTCGGTCTCACCGAGATAGGATTGTAATCTCTTTGTCTATGTCCATTATCAAAATTGGTCTCACCGAGTTTGAAGAATCGGTACTACCGAGATTACAATGCAAACTTCCTGGTTGACTCATTACCAAAATCGGTCCCACCGAGTTTGTGTAATCGGTCAAACCGAGTTTGCCTGACCAACTCTCTGGAAAGCTTATTACCAAAATCGGCCTCACCAAGTTTGTGTAATCGGTCTTATCGAGATTACGTTATGCCCTAACCCTAACCGAATCGGTCCTACCGAGTTGCATATCGGTCCCACTGAAAATCCTAACGGCCACTAGGTTTGCTAAATCGGTCTGACCGAGACTGTTGAATCGGTCCCACCGAGTTTGGTAAATTGTGTGTAACGGTTATATTTTGTGTGGAGGCTATATATACCCCTCCACCTCCTCTTCATTCGTGGAGAGAGCCATCAGACTGAACCTACACTTCCAGCATACATTTTCTGAGAGAGAACTACCTACTCATGTGTTGAGACCAAGATATTCCATTCCTACTATATGAATCTTGATCTCTAGCGTTCCCCAAGTTGCTTTCCACTCAAATCTTCTTTCCACCAGATCCAAATCCTATGAGAGAGAGTTGAGTGTTGGGGAGACTATCATTTGAAGCACAAGAGCAAGGAGTTCATCATCAGCGCACCATTTGTTACTTCTTGGAGAGTGGTGTCTCCTAGATTGGCTAGGTGTCACTTGGGAGCCTCCGACAAGGTTGTGGAGTTGAACCAAGGAGTTTGTAAGGGCAAGGAGATCGCCTACTTCGTGAAGATCTACCACTAGTGAGGCAAGTCCTTCGTGGGCGATGGCCATGGTGGGACAGACAAGGTTGCTTCTTCGTGGACCCTCCGTGGGTGGAGCCCTCCGTGGAGTCGCGCAACCGTTTCCCTTCGTGGGTTGAAGTCTCCATCAACGTGGATGTACGATAGCACCACCTATCGGAACCACACCAAAAACATCCGTGTCTCCAATTGCGTTTGAATCCTCCAAAACCCTTCCCTTTATATTCTTGCAAGTTGCATGCTTTACTTTCCGCTGCTCATATACTCTTGCATGCTTGCTTGATATGTATCGTGAATGTTAAACCTGTGCCTAAACTCCACTTAAACTTAAGGAAACTTAAAAACTACAACTTTGGTACTTAGTGTCAAATCACCCCCCCCCCTCTAGACACCTCTTCTCAAGGTCCTACAGCAGCCTCTGCAGCTGACGCTGTTACACTGACATGCGGGACCCACAGGTCAGGTTTGACCCGGGGCAGCTCTGTTGACTTGCTGACATCATTCTAACGTAGTGCTGATGCAGTAAATCTATTTCTAGATTTATTTTAATTCTAAATAAACCAGGAAATTCTAGAAAATAGTATAAACTTAAAAAATTCATAGAAATTCAACCATAATTCCAAATGAAATAATTTATATATGAAAAATTATCAGACAACTCCAATGTATCCATCTGTACTAGTTTCATGCATGTTAAAGCAACTTAAACCTACTGTTTATATCAAAACATGTTAACGCACTTTATAAATTCATAGTTTGAGTTTGAACTTGAACCTTGGGTTCAAAATAACTCAAACCCATCTGGTTGTAGTTGCATTAGGCCAACACACTCATATTGCCATGTCATGATCATGCATCATATTGTGCATTGCATTGATTGTGTTCCTTCTTTGTTTGCCGGTGTTTGTCCACTCTCTGTAGACGACGTACCCACTTGTTCGATGACACCGATGAAGAACTATATCATCTTCAGAAGTGCCAGGCAAGCAAAACCCCCTTGTTCATTCCGATACAATCCCACTCTCTCGCTCCTGCTCTCTTTTACTGCATTAGGACAACAACAACTCATGTGTTACTTGCTGTGGTAGTTGAACCCCTTTTCCTCTGCATGACCTGTCATTGCCACAGTAAATAGATGAAACCCACTAGCATGAGTAGGATTTGTTTGAGCCCGGATGTGCCTACTCATTCATGCTTGTTTGTCATGCCTACTACTGCTTAGAGTTGAGTCAGGTCTGATTCATCGGGAATGAATCGGAATGGTGATGAGCATGTTCTACTGTGTGTGAGCTAAGTGTGTGAACATGATTTGGTAAAGGTAGCGGTGAGAGGCCATGTAGGAGTACATGCTGGGTTGTCTCATTGAAACCGTCCTCAGGAACTGAGTTCTGTGTTTGTGATCCATGACCAGTTACTACAACGCATTGGAATGCTTAAGTTCCCCTCTCGACTTCTTAACCACCCTTGTCCTCTATCCAGGAGTAGCAAGTAGTTTCTGGTGTTTTTAGTATGCTGGAGGCCGTGCGCAACGCTGACCCGAGGGGTGGGCTGTGATGCGGTAGGCACGTGGCCGGGTATGCCGGACTCCCTGTGGATGGAACCTGAATAGGCGATAAACCTGGACTAGAGACTTGAGTGTTTAGGTAGGCCGTGGCCGACACCCTCGTTGGGCTTCCGCTTGAAGGTTGCCGAGTACATGTATTGTAAACGACGGTAAGTGGTGAGGGCATGTGTGAAGAAGTACACCCCTGTAGGGTTAACATAATCTATTCGAATAGTCGCGTATGTGCTAAAGGACCTCTGGGTTGCCTATACAATTCATAGACAAGTGAAACTGGATACACTAAGATGCGCAAGATAAGCATGAGTGCTATGGATGGCATTCTCGTAGGGAGACGGGAGCGGATCCATAGTGGTGTATTGATATGGTGAATATGTGAACTCGTGTGCGCCACCTCAAAAGAGTTGCTTGCAGTCGTAGTTCAGGATAGCCACCGAGTCAAAGCTAGCTTGCTGCTGTTAAACCCCACCATCCTTTTGCTGATACTGATGCATATGTAGTTAGTCCTGATGTAAGTCTTGCTGGGTACCGGACACTGTTTATGAGCCGGCGGGGACTCGGTGAGCCGCTGGGTGTCGACCTCTGTATATAAAGGGACGACCCGACGGTGATTCAGGGCAAGAAACAATAGATCAAAAGCTAGGTCAAGCGGATTCGCTCCCTGGTAATCGAGACATAAGCAATACCACCTCAAACTGGATGAGGCCTTTACCTTCACCGCAAGGGGCCGAACCAGTATAAACTCCCATGTCCTTTGTCCCGTTTTAACCCCTTTAAGCTACCTAGTTGTGATGGCTCCACTACTAAGTCCTTTTGCTAGGACATCTGCCGTGACCTTTCCACGACACGTCCCGTCCGGAAAAATTCTTGGGTTCTTTGTGTCTCAACGTGTAATCAAAGCGAACCCCGACAAGATCAAAGCCATTGAGCAGATTGAGGCGCCCTGATGAGTCAAGGACGTCCGTAGGCTTGCTGGATGCGTTGCCGCCCTGAGTAGGTTTATCTCTAAGTTTGATGAGCGCCCTCCCCTTTTTCAAAATTATGAAAAAGGTGGGTACAATTAAATGGACTCCGGAGGCAGAGGCAGTGCTGCAAGACTTAAAGAGGTACCTCTCCTCTATGCCAATACTAGTCGCACCCAAACCACAAGAGATGTTACTGTTGTACTTAGCAGCAACAAATCAAGTGGTTAGTGTCGCTCTAGTGGCGGAGAGAGAAGCTAAGGAAGAGGCAACGGCGGCGGCGACTGAGCCATCGGATGAGGAACTAGGACCGGCAGGGCCCGGTACCGGCGGGATAGAATCTGCACAAATGGCTGAAGAAAAGCAGAAGAAAAAGGTGGTGCAGCACCCAGTCTACTTTGTCAGCTCCCTCTTATAGGGGGCTAGGTCAAGGTATTCTGGCATGTAGAAGTTGCTTTTCAGCCTTCTTATGGCCTCGAGGAAGCTACGCCACTATTTTCAAGCACACAAGATCACCATCGTCACTCGCCTCCCGTTGCAACAAATCTTGCACAACCAGATGCAACGGGGAGGATTGTGGAGTGGGTGTTGGAGCTGTCAAGCTTTGGGCTCAAATTCGAAAGTACTTCGACGATCAAGAGCAGGGCTTTGGCAGAATTCATAGCGGAATGGACATCCACGCCCGACAAAGAAGTTCAAGAGACCACCTTTCCCGGCAAAGAGGCAAGTAGTTGTTGGATTATGTACTTTGATGGGGCCTTCTCCTTAAAAGGTGCTGGTGTCGGCGTGCTGCTCGTCGCGCCCACCGGGGACCGCCTCAAGTATGCGGTCCAGATGCACTTTCCCTGGGAGAGGTCAACAAACAACACCGTTGAGTACGAGGGGCTGCTTGCCAGTCTCAGGATCACAGCGGACCTCAGGATTAGGAAGCTTATTGTCAGAGGAGATTCACACCTTGTCTTTAAGCAGGTCAACAAGGATTATCAGAGCCCGCTGATGGAGGCATCCGTGGATGAAGTGAGGAAATTGGAAGAGCTCTTTGATGGTCTACAAGCAGAGCATGTTCCTCGAGCAGAGAACAACATTCCCGATGACTTGTCAAAGCGCACTGCCCTCAAGCTACCTGTGGAACTAGGTACCTTTGTGCTTCAATTAACTCAGCCATCTGTCGAGTCATCAGCAGACAATAAAAAGCAAAGGAAGGTGGGCCCCGGCAAATACTTTCCCGTAGAGCTCCCAGGAGCCGCCTGCAAGGAGGTTGCCGGGTACCCCAAGCTTGTCGGGGAGCAGCGGCCTCCGGCAGAGTCCCGAGCTCTTCCGTCAAGACAGCTGCCCCCGCGGCATAAGACATTCCTTTGTTCCTTGCCGTTGATCCTCAGGGTCCAGCATGGGCACAACATACAGTCTGTTTTTTCCAAACATGGGAGCTCCCTGAGGAGCAGGAAGAAGCAGAGAAAGTAGCCCGTCGGTCTAGCATGTACCAATTTGTGGATGATGTCCTTTAAACAAGAAGGCCGGACGGCGTGAAATTGAAGTGTATTCCTCGGGAGGATGGGCCGGAGCTGTTGGCAAAGATACACGGAGGCATATGTGGCTCCCACATAGGGTCAAGAGCCCTTGCCGGCAAAGCATTCTGGCAAGGTTTCATCTGGCCCACTGCTCTCCAGGATGCAATAGCACTAGTAACTAAGTGTGAAGCGTGCCAGTTTCATTCAAAGAAGCTTCATCAACCTGCTGAAGCCCTTCAAACAATCCCTTTCTCCTGGCCATTTTCAGTCTGGGGGCTCAAGATACTAGGCCCCTTTCCCCGTGTAGTTGGGGGCTTTGAGTACTTGTATGTTGCGGTCGACAAGTTCACAAAGTGGCCGGAAGTAGAGCCAGTGAGAAAGGTGACAGCGCAGTCAGCCGTCAAGTTCTTCAAGGGACTCATTTGCCGTTTTGGTGTGCCAAACAGAGTCATTACCGATAACGGCACACAGTTCACGAGCCACACCTTCATGCAGTATATCCAGGACCTTGGCAGCAAGGTTTGCTTTGCTTCTGTTGCTCACCCAAGGAGCAATGGTCAGGCAAAAAGGGCAAATGTTGAAGTATTGTGGGGCCTCAAAACGAGAACTTTTGACAGGCTGCGCAAGTGTGGAAGGCACTGGATTGATGAATTACCAATGGTTCTTTGGTCAATCAGAATGACACCAATTTGAGCCACTGACCAGACACCCATTGCCCTGGTATACGGGGTAGAAGCAGTTCTCCCCACGAAACTCATATATGTGTCACCTCTAGTGCTCGCTTATGATGAGTTGGAGCAAGAGTAGTTGCGCCAAGATGATGCGACGCTCCTCGAAGAAGATCATCTTTGAATTGCTGTGCGAGCCGCTCACTATCAGCAAGCCTTGCACCGCTATCATAGCCGCAAGGTTCACGCCCGAAGCCTTGAGGAAGGCGACCTTGTTCTTCGGCGTGTTCAGTCCGCAAAGAATTCAAACAAGTTGACACCAAAATGGGAAGGCCCCTATCGAGTAATACAAGTCACCAGGCTCGGCGCAGTCCACCTGGAGACCGAAGATGGCATTCTGGTGAGCAACTCCTGGAACATCGAACATATTCACAAGTTCTACCTGTAGGGCGCGGCTGCCGGGAGCTCCGGCAACCCCCTTTTTTACTAGCCTTGACGACAAGGCAAGTAACCCTATGTACAAAGCCAGGCGGAGACCCTGTGCGCAGCCCGATAGTTTTTAGCATGCGCAGTCTCCTGCTAGTTTCCATGTCAATATATATATATATATATATATATATATATATATATATATATATATATATATATATATATATATATATACACATATATATACACACACACACATCTGGGCAATTCTGTTTCGTGAAACAGAATATTATTCTGTTACCCTACTTGAACTGGCGGTTTCAGGCAGTTGTACTGATGATTTTCAAGTGGTTGAACTGATGCTTTCAGTTCTATTAAACAGATCGTATTTTTAGTTCAAAAAAATTACAATTTTTTTGTCGGAACGGGGCGTGTAATATATCGTTGGAAAGCCCCTCGTGGGCCCCTCGAGCGTCCACCGGCATACTTCCTCCTCCTATATATACCCAAGTACCCTGAAACCATCAAAAAAGTCCACGAAAACCTAATTCCACTGCAGCAACCTTCTGTATCCGCGAGATCCCATCTTGGAGCCTTCATCGGCGCTCCGCCGGAGGGGGAATCGACCATGGAGGGCCTCTACATCATCTCCAAGGCCCTTCCGATGACTTGTGAGTAGTTTAGCACAGACCTTCGGGTCCATAGTTATTAGCTAGATGGCTTCTTCTCTCTCTTTGATTCTCAATACAAAGTTCTCCTCGATCTTCTTGGAGATCTATTTGGTGTAACTCTTTTTGCCGTGTGTTTGTCGAGATCCGATGAATTGTGGGTTTATGATCAAGTTTATCTATGAGAAATATTTGAATCTCCTTTGAATTCTTTTATGTGTGATTAAGTTATCTTTGCAAGTCTCTTCGAATTATCAGTTTGGTTTGGCCTACTAGATTGATCTTTCTTGCAATGGGAGAAGTGCTTAGCTTTGGGTTCAATCCTGCAGTGTCCTTTCCTAATGACAGCAGGGGCAGCAAGGCACGTATTGTATTGTTGCCATCGAGGATAAAGAGATGGGGTTTATATCATATTGCATGAGTTTATCCCTCTACATCATGTCATCTTTCTTAATGCGTTACTCTGTTCTTTATGAACTTAATACTCTAGATGCAGGCAGGAGTCAGACGATGTGTCGAGTAATAGTAGTAGATGCAGGCAGGAGTCGATCTACTTGTCACGAACGTGATGCCTATATACATGATCATGCCTAGATAATCTCATAATTATTCGCTTTTCTATCAATTGCTCGACAGTAATTTGTTCACCCACCGTAATACATATCCTATCTTGAGAGAAGCCACTAGTGAAACCTATGGCCCCCGGGTCTATCTTTTATCATATAAGTTTTCCATCTACTTTTATTTGCATCTTTACTTTTCCAATCTATATCATAAAAATACCAAAAATATTTATCTTATCATATTATCTCTATCAGATCTCACTTTCACAAGTGGCCGTGAAGGGATTGACTGTCAGGACCCCTACTCAATGCCACATCGATCTAGCATGTAACACCTCATATCACTTTGCGGCCTCACGCACGGTATTTCCACGGGTGTCGCATTACCTTTGCCCGGGACCGTTTGCGCCTTTTGGCACACGTATAAGACAGTGTCGCTAGCATCCATATGATAAGGAGCCCGGGCTGACATGGCTAGTCGTAAACCCAAAGTGGCACAAACTTACAGGGACAGGCATCCATGACCCAACATCGAACGTGTCGGTCATCAGCGAGTGAATCCAGGCTGTAGCACTGGGCTAGCAGGACTCCGGTGAACCGGGCTGTAGCGGGCTAACAGGACTCCGGTATTCATCGCGTGACATTTCCCCGAAGGGACAGACACAGGAACGAAGAAGGACACATGCCGGCCAGCCTAAGTGTTCCAGAGCAGCAGCAAGCTACCATGGCTCAGTGGAAACACTAGGAGACATTTCCCGGTAAGAGAGGCTACTAAGGATAAACAACTAGATAGCCAGATCCCACACATACCAAGCATTTCAATAACATACACACAATATGCTCGATATGTGCAAATACAACATGGCATCACAACATGACTCTACGACACAAGTAAATATTCAATAGGCTCCGAGGAGCGAGATATTACAAACATGGGTCTTATGACCCAACAATCAGAGCATACAAGTCAAAGCACATGCGGAAGCTTAACATGTCTGAGTACAGACATCTATAAATGAAAAAGGCTGAGAAGCCTGACTATCTACCAATCCTGCCGAGGCACAAGATCGTAGCTTAGGTAACAAGCTAAACGTCGAAGACCACGCGGAATTACTAGTGAGACTGAAGTCTCTCTGCAAAAACATAAAATAGGCAAACGTGAGTACAAATGTACCCAGCAAGACTTACATCAGAACTATCTACATATGCATCATTATCAACAAAGGGGTGGTGGGGTTTAACTGCAGCAAGCCAGCTTTGACTCGGTGGCTATCCTAAACTACGACTGCAAGCGACTCTTTTGAGGTGGCGCACACGAGTCCACATATTCACCATATCAATACACCACTATGGATCCGCTCCCGTCTCCCTACGAGAACGCCATCCATAGCACTCACGCTTATCTTGCGTATTTTAGAGTATCCACTTTCACTTGTCTATGAACTGATATAAGCAACCCAGAAGTCCTTTTCCGCGGACACGGCTATTCGAATAGATGATGTTAACCCTGCAGGGGTGTACTTCTTCACACACGCTCTCACCACTTACCGCCGTTTACACGACATGTACTCGGCAACCTTCAAGCGGAAGACCAACGTGGGTGTCGGCCACGGCCTGCCTAAACACTCGAGTCTCTAGTCCAGGTTTATCGCCTATTCGGGTTCCATCCATGAGGAGATCCGGCCGGAGTTTCGCTCACAGCCCCAAACGATGTGAACAGGGTTCCCGAGACACCAAACGGGCGCCCGGTACACCGTGCCACGTGCCTACTGCATCACAGCCCACCCCTACGGTCAGCGCTGCGCACGGCCTCCAGCATACTACAAACACCAGAAACTACTTGCAACTCCTGGACAGAGGACAAGGGTGATTAAGAAGCCGAGAGGGTCCATTGGTTTCGGGCCCAATGCGTGGTAGTAGCTGAATCATGGATCACAAACACAGAACTCAGTTCCTGAGGACGGCTGCAATGAGACAACCCACCATGTACTCCTACATGGCCTCTCACCGCTACCTTTACCAAATCATGTTCACACACTTAGCTCACACACAGTAGGACATGTTCACACACCTCTGATTCATCCCCGATGAATCAGACCTGACTCAACTCTAAGCAGTAGCAGGCATGAAAAACAAGCATGAATGAGTAGGCACAACAGGGCTCAAACAACTCCTACTCATGCTAGTGGGTTTCATCTATTTACTGTGGCAATGACAGGTCATGCAAAGGATAAAGGGGTTCAGCTACCGCAGCAAGCAACAGATAAATCGGTGTTGTCCTAATGCATTAAAAGAGAGCAGGAGCGAGAGAGTAGGATTGTATCGGAATGAACAAGGGGGTTTTGCTTGCCTGGCACTTCTGAAGATAACATTGAGTCTTCATCAGTGTCAACGATCACATCATCGGTATCACTTCTATCGAGAGGGGACAAATACCGGCAACACAGAAGGGAACACAATCAATGCAATGCACAATATGATGCATGATCATGACATGGCAAAATGAATGTGTTTTGAGCTAATGCATCTAGCAACAAGTTAAATGAAGTTGGTTTGAATACAAGATTCAAATTCAAACTCCATATGTGATTATTCAAATGCCATTTAATTGATTTGTGCTAAACAGCAGCTATAAGTTGTTCTAACATGCATGAAAGTGGTACAGATGGATTCCTTGAATTTTTCTGATAATTTTTCATATATAATTTATTTAATTTGGAGTTACGGTTAATTTTCTATGATTTTTAGAAGTTTTAGGCATTTTCTGGAATTATTAAATCATTTAAGATTTATTTAAATTCCAGAAAGGAATTATTGCGTCAGCATGACCTCACCCTGACGTCAGCAGGTCAAAGGCATCGACCAGGTCAAACCTGACCAGTGGGGTCCACTGGTCAGTGACCCAATCAACTAACCAAGTTAGTTAGCCCTAACTAACTTAGTTAGCCGGGCAGGGCCCGCATGTCAGTGGCCTATCTAATTAGCTAAGTTAATTAACGCTAACTAATCTAACACTAATCAAGCAGGCGCCTGGGCCCACACGTCAGGGGGTCAAACCCCGGGTCAACTCGCCGGAGTTGACCCGCGGCTTGTCGCCGGCGGAGCCAGAGACGGCAGAGGGGGTCGGAAATCCTCCTCCGGCGACCAAATCGTAGACTGAGGGGCTCTACACGTAGCTGGTGTGTGCGCGCATCGAATTGTGGCATCCGTTCGTGCTGGGGAGGTCGGATTTGGCGACGGCGGCGAGCGGGGCGGCGGCCGGAGCACGGCGAGGTCGGGGTTGGCGTTAGGGGGCACGGCAGGTCGCACGGGTGGGCGCGCTCAGCTCCTGGAAGGGTGCTGAGCACGTTGCCGTGCTCGGGAGTTAGCTACGGTGGCTCTAGCACCGTCTGCGTCATCGCCGGCGGGGAGGAACGGTCGGCCCCGACAGCCGGGGTGGTTAGAAGGCGCGGACGGGCACGGGGAGAGAGGGGAAATGGACAGGGGCTCATGGTGAGTTCGAAGAGAAGGTCGGCGTGCTCGGGGAGGCGGTGGAGACGGCGAATCAACGGCGGCGGTGGTCGGTGCCCGAGGTGGAAGACGACGGCGATGGCGATGTTCCGGGCCCTCCCGGCTTGCGTGGCTCATCGAAGATGAAGAAGACAACGTGGCGGAGCTTCTGGGCGCGTCGGGTTTGCGTGGGGTGGCCGGTGGCCGCGAGGGAGCTCGTCGGTGGCGGCGGCTCCGTTCGGTCATGGGAGGGAGAGAGAGCAGAGGGGGAATGGGGACGGAGGGAGAGCGAGAGGGGTTCCAGGAAGAGTGAGAGAGAGGCCAGGGTGTCGTGGCGTCTCCAGGCGCATCGAGGAGGGAGGCAACCAGGCAGGAGGTGGCCAAGCGCGACAGCGGTGCTCGCCACTGAGCTGCTTCGTGCGCTGGCACGGGAAGAAGATAGGAGAAGGGGGGGCCAGGTGGGCTGGGCCGCGCAGGTGGGCTGCACAGTGTTGGGCTGTGGGTGGGCTGCCAGGTAAGCTGAGGTAAGTTCTCTCTCTGCTTTTATTTATTGTTTTCTATTTTGTTCTGTTTTGTTTTGGTTTAGTAAAATACTAAACCATTTTATAAAATCCTGAAAATAATTATGTGGCTAGAACTAAAATATACCAAACCACATAAAATGTTCCAGAATTATTGGACATATATTAATTATATATAATATATATATCCAATGCAAATATTTATGCACTAATTCCAAATGCCCAGAATAAATACTTATGGGCTCCTAAAAATATTGGTTTGATTTTTATTTCTGTCCAATATTTTCAGAGAGCAACATGAGCATTTTCTTGGACCCTTTTGGAGCAATTTTTATTTGGGTCATTTCCAAAAATGATTCTAAGGGTTTCACAAATCCCCATTTCAAATTTAAATGGAATTTAAACATGATGCACACACTAGGCAGCACCAGAAGCTAGGGATGTGACAACTCACCCCCACTAAACAAGAATCTCGTCTCGAGATTCAAGCGTAGGGTAAGGTGAAGGGGTAACGCAGACTAGTATAATCTTCACGATCCAGTTGCACTTCAAATGGACGTTGATTCGTCCACCATCATTGTCTCGAAGTCTTGCTCTGAGAACTCCAGCTAACATGACAACGAGAGGAAAGGAAAGACCCTAAAAGAATTGTTCCTCTCGAAGGTCGAACAACTCAGGATTAACCCACGGAATGAGACATAACAACATCTCTCGAGCTGAGAGACGAAGCACACCTCTAGAGGGATGGAGTGGAACAGATGACGAGGGTTCACTAGGTAGACAACAATTTCACGCTTAAGAGGGTGGTGAACGGTTGTCAACGTAGCGAAGAGTTGAGTTTCCATAATACCATAACGATGCACCTTAGGGAAGGTGACTCATAGAAATATCCCCTTAAGTGGCAAAAAGAATTACCTTTGATATAGAGATCATTGAGACTCTCTATATCAGCCTAAGGCAAATCACAGCAATCGATTGGCGGGGGTCGGTAGAATGGCATACTTGGACTTGGATGATGTGGATTACCTTGTTGAAGACAACGTAATGGATGAATTTGCTTATCACCGGAAATGGAAGGGACCCATGGTTGAATAGCAAATTGGCGGTGCAAGCTGGGGAACAAAATGCAAATGCTGGAATGATTCTGGTAACTGGGGAAGAACCCAACAATAGGGAGTGAATTCACTGTCTGAAAAGGTCATAGCATTGCCGAGGAAACTGAGAGGAATCCCAGTTAGTGCCGATGATAACTCGTAGTGCTTGTGCGTGCTCTCAAGAACTTGAGCATTTCCATATTCATCAAGATTCTACCAATATCCGTGTCAAGGATCCTGGCAACACAACTTACTACCATGATGAATGGTGATGGAGGATGCATATGCAAAGGAAGATAACACCTTCTCAGATTTCACCCTTGGCGGGGCCAAGGAAATAAAATCTGGATGATCGACCGAGAGACATTTAGCACTCCGCTTCTAATGTTCTCCTTGATGTGCTAGTGTATCCCATTCATAGATACGGTTTGATAACTAGAACATCAAGTAAAAGGTCGGACTTCGGGAACACAACAAATCATAAGGCACAACTAGAGAGTAAATCCTACGAAGTCCTTATGGGAAGGTGGACAACTTCATCAATCAAGATATTATAATACAGGTCTTTCAGCTGGGTGTGTTGGCCACGACATCCACTTTACCGGTTATCGCGCGACCAATATTATAATTCTTGGGAAATATTCCAACCATCACATCTGCTTGAGATTCAGATCTGGTTGGTGTCAGGATATTCCAGACTCATCGAGTCTAGGAAGAAAAACGAAAGTTTGCAACACAAATCGACGAGATGACGTTGCGGGATTCTCAGGAGATGAACTACGATAGCAAGCTCCAAAACATGAGCTGGTTCTGCTACAAATATGTGAACACGTTGTCCCAGACAAGCATGCCCACATGGTAGTCTTACGATAAAACACTAACGAGTTCTGGTTGGGAACCATCAGCGAGGATATCGAAGTTCTTTCATAAGTCTGGATTAGCTCTTATGAAGGAACTCCTTCTCCTTGAACAAATCAATCAGTGGCTTGGTGTGCTAGGGATACATATAGATTGAAGGTTGCAAGTCTTCAAACCACAGCATTCTTCGCACGTGTGCATCACTGATTTGGAATGATTCCAAAGAAAGCAACATTGACTTTCTCGAATCCATGGCGGCAACTTGCATCAGATGCACATGAATTAAAGGAAGTCACTACTTACATCCGAACATATGCTTCATGAACTAGCATGAACAAATGCTTTCAAAAGTTTCCAACACTAGCTTAATGTTCAACAAAATCATGGAGGAGATAAGGATGTTATCAATGGGCTCAACAACAATTCATCCGGGTTTCCTTTTAAAAGGCATTCCATAGTTAAGTGAACGCGGTGATAGCATTGGTCAGACCAAAGATGTAATGGTGTATGCTCGAGGGATCAACCACGAATAAGACAACATTACGAGCATCGTTGGTACTGATTTGATTTGACGATAGCCCACACTCAAATCAAAGGATTGATAAGACAATAGGTCCAGCAACTGATCACAAGGACCAATCGATGAAGATATCATCTTTCTTCAACACACACTACACAAGAATATCCCTTTGGAACGAACTAAGTCAGGCAAGCTTTTATCTTCCAACTCTCCAAGTTGTTGTCTAGCTTAACCAACTAGCTCAGGGATATCTAACACCGATTCTTGGAGAGAAGGTGGTTCATAAGAAACCAACTAGATCACGAGCTCAACATAACGGTCAGGTGACGACCTGGTGATACTTCCGAGAAGATATTTGGAAAATCACGAACCACCGATATGTTACTAAGCTCGAGAACAATCTTGCTTTTGAGGGCAAGACGATATGATCAAATGAGCGAGGACTTAACAAATCCTATCTCATCAATCGAGGAGTGCACCAGGAAAATGGACTAGGTAGCATGATCAACCTTAGAATGATGATTCAAAACCAACACGCTAAGAATGAAATTATTGTCCTTTAACTACCCAGCAACGAGGTTGCTAGGCGTATTGATTGCACACATCACGATTCACTTGTCGACATTCCGGTTATAACCACACGGAACCGAGGAATGAGTAATGATGGTGAGAAGTATCACTACGTCAAAATTCATGAGAGTTGGTGCAGTTCTCATGACAATTCTGACATAAAGGGGGTAATACTCCAAGGTAGAACAGAACCAAAAGCTGGGCTGGCATTTTGATCTGCGGAGCACAATTGCTTTGACCCAATCCTAGATATGGAAGAGGTACTGGAGTTTGTTTCTCCTAGTCATTCTGCGATAGAATGGCTTGACGGACCACAAGAGTAATAGGCATCGATAAACGAACGCACGCATACTCTTGACTATCAATTGATAGACGAGGGTCAGAATGCAACTAAGAGAACAACTCAAAGGAACATATAATTTTCTGAGTTGTGGATGCATAGATTAGTATGTCGAACCAAGTTCAACATATTTCTTCCGGATAACCCATGCAGAAAGGTAGAACTGGCAGAGTCACAATTTATGAATGGAGAACTCCTCAAGAATAATCCTGTTGTGATATTTCAGTTCAATGAGGAACTTCTGCCATAAGTAGTTCATGGTATTTGGAAGAAGAAGATACCACGGACTTCAAGGACTATCGCAAAGGTTACTAATATCCTAAAGGCGCTAGCAATTACTATCAACATGAAGTAGGTAGAGTGAATCTCGGGTTCAAGAACCCAGGAACAGAATACCTATTACTAAGTAGCATCACGGGGTGCTTTCGAGAATGATGGCCAGAATCATCACACTGGGAACACAAATCATAGCTAAATTACTAGATGATCCCCTAAGACACCTAGGGTCATAATAATATCTCCAACATATACGCCGAGGTAACAAAGTACCTCAACTCACCGATTAGTGTGGTTAATCTGGCCCAAAGGAACATCGGAACGGGAGGAAGGGATTTTGCAAATGCTTCAGACTATTTAGAAACCTGGGATGACTCGGACAACATAACGGCTGTAAATGCTCAGAAAAGATTTGAGACATTCACAAAAATGGTGGCATAACCACTCAGAAGCACAATATCAAGGTCTCGAGATCAACAATAATCATACAAAAGTAGTAGGAACTAAAACGAGGCTTAAGTCCAACAATCTATAAGTCTACGAATTAGTAACACGTGATCCTGATGGAAAGAAGAGATAGCCTAGTTCTTAATCCCCGTAGAAGAGAAGATGATGACTCAGATCAGAAGGCCATGAGGTATAAGGAGTAAAAAGAGCCTTACGTTCCATCCCACAATCAATTCCCTTATATAACTAAAGAATTTCTAGACTCAACTTCGACCAGTTTGGCTTGGTAATCCTACAGGCAGTCAAGCTCTGATACCAACGCTGTCAGGACCCCGACTCAATGCCACATCGATCTAGCATGTAACACCTCATATCACTTTGCGGCCTCACGCACGGTATTTCCACGGGTGTCGCATTACCTTTGCCCGGGACCGTTTGCGCCTTTTGGCACACGTATAAGACAGTGTCGCTAGCATCCATATGATAAGGAGCCCGGGCTGACATGGCTAGTCGTAAACCCAAAGTGGCACAAACTTACAGGGACAGGCATCCATGACCCAACATCGAACGTGTCGGTCATCAGCGAGTGAATCCAGGCTGTAGCACTGGGCTAGCAGGACTCCGGTGAACCGGGCTGTAGCGGGCTAACAGGACTCCGGTATTCATCGCGTGACATTTCCCCGAAGGGACAGACACAGGAACGAAGAAGGACACATGCCGGCCAGCCTAAGTGTTCCGGAGCAGCAGCAAGCTACCATGGCTCAGTGGAAACACTATGAGACATTTCCCGGTAAGAGAGGCTACTAAGGATAAACAACTAGATAGCCAGATCCCACACATACCAAGCATTTCAATAACATACACACAATATGCTCGATATGTGCAAATACAACATGGCATCACAACATGACTCTACGACACAAGTAAATATTCAATAGGCTCCGAGGAGCGAGATATTACAAACATGGGTCTTATGACCCAATAATCAGAGCATACAAGTCAAAGCACATGCGGAAGCTTAACATGTCTGAGTACAGACATCTATAAATGAAAAAGGCTGAGAAGCCTGACTATCTACCAATCCTGCCGAGGCACAAGATCGTAGCTGAGGTAACAAGCTAAACGTCGAAGACCACGCGGAATTACTAGTGAGACTAAAGTCTCTCTGCAAAAACATAAAATAGGCAAACGTGAGTACAAATGTACCCAGCAAGACTTACATCAGAACTATCTACATATGCATCATTATCAACAAAGGGGTGGTGGGGTTTAACTGCAGCAAGCCAGCTTTGACTCGGTGGCTATCCTAAACTACGACTGCAAGCGACTCTTTTGAGGTGGCGCACACGAGTCCACATATTCACCATATCAATACACCACTATGGATCCGCTCCCGTCTCCCTACGAGAACGCCATCCATAGCACTCACGCTTATCTTGCGTATTTTAGAGTATCCACTTTCACTTGTCTATGAACTGATATAAGAAACCCAGAAGTCCTTTTTCGCGGACACGGCTATTCGAATAGATGATGTTAACCCTGCAGGGGTGTACTTCTTCACACACGCTCTCACCACTTACCGCCGTTTACACGACATGTACTCGGCAACCTTCAAGCGGAAGCCCAACGTGGGTGTCGGCCACGGCCTGCCTAAACACTCGAGTCTCTAGTCCAGGTTTATCGCCTATTCGGGTTCCATCCATGAGGAGATCCGGCCGGAGTTTCGCTCACAGCCCAAACGATGTGAACAGGGTTCCCGAGACACCAAACGGGCGCCCGGTACACCGTGCCACATGCCTACCGCATCACAGCCCACCCCTACGGTCAGCGCTGCGCACGGCCTCCAGCATACTACAAACACCAGAAACTACTTGCAACTCCTGGACAGAGGACAATGGTGATTAAGAAGCCGAGAGGGTCCATTGGTTTCGGGCCCAATGCGTGGTAGTAGCTGAATCATGGATCACAAACACAGAACTCAGTTCCTGAGGACGGCTGCAATGAGACAACCCACCATGTACTCCTACATGGCCTCTCACCGCTACCTTTACCAAATCGTGTTCACACACTTAGCTCACACACAGTAGGACATGTTCACACACCTCTGATTCATCCCCGATGAATCAGACCTGACTCAACTCTAAGCAGTAGCAGGCATGACAAACAAGCATGAATGAGTAGGCACAACAGGGCTCAAACAACTCCTACTCATGCTAGTGGGTTTCATCTATTTACTGTGGCAATGACAGGTCATGCAAAGGATAAAGGGGTTCAGCTACCGCAGCAAGTAACAGATAAATCGGTGTTGTCCTAATGCATTAAAAGAGAGCAGGAGCGAGAGAGTAGGATTGTATCGGAATGAACAAGGGGGTTTTGCTTGCCTGGCACTTCTGAAGATAACATTGAGTCTTCATCAGTGTCAACGATCACATCATCGGTATCACGTCTATCGAGAGGGGACAAATACCGGCAACACAGAAGGGAACACAATCAATGCAATGCACAATATGATGCATGATCATGACATGGCAAAATGAATGTGTTTTGAGCTAATGCATCTAGCAACAAGTTAAATGAAGTTGGTTTGAATACAAGATTCAAATTCAAACTCCATATGTGATTATTCAAATGCCATTTAATTGATTTGTGCTAAACAGCAGCTATAAGTTGTTCTAACATGCATGAAAGTGGTACAGATGGATTCCTTGAATTTTTCTGATAATTTTTCATATATAATTTATTTAATTTGGAGTTACGGTTAATTTTCTATGATTTTTAGAAGTTTTAGGCATTTTCTAGAATTATTAAATCATTTAAGATTTATTTAAATTCCAGAAAGGAATTATTGCGTCAGCATGACCTCACCCTGACGTCAGCAGGTCAAAGGCGTCGACCAGGTCAAACCTGACCAGTGGGGTCCACTGGTCAGTGACCCAATCAACTAACCAAGTTAGTTAGCCCTAACTAACTTAGTTAGCCGGGCAGGGCCCGCATGTCAGTGGCCTATCTAATTAGCTAAGTTAATTAACGCTAACTAATCTAACACTAATCAAGCAGGCGCCTGGGCCCACACGTCAGGGGGTCAAACCCCGGGTCAACTCGCCGGAGTTGACCCGCGGCTTGTCGCCGGCGGAGCCAGAGACGGCGGAGGGGGTCAGAAATCCTCCTCCGGCGACCAAATCGTAGACTGAGGGGCTCTACACGTAGCTGGTGTGTGCGCGCATCGAATCGTGGCATCCGTTCGTGCTGGGGAGGTCGGATTTGGCGACGGCGGCGAGCGGGGCGGCGGCCGGAGCACGGCGAGGTCGGGGTTGGCGTTAGGGGGCACGGCAGGTCGCACGGGTGGGCGCGCTCGGCTCCTGGAAGGGTGCTGAGCACGTTGCCGTGCTCGGGAGTTAGCTACGGTGGCTCTAGCACCGTCTGCGTCATCGCCGGCGGGGAGGAACGGTCGGCCCCGACAGCCGGGGTGGTTAGAAGGCGCGGACGGGCACGGGGAGAGAGGGGAAATGGACAGGGGCTCACGGTGAGTTTGAAGAGAAGGTCGGCGTGCTCGGGGAGGCGGTGGAGACGGCGAATCAACGGCGGCGGTGGTCGGAGCCCGAGGTGGAAGACGACGGCGATGGCGATGTTCCGGGCCCTCCCGGATTGCGTGGCTCATCGAAGATGAAGAAGATAACGTGGCGGAGCTTCTGGGCGCGTCGGGTTTGCGTGGGGTGGCCGGTGGCCGCGAGGGAGCTCGTCGGTGGCGGCGGCTCCGTTCGGTCGCGGGAGGGAGAGAGAGCAGAGGGGGAATGGGGACGGAGGGAGAGCGAGAGGGGTTCCAGGAAGAGTGAGAGAGAAGCCAGGGTGTCGTGGCGTCTCCAGGCGCATCGAGGAGGGAGGCAACCAGGCAGGAGGTGGCCAAGCGCGACGGCGGTGCTCGCCACCGAGCTGCTTCGTGCGCTGGCACGGGAAGAAGACAGGAGAAGGGGGGGCCAGGTGGGCTGGGCCGCGCAGGTGGGCTGCACAGTGTTGGGCTGTGGGTGGGCTGCCAGGTAAGCTGAGGTAAGTTCTCTCTCTGCTTTTATTTATTGTTTTCTATTTTGTTCTGTTTTGTTTTGGTTTAGTAAAATACTAAACCATTTTATAAAATCCTGAAAATAATTATGTGGCTAGAACTAAAATATACCAAACCACATAAAATGTTGCAGAATTATTGGACATATATTAATTATATATAATATATATATCCAATGCAAATATTTATGCACTAATTCCAAATGCCCAGAATAAATACTTATGGGCTCCTAAAAATATTGGTTTGATTTTTATTTCTGTCCAATATTTTCAGAGAGCAACATGAGCATTTTCTTGGACCCTTTTGGAGCAATTTTTATTTGGGTCATTTCCAAAAATGATTCTAAGGGTTTCACAAATCCCCATTTCAAATTTAAATGGAATTTAAACATGATGCACACACTAGGCAGCACCAGAAGCTAGGGATGTGACATTGACAACCCCTTTATTGCATTGGTTGTGAGGTTCTTGTTTGTTTGTGTAGGTGCGTGGGACTTTTGAGGAGCCTCCTACTGGATTGATACCTTGGTTCTCAAAAACTGAGGGAAATACTTACGCTACTTTGCTGCATCACCCTTTCCTCTTCAAGGAAAACCAACGCAAGCTCAAGACGTAGCAGCCACTCCGCTGATGCTTGGGGGCGGGCTGTTCAGCCGGCTGGTGGTCTTCAACTGCTGCTACCTGCCGGCTGTTGGAAGCCGGCTGCTGGGCCTTGCGCTTGTTGTTGTTTGGCTGGTGCCAGTTGGTGTCATCAGCCAACATTTGTGGAGCTGGTGGGAGCACCTTCCCGGATGCGTCCACTCAGAGTTCTAACTTCATGGAGGAGTCGGCCGTGGCATACTTGTTCGCTATGATCGGCAGTTCATCTAGGGTAGCCAGCTCATCATAGAGGAACTTGTGCTTGAGTAAGGTGCCTTCTCTGCACTCGGCGGTGAACTACTCTATGGCTTGAACCTTGTTCACCCCTTCGCAGGAGTTGTGAAACTCAGCCCAACGCGTCAAGTAGTCGCGAGTAGACTCAGTCGGGCTTTGGACACACATGGAGAGTTGGCGAGGCATGGGTGGCCGCTTGTAGGTGCTGGTGAAGTTGCGGATGAAGACTTCGGTGAAATCCAGCCAGCTGTTGACACTGTACGGCTTAAGGCTATTAAGCCATGTCCGGGTCGTGCCCTGGAGCATGAGCAGAACATTCTTCACAGGAACACGCTTGTTGCCGTTTGCTATGTTGATGGTTGTGGAGTAGTCGACCAGCCAGTCCTCCGGCTCCATGGAGCCATTGTACTTGGGAGTGTCTTGTGGGACCGAGAACCCTTTGGGGAATGGCTCATCGTGTATGAAGGGGCCAAAACATGGCAGACCCATTACATCTTCTTCTTCTACCGCCAGGGACCGAGCGAGTCGGTTGATCTAGTGGCGTGCGTCATTCTCTCCGACTCCTTCACAGGGGACGAGCCGGCCTCCGAGAGTTCGATGCTCAACAGGCGGCAGGGAGGCACGCCTCTCCCTGTGTGGGGGAAGCGGGCGGTTGTCCCGCCGTTCCACTGCTCTTGGGCGGTCGTCTGGGTCAAGCTCGATCGTGATGGGGGTGCACCGACTGCGACTGGCAGCCGGCTCTGGGTTCCTCCGACCGTGTGTGCCGACTGTTGGGGACCGAGAGGTCGCGCCATGCTCGCGGCGAGGGAGACGATTCTCATCTTGCACGCTAGGTTCCACCACACGGCGGTCAACTACCTGCTGCGGGGCGGCTGCATCGAGGAGCTACTGGAGGCGCTCTGTCATGCAGCATTTCTTATCGCCCTCCAGGTGGTCCAGTTCGTCTGCCGCCGCCTGGGCGGCGCGGAGGTTCTCCATAGGGGTAGCGTAGACTGAGCGGTCGGCCCCCAGCATGCCGGCGATGGCCGTGACGCGTTGCCGGACTACGCCCAGTCATTTGGGCTTGCCTGCAGCTGATGTGCCGCCCACGATGTGGTCGATCTCGCACTGGTAGGCATCGGTGAGGCGCCTCATGGCGGCCAACTTATTGGCGCTATCAAGGAGCGAGACGCGGTATGCTTCCAGCGTTGCACCATCCGCGCCTTCCTCGACCGGGGTGGACAGGGCCCGTAGCGCCGCCTGCAGCGGGTCTTGGCCTACCCCGACAGAGGCTCTGTCCTAACTAATGACCAGCACCTCTGTGATGGTGCTAGCGCTACTGATGTTGTCCGCAGAAGCGAGTAGGCCGTCGACGATCTCCATGTGGTCGGGGTAGGCATTAGCGTCCGCCGCATTGGAGTAGATGAGCATCTGATGGGCGGGTCGGTGGAGCCAACGGACTCCAAGTCGGAGGCGAGATCGTTGGTGATGCGGAGCTTGCCGAGGAGGTCAACGAGGCAGCTCTCGGAGCTGGCTGATCCCGCGTCGGGCGCGGGCTCGTCAGTGAGGTGGATCCCGCCGAGGAGATCGGCTAGAGGGCTCCCGGCGCAGGCGGCCTCCACGCCGTGCAACGTGTCAGCGCAAGCGCCATCCGGCGCGCCGTGCTGGCTGTGCTCGTTGGGAAGGAAGAGGGTTCCCATCCGGAACGTGTCTCCGGCCAACGGTGCACTTAACCCCACGGTGGGCGCCAAATGTCGTGGTATTTCCTCGACATGTGCCAATGGATGTCTTATCATGTGGGGGGACAGGAGTACGTTGCCGGGCTCTAGAAGCAGGAGTAGGCAAGACCTTAAATGATGACGGATCTTACCTAGGTTCGGGGCTCTCCGTGGAGATAACACCCCTAGTCCTGCTTTGCGGGGTCTCCGCATGGTGCTATGATCAACACGGTGGCTACAAGGTTGCTCCTTGAGCTGTTCGGCTAGAGGAAGAAGAAAGGCAAGACTAGCTCTATCTCTTCCCTAGCTGGTGGAGTGAACTAGAGGCTGAACCCATTGCATGGGTGAGCCTGGGGGGTTTATATAGGCCTACCCCCAAGGGGTACACTAGTAATCTGGTCGGGTGGTGGGTCCCGGCCATCAGTGACTAAGGAGGCCAGTTTCTCCGCCGGCTGCTGGGGCCCGCCTCTGGTGGGCCTGCCGGCTACCGAGGAACCGGCCGATAGGTGGGGCCCGCCGCCTGCGGGTCCCACGGATGGCTCTCCACTGTTCCCCATCTGTGCTGACAGAAGCCGTCTCGGGCGCGCCGTGGCTACAGTGCCACGACGGGCAGGTCCATGGCCGCCTGGTGGCGATCACTGTAGCCACGCGTCCGGGATTTAGGGGAGGCATGGCGCACTGTAGCCATGCCCCAGCTTGTCTCTTGGTTGGGTGCTCACTCCAAGGGAAAGGACAGGCCGCCTGCTAGGAGTCGGCCCATGCCCTCACCGCCTTCTGGAGAGCGCCGCCATTGTCGGCGTTCTGGGAACGGGGGTCCCCAGACTTGCCTCCTGCGGCCTGCGGCGTGGCTCAAGTGGGGGCCCAATGCAGCCCAGCTTCATCAGTTCAAGCTCAAGACCCTCGCGAGGGGCCAAGCCTCACGGGACGGACGACAGGAAGCTTCCTCAATAGCAGCCTTCCCAGGCAGGCTCGCGAGGAGGTGGAGAGATCAAGGCGGGGTACCTCCTGAGGAGCCCGTGACGCAAGCCATGACGATCGAGACCAGGCGGGCGCCAGGCAGGCGCCGGCCTGTGCAGTGTCCTTGTTTCCCTTTCGGTGCAAGGGGGGCAAGCACAGACCAAGGCATCAGGCAAAGGTTACCGTTTCGGTGCAACAAGACCAAGACCAGCACAACGGCAGGATGGAGGTCATCGTGGAGCCCAGGGCAGCGTCATCGTTAGAGCCTTTGGCAGCCGAAGACCAACTTTAGTCAGGATAAGTGTACCAGATGTTCCCCTTCAAAATAGCCAATTGTTGGCGCCCTTCCCGCTCATTATTTGGGAACAGGCCCAGGGCCTCCCCCAATAAATAGGGCTATCCACCACAGAGTAGAGGCATCGAGCATCTATCTCGAGAAGACGCATAGACTAGAGAGAAGCGACTGAACTCACCCAAGCAGTTCATCGCACTAGCTCAAGAACAGCCCCTCGCGAGGCTATTCTCCCTTTGTACTGTTCATCATCAGCCCCTGAGGCAATCCACCACACCACACACTGGAGTAGGGTATTACACCACAATGGTGGCCTAAACCAGTATAAATCTTGTGTCCCTTGCGTGTTCTTCTTTCTAGCCTAGATCCTTTGCGAGACTTTGACGCGTGAGCGGGTAGGGGAAAGATCTTCGTGCGCACCCCAGAGTTCGAACCTCAAGGGTCTGCCGGAACCCAAAATCCAACATTTGGCGTGCCAGGTAGGGGTGCGCCGGAATCCTTCTTTCGCCGCTTCGCGTTTCGTCACCTCGCCGCCCTGATGTCAAGCGACCCGACTACCAACGCCGACCGCTGGGCGGCGTGGCCCGTCCACGCCATGCCGCCGGCCCAGGGCGACCTCAACCTTGCGCCTCAGGCAGCTCGCGCTCCATAGAGCGCTGCAGGGCGCGGGTGACGCGGACAAACGCCGCCTGCCCTCACACCGCGGTAGGTGCAGTCACCAGCTAGAGCTTCGAACCACACCGCGGCCACAGCGCCGCACACCCGACGGGAGCAGGCGAACTCCAGGGCCGCGCTCACGGTGGCCCGAGATCTGCCACGGTGCCGGCTGCTAGAGGGCGGCCGTGACGTGTTGCTAGAGCGAGTAGCCAAACTCCTGGACGCCGCCGCCTCAGGAGCACCTCCTTTCTACGTCCAGCTGCCACCCCAGGTCCAGGGCGGCACCTGCCCAAGAAACTCCGAGCGGACTCCAGGCCCTACTCAATGCCAACCCGGCCGTCGGCACCGGGCGCCAAGTCACGCCGGCCCCATCTCTGGCCGGCGAAGGAGCGCACGCCGCGGCCTTTGGCCTCGACGGGCCGCCGCGCCATCACCCTCAAGACAACGCTCCAGGCCGGACTGCATGGCATGTGGGGCACTACGGCGAGAACCGCGGGGCGGTGGTCACAGAAGCTTATGTTCCCCACATGGTGGATCGAGAGTGTGCATTGGAAGAAGACCATGGCTCGTTCCTCGGGCCAGGCTGGGGCGAGGAGCCACCAGAAGCTGAGCTCTTTTAGGAGCCCCGAGAGGGCCTCGACGGCCGCGCCGGTGGCAGCAACTATCTGGTACCACTAATTCCTCAGGAGCAAGCTTATGCTAACCATGGGTCGCAGGAGGTACAGGTCGCCACGGCAGATGGCTGCCCCAATGCTGCAGCCTCTTACCCCTTTGGAGGAGGGCAACGGGGGCTGCAGGAGAGGGGCCGAGATCCGGGTTCGTCCCTGCGGCGCTCGGCGCAAGGCGTTCTCCGGAGGTAGGCCCTCTGCCGGGGAGGTGCCATAGGGCATGCCCCTGACAGAGGACCCATGGTCGTCGAGGGAACCGCTGGTGACCGCTCTATCCCATTGGCGTCGTCCTTGGTTTCCGGTCACCGTCAATGGCGGTAGAGTGTGGCGCAAGGCGGGGCCCTCGTCTGACGATATGAAGCAAGGCTGGTACCTATGAAGAAGGCCCAGTGCCTGTGAAGCTCGCCGCCCCGTGGCACTCTCACGTAATGATGAGTGGGGTTGTACATGCCTGGAGTCTCCAGAGAGCCGCCCTCGGGCCTCGAGGGCTCCCGCCCACGCCTAGTGGCAGCACTTGGCTCCGCGCTGGTGAGAAGACGTCGAAGACTAGACTAGATGTCGGACGCGGCTTTTTGCTTTTTCCCTTTCCCTCTGTTGACAAGTTTCTTCGATTTGAATTTAAGTTGGATTTGAGCTTGAGACTTGCGTGTGTCTGGGGAAGGGGTGCTTAGTCTCGTTCGAGCGATCTCTCATGTTTTGGTTTTGGCTTTGCGTCCAAGTTAGTGTCAGCTGCCTCTCCTCGCGAGCCCCTCGCGAGCCGGGCCAGGCCAAGCACGTCTACAATCCAGACCGCTGTCGCCGCACCCTCTCCAGAGGTTCTCATCTCAGGATCAATGGGATCACCCAGAAGACACTCGAGGCGTTGCGGCCCTCACAGGGCCGCTCGGGATTCGTCGAGTTCAAAATGTAAATATGTCAGCTAACCCATCACCGGGCCAATAGCTAAGCCCACACGCAGCGTTATGCTTACAAGGATATTGATCGCAAACCTTTACATGAGGGCTTCCCCTCCCAAAATGCTCTTACAGTCTTCAGGGCCGAGCCCGGACCATCTTCACGCAGGGTAAACAGCGGTGACGTACGATCAGTCAGACATATCACTCGCCGCATCATCTGGGGCGCCTCTAGAGGCGTCGCTGGCATCATCACCATCACCGCCAACACCTCCGCCAGCGCCAGGTGCGTCCACCATGCTGCCTTCATCGGCAGCCACGATCACGCCATCATCATCAGACGCGAAGGCCCTGACGAGGGCGTCCACGTTGTCCTCCACCCATTGTGCCAGGTTGCCCCGGATGGCTATGGGCATAGGTGCAATGGCGGCATCGAAATCAAAGTGGGGTTCCCTGTCCTGCTGATGGCTGAAGACACGGGAGAAGGCACGCCCGAGCAAGGCTCGGCTCCTCTCCTCGACGAGCCAACGAGACCTCTCGGAGCGGTTCTCCAGAAGCGTCACCATGTCAGTGAAATATTGGAGGTTGCCGGCATAGTTGGTCTCATGCGGCACCTCGGCAGCGGCCTCGCAAATGTTGCCCAGGGCCGTGTTAGCCTGTTCCCTGAGCGTTCGGAGCATGGGGGTGTGCTCATGCTCCAGAACCCGCCTCTAACGGATCTCGTACTCGTTCTGTCGTGCGATGGCCTCGGCGCCATCAACCCTCTGTCAGAGAAGAAGCAGCTCGGTGCGGGAAGAGGCCAGCTCCGCCTGCGCTGCGCCAAGGGCGCCTGCGGAGGAGTCCGCACCCCGCGTCACTTCGGCCAGCTTGGCCCTAAGGGCTGCGGTCCTACCCTCAGCTTCGGCCCTGATCAGCTCCAACCTCGCTTCGTATTGGCGCTTGAGATCCGAGCGAGCTTCTACCACACGGCGGTCGACCTCTTCCTAGGCTCGGGCTTCGCGCGCGGCGAGGTCATCCTCCGCCTGAGCCACCAGGCGCTCCCTCGTCTCCAACCGCTCAAGGTCAAGGTTGCGCTCGGCAACCTCTAGCGTCAGTGCTTCCTCGCACTTCTGGAGCTCCGCCTGGTCGACCGAAGCCTCCTTCAGTGACACAAGGGCCGCCTGGCGCAGTTCCACTTGCTGCTCCAGAGAGTTGCTCCAGGCTTGGAGCTCCCACACGCGCTCCTCCGCATCCTTGCGTTGTCGGTCTGCTTGCCGGGCCTCCTCGACGGCTTGAGAGCAGGCCTCTCGTGAGGCCGCCAGCGACGCTTCAGCCTTCGTGTTGTCAAGGTCACGCTGGTGATGCGCAGGGGAACGGCTACCTTCAGCTTGCACCTCTCTTCAGCGAGCATCCTCACCAGCAAGCTCCGCCCCAATCCGGCTCATTGCATCCGCCGCCCCCTGGAGGAATTCTTGGCGAAGGGCGCGGCGCTCGCGAGCACGCCTGAGTACGTCTTCCGCGTCACCCTCCGCCACTGGCGAATCCAGAGGGCACTGGGGCGGCATGCACACTCCCAGTGCAGGGCTGGGGGCTGGTGCCCCAGCAATCGCCGGACGGGCCTCGCCAGGAGCCCGGCCTGGCACCGGTCCGTCCCCAGAAAAGGAGCATAAGACTGTCTTCAGCCAATCGCTATTCACAATCAAGGAAGGGGCACGGGGCAAGCTGGTTGTGCCCCAAGAGAACTCGTGAAGGGAGGATAGCAGGCGCGCAGGCTCGAGATGCCCAGCGGGACGGGCCACTTCTCTGACTGGCCGAGTGGCAGGGGCGCCGCTTGAGCTCGGCGCGCCAAGGGTCAGCAGCGAGGACAAAGCTTGGGGGGATGGCTCCTTGGCTGTCTCCGCGAATTCAGCAGGAAGGGCCCTGAAAGGCCGCGATCAGCTGCAAGAACAGAGAAATAAAGGAGCAAGGAAAGAAGAGGACTTACTTGTCCATGGCAAAGTACTTCCTGCGCTTCAACAGGTGGCAAGGGCGATCGTCACCGCCCAAGGCCTCCTTCCTCTTGCGGAGGGCCTCGAAGTCTACGTGAAACCAGACTAAGTGCTCGACACAGGGGTCGGTCTGTGGCATGCAAGAGGCATCAAGGCGATCAGCGCAAAGGGGACCGTGTCGGCGTTCTGGGAACAGGGGTCCCCAGACTTGCCTGCGGCCTGCGGCGTGGCTCAAAGGGGGCCCAGCGCGGCCCATCTTCATCAACACAAGCTCAAGACCCTCGAGAGGGGCCAAGCCTCGCGGGGCGGACGACAAGGAGTTTCCTCAGGCACGGCCTCATCAGGCAGGCTCACGAGGAGGCGGAGAGTTCAAGGCGGGATACCTCGTGAGGTGCCCATGACGCAAGCCATGACGACCAAGGGCGCCAGTCGGGCGCCAGCCCGCGCAGTGTCCTCCTTTCCTATTTGGTGCAAAGGGAGCAAGCGCAGGAGAGAGCATCAAGCAAAGGCATCCATTTTGGTGCAACAAGACCAAGACCAGCCCAACGGCAGGGAGGAAGTCATTGTGGAGCCCAAGTAGGCGTCACCACCAGAGCCTTTGACAGGCGAGGACCAACTTTAGTCAGGATAGGTGTACCCGTTATTCCCCTTCAAAATGGCCAATTGTTGGCGCCCTTCCCGCTCAATATTTGGGGAGAGGCCCAGGGCCTTTGCCTATAAATAGGACTAGCCACCCCCAGGGTAGAGGCATCTGGATCCTCACCAAGAAACCAGTAGATAGAGCAACTGAACTCCTGCTAGCAGTTCATCGCATCAGTCAAGAACATACCCTCGTGAGGCTGTTCTTCCTTGTATTGTTCATCATTAGCCCAAGAGGCAATCCACCACACCACACACTGGAGTAGGGTATTACACCACAATGGTGGCCTGAACCAGTATAAAACCCGTGTCTCTTGTGTTGATTCTTTCATAGTTTAGATCCTAGCGATTCGGCGAGGAGCAGGTAGATAGAGGGCGAAATCTCCGCGCGCACCCCAGTGTTCGAACCTCAAGGGTCTGCCGGAACCTGAAATCTGACATTTGGCGCGCCAGGTAGGGGTGCGCCGGGATCGACCTTCTGCCACTTCGCATCCCGTCGCATCGTCATCACCATGTCCGGCGACCAGGCAGGCAACCCTGATCCCTGGGCGGCTTGGCCCGCCCGCGCAGAGCCGCTCGCCCCGGGCGACCCCATGCCCTAGGCAGCTCGCGGTCCGCAGGGTGTTGCGGGTCGTGGGCGGCGCGGACAGGCCCCGACAGCTCTCACACCGCGGCAGACGCGGTCGGCAGCAAGGGCCTCCAACCACGCTGCGGCCACGACGCCGTACACCCGCCGGGAGCAGGCAAACTCAAGGGCCGCGCTCACGGTGGCCCGAGAGCTGTTGCAGTGCAGGCTGATGGAAGGCGGTCGCGACGTGCTGTTAGAGCGGGTGGCAGAGCTCCTGGGCTTCGCCTCCTCGGGGGCTCACCCCTTCTGCACTCATCTCCCGTCTCAGGCCCAGGGCAGCCCGCACGGGGGCCCCACGCGCAACCGCGGGCTCCAAGGCTACTCCAACACTAGCGAAGCTATCAGCACCGGGTCGGTGGCAGCACTGACTCCGCTCCCCGCTAGCGAAGAAGGACTCGTCGCGACCCACGGCCCCCATGAGCCGCCGCGCTACCATCCCCAGGTTGGCACATCAAGCAGAGCTGCATGGCATGCGGAGCCCTATGGCGCAGCCTTCAGGATGACGGCCCCAGAAGAGTACGTGCCCCACATGATGGACCAAGGGCACCCGCGTGAGGGCGAACAAGGCTCGCTCCTCAGCCCAAGTTGGGGGGACGAGGCGCCAGAAGCTGAGCTCTTCCAGGAACCCAGGGACGGCCCCACCGGCCACGCTGGAAGCGACGATTATCGGGTACCACTAATCCCTCTGGAGCAGGCATACACTAATAATGGGTCGCAGGAGGTGCAGGTCGCCATAGCGAGCAGCTGCCCCGCTCCCGCAGTCTCTTACCCCACATGAGGAGGGCGTCGGGGGCTGCAGGAGAGGGGCCGAGATCCGACATCACCACTGCGGCGTTCGGAGCAAGGCGTTCCCAGGAGGTAGGCCCTCCGTTGGGGAGGTGCCTCAGGGCCTGCCCCTGGCGGAGGACCCGTGGTTGTCGGGGGAACCGCTGGCGACCGCTCTACCCCATCAGCGGCGTCCTGGTTTCCGGTCGTCGTTGATGGCACTAGAGTGTGGCGCAAGGCGGGGCCCTCATCTGGCGATATGAAGCAAGGACGGTACCTGTGAAGAAGGCCCAGTGCATGTGAAGCTCGCCGCCCCGTGACACTCTCACGTAATAATGAGTGGGGCTGTACACGCCCCGGAGTCTCAGGGGTGTCGGCCTCAGGCCCTGGGGCTCCCTCCCACGCCCAGTGGCAGCACTTCGCTCCGCGCTGGTGAGAAGACGTCCAAGACTAGACTAGGTGCCAGACGCGGCCTTTTGTTTGCTTTCATTGCTTTTCCCTTGGTTGTTGCTTTCCCCCGCTGGGATTTAAGTTGGACTCGAATTTGAGATTTGCGTGTGTTTGGGGAAGGGGTGCTTAGTCTCGTTCGAGCAATCTCTCGCGTTTCGGTTACAACCTCGCCTCAGCTGCCTCCCCTCGTGAGCCCCTCGCGAGCCGGGTCTGGCCTAGCTTGCGTGCAGCCCAGACTGCCGCCGTCATATCCTCTCAGGAGGTTTTTCACTGCAGATCCTACGGATTCGATCAGGAGGCATTCGAGGCACCATAGCCTCCCACAAGTTATCTCAGGACCCGCACGGGACAAAGGTAAACTAGCCAGCCGGCTCGTCACCTAGCCAACCACTTGGCACGGGCCTATGGGCGATGTAGCATTAACTAGTACGCTAAACATCGGTTTTACATGAGGGGCACCCCCTCCCAAAAATGCTCTTACAACCATCAGGACAAAAGCCTGAGTTCTATTCATGCAGGGTAAGGAAACAGGAGCAATACGCTGTCAGTCGGATAAAACCCCCAATGCATCCTCAGGAACACCGCCCGAACTGTCGCTGGCGTTGCTGGCCTCACCATCGCCCTCTGCATTGTCGTCGGTGGCGTCAGGGCCGTTCACCACGCTGCCCTCGTCGGCGGCCACGATCGCGTCATCATCATTTGAAGCGAAGGCCCCGACAAGAGCGTGCACGTTGTGTTCCACCCAGTACGCCAGGTCGTCCCGGATGGCCTGGGGCACTAGGGCGATGGCGGCGTCGAAGTTGAAGTGAGGATCCATGTTCCGGAGATGGCTGAAGACGCGGGAAAAGGCACGCCCGAGCAGGGCCCGGATCCTCTCCTCCACCAACCTGTTGGCCCTGGCCGACCGCGCCTCCAGCTGCGTCACGATGTCGGTGAAGAACTGAAGGTTGCCGGCGTAGTTAACAGCGTGTGGCTCGCCAACGGCCGCCTCGCAGATGTTACCCAAGGCCGTGTTGGCTCTCTCCCGAAGCGTGGTGAGCATGGGGGCGTGCTCATGTTCCAGGAGCCGCTGCTGACGTATCTCATCCGCATTCTGGTGTGCGACGGCCTCAGCCTCGTCCACCCGTTGGCGAAGAAGAAGCGCCTCGGCGTGGGAAGTAGTCGACTCCCCTTGCGCCACCTCGAGTGCGTCCCGCAAAGCATCAACCCGCCGCGTTGCTTCCTCCAGCTTGGTCCTCAGGACGGTGGTCCTACCTTCGGCCTCAGTCTGGATCAACTCCAGCCTCTCCTCGAACTCGCGCTCGAGGTTCAGGCGCGCCGTCGCCACCTGATGTCCGACCTCCTCCGAGACGCGGGTTTCCCGCGCAGCAACATCGTCCTCCGCCCGTGTCACCAAGTGCTCCCTCGTCTCCAGGCGCTCATACTCGCATGCACGTTCAGTGGCTTCCAGCGTCAGCGCCTCCTCACGCTTCTGGAGTTCCGCTGGGTCACCGGAGGCAACCTTCATCGATGCACGGGCCGTCTCACGCAGCTCCACCTGCTCCTCCAGTGAGTGGCACCGGGCTAGGAGTTCCCGTGCCCACTCCTCCGTGGCCTCTCACCGCCGGTCAGCTTCCCGGGCTTCTTCGACGGCCCGGGAACGAACCTCCCGAGAGGTCGCCAGCGACGCCTTGGCCTCCTCATCGTCGAGATCACGCTGACGGCGCACGAGGGCGACAGCCGCCTCCAGCTCGCGCCTCTCTGCAACCAGGCGTAGGCCCTCGGCCTCAAGGCGCGCGTCCTCATCAGCAAGCTCTTCACCAAGCAGGCTCACCGCGTCAGCCGCCCTCCGGAGAAACCCTTGACGAAGAGCGCGACGCTCCCGGGCACGCTTGAGTACATCTTCCACACCATCATCCGCCCCAAGCGAGCGCCGAGGGGCACGGATCAGCACTCCCCCTTCGGGCAGGGGGCTGGGGGCTGGCGCCCTTGAGGCGACCGGGCACGCACTGCCAGAAGCCCGACCTGGAGCTAGTCCATCTCCAAGTGAATAGCGCAGGGACTACCCCAGAGTTGGCTCGAGCGCAGGGAGTACCCCAGAGCTAGTCCATCTCCACGCTGGGCCCGGGGGCTACTGTCGGTGTTCTGGGAACGGGGGTCCCCAGACTTGCCTGCCTGCGGCCTGCGGCGTGGCTCAAAGGGGGCCCAGCGTGGCCCATCTTCATCAACACAAGCTCAAGACCCTCGCGAGGGGCCAAGCCTCGTGGGGAGGACGACAAGGAGCTTCCTCAGGCACGGCCTCATCAGGCGGGCTCACGAGGAGGCGGAGAGTTCAAGGCGGGATACCTTGTGAGGTGCCCATGACGCAAGCCATGACGACCAAGGGTGCCAGTCGGGCGCCAGCCCGCGTAGTGTCCTCCTTTCCTCTTTGGTGCAAAGGGAGCAAGCGCAGGCGAGAGCATCAAGAAAAGGCATCCATTTCGGTGCAACAAGACCAAGACCAGCCGAATGGCAGGGAGGAAGTCATTGTGGAGCCCAAGCAGACGTCACCACCAGAGCCTTTGACAGGCGAGGACCAACTTTAGTCAGGATAGGTGTACCCGCTGTTCCCCTTCAAAATGGCCAATTGATGGCGCCCTTCCCGCTCAACATTTGGGGAGAGGCCCAGGGCCTTTGCCTATAAATAGGACTAGCCACCCCCAGGGTAGAGGCATCTGGATCCTCACCAAGAAACCAGTAGATAGACCGACTGAACTCCTCCTAGCAGTTCATCGCATCAGTCAAGAATAGACCCTCGCGAGGTTGTTCTTCCTTGTATTGTTCATCATCAGCCCAAGAGGCAATCCACCACACCACACACTGGAGTAGGGTATTACACCACAATGGTGGCCTGAACCAGTATAAACCCCGTGTCTCTTGTGTTGATTCTTTCATAATTTAGATCCTAGCAATTCAGCGAGGAGCAGGTAGATAGAGGGCGAAACCTCCGTGCGCACCCCAGTGTTTGAACCTCAAGGGTCTGCCGGAACCCGAAATCCGACAGACCGGCCTGAGGGACGCCACCGGGCGCCGCCTCATGAGGAACAACCGTGTCCTCGGGAGCCCCGACCTCGGGAGCCGTAGGCCGCAACTCCTCGCCTGCCACTGCTCCAGGACAGGCTTCAGGAGATGCCGCCTCCGGAGCTCCACGCGGCATCAGCACCTCAACATCATCCCCTTCGGCTCCCGGCAGTTCTCGTCTCCTTGCTCCATCGCTTGAGACAGGGCCGCTTTGGGTGACCGGAAGAGCAACCACGGCGAAAGGGTTCTTGCGGGGCCCACTGAGGCCAGCCGGGCGGAGCCCCCACTCGTCGAAGCTAGGCATCTGCTTCACGAAATCAGCCCTGCCCCAACAAAGATACAAGAGGGCACCATCATGACGAAGGCTGCCTGGGGAAGGATCGCCAGTCAGGACCTTGAGCACTGTCCTCAGTGCTTCAGGCGCCAGGTCCTCCTCCTGGAGCCGCATGCGGTCTTTGTGCCCCGCAAAGTCCCTCATCCGGCGAGAGTGGCGCTGGAGAGGGGCAATGCGACTCTGTAGGAACTCCTTCACCACCTTGGGCGCCGTCACGTTGAACACCCTCAAGCTCTCGAAGCGGCGCCAGACGAAAGCGAACCAGGGGCTCACAAGCACTCATGACCCCAGCCTGAGTTGCGAGCAGCAGGCAAGGTTGGGTGCGAGAGCAAGGGGCTGGGCACCCCAACATCCACATACAGCCACCACGCTCAGAACTTGGCCTCAGGGGGAGGAAGGCCAAAGTCGATCCCTGAAGCAACCGTCTCTGGCACGGCAAGGAAGCTCACGCACCCCGAGAATTGAGTGGGGTTGCTTAGGCGCAAAGAGAAGAAGTGGTGCAGTAGGGAAACGGAAGGAGGAATGCCCACCATTGCCTCGCAAACAAAAGCAAAGATAGCTAGGAGGGTAATGGACTCAGGCCCGAGGTGCATCATGTGGATCTGATAATGGGAGAGCACCGCATTGAAGAAAGCAGAGAAAGGGGGAACCAGACCCGCCCATAAGGCGTTGGCGAAGAAGCGGACCTCCGTGACGACCCTATAAATGGAAGCATGGGACGCAGGCCAGACCGTGGTCCGGCCGCACTCATTGAAGATGGTGGCAAGAGCAGACTGAACCTTGCGCAAGGCCTTGGGATTGAGTATGATTGACCAATCGACGGCGGGGGACACTGCTGGAGGCGAGCGGGACGAAGGCGCGGGCTTCTTCCCCTTTTCCTTCTTCGTTGGCGCCATGGCGGTGGAAAGAGGGGAGAGCTCGAGATGGATTGTAGGCGGAGGTTGGAGCCGGAGGAAGAAGGAAGGGCGGGGATCGCACGAACGGCGAAAGGGGAATAGCTGTGTGCAACCACGGGTCCGCCTAGCTGGGCGTATAATGAGGCATCGTGGGAAGTGGAGACGCCCACGTCCAATCAGCCACCATGCGGCGCCCAAGGCCGCAGGTTGTTGGGGCCCGCGGCACTTCGCACTTGCCCCTTCGCTTCTCTGCTAAGTCAAATTCGGGCGCGCCTTGGGCCCGGGGGCTACTGTCAGCGTTCTGGGAACGGGGGTCCCCAGACTTGCCTGCCTGCGGCCTGCGGCGTGGCTCAAGTGGGGGCCCAATGCAGCCTAGCTTTATCAGTTCAAGCTCAAGACCCTCGCGAGGGGCCAAGACTCATGGGGCGGATGACAGGAAGCTTCCTCAGGAGTAGCCTCCCCAGGCAGGCTCGCGAGGAGGCGGAGAGATCAAGGTGGGGTACCTCCCGAGGAGCCCGTGATGCAAGCCATGACGATCGAGACCAGGCGGGCGCCGGCCTACGCAGTGTCCTTGTTTCCCTTTCGGTGCAAAGGGGGCAAGCACAAACCAAGGCATCAGGCAAAGGTTACCGTTTCGGTGCAACAAAACCAAGACCAGCACAACGGCAGGATGGAGGTCATCATGGAGCCCAGGGCAGCGTCATCGTCAGAGCCTTTGGCAGCCGAAGACCAACTTTAGTCAGGATAAGTGTACCAGATGTTCCCCTTCAAAATGGCCAATTGTTGGCGCCCTTCCCACTCATATTTGGGAAGAGGCCCAGAGCCTCCCCCTATAAATAGGGCTAGCCACCACAGAGTAGAGGCATCGAGCATCTATCTCAAGAAGACGCATAGACTAGAGAGAGGCGACTGAACTCACCCAAGCAGTTCATCGCACCAACTCAAGAACAGCCCCTCGCGAGGTTGTTCTCCCTTTGTACTGCTCATCATCAGCCCCTGAGGCAATCCACCACACCACACACTGGAGTAGGGTATTACACCACAATGGTGGCCTGAACCAGTATAAATCTTGTGTCCCTTGCGTGTTCTTCTTTCTATCCTAGATCCTTTGCGAGACTTTGACGCATGAGCGGGTAGGGGAAAGATCTTCGTGCGCACCCCAGAGTTTAAAGCTCAAGGGTCTGCTAGAACCCGAAATCCGACAGCCATCTTGGGATCCGCCGCCTTCTAGGAGGAGCTCCTGCAGTTCCAGCTGCCCTCTTGGGTCCGCTGCCTTCTAGGAGGCAGACCAATGGCTCCAGCTATCGGATTTCGGGATCCGGCAACCCGTGAGGGGTCCAAACACTAGGGTGCGTGCGGAGATCTCAACCCGCCCAGCCTGCCTACTCGTGATCCTCCCTAGCCTAGCGCGAAGAGCTCACAGAGATGCAAAGACACAGAGATTTATACTGGTTCGGGCCACCATTGTGTTGTAATACCCTACTCCAGTGTGGTGTGGTGGATTGCCTCGATGGGCTATGGATGAACTAGTACAAAGGATGAACAAGCCTCAGGAGGTGAGGTGTTCTTGAGCTTGTGTGGTGCTCTACTTGTTCTGGTTACGGTCCCTTTCTATGGTGGTGGCTAAGTCCTATATATAGTGCCTTGGTCCTCCTCCCAAATATGAGCAGGAAGGGATTCCGCAACGGCGGGATTTGAAATGGGACAAGTAGTACAGTCTATCCTGACAAAAGTAGTCTTTCCTGCAAAAAGCCTCTGGTCATGACGCCACGGTGGGCTCGGTGATGACCTCCATCTTGTCGTCCTGGCGGTCTTGGTCTCGTTGCACCAGAATGGAAAACTTTGGCTGATTCCTCGAGACTCCGCGCCCGTGGCTTGCCTCCCTTGCACCGAAGAGGAAACCTGCGCTCTGCGCCCGCCTGGCGCCCGCCTGGTCTTGGTCGTCATGGCTCACGTCAGCTGAGCCTCATGAGGTAGCTGCATAGATCTCTCCGCCCCTCAGGACCACTCCTGAGGAGGCCAACTCCTTCTGGGGTCTTGGTGTCGTCCGCCTCGCGAGGCTTGGCCCCTCGCGAGGGTCTTGCTGCGTTGGTGTTGAAGCTGGGCCGTACCAGGCCGTCGATGGAGCCACGTGGTGGGCCGCAGGCAGGCAGGACTAGATACCCCCAAGTCCAGGACGCTGACAGTAGCCCCCGGGCCCAAGGTGCGCTCGGACTTGGCTTCCAGACTGTCGGCGTTCTGGGAACGGGGGTCCCCAGACTTACCTGCCTGCGGCCTGCGGCGTGGCTCAATTGGGGGCCCAATGCAGCCCAGCCTCGCGAGGGGCCAAGCCTCGCGGGGCGGACGACAGGAAGCTTCCTCAGGAGCAGCCTCCCCAGGCAGGCTCGCGAGGAGGCGGAGAGATCAAGGCGGGGTACCTCCCGAGGAGCCCGTGATGCAAGCCATGACGATCGAGACCAGGCGGGCGCCGGCCTATGCAGTCTCCTTGTTTCCCTTTCGGTGCAAAGGGGGCAAGCACAGGCCAAGGCATCAGGCAAAGGCTACCATTTTGGTGCAACAAGACCAAGACCAGCAGAACGACAGGATGGAGGTCATCGTGGAGCCTAGGACGGCGTCATCGTCAGAGCCTTTGGCAGCCGAAGACCAACTTTAGTCCGGATAAGTGTACTAGATGTTCCCCTTCAAAATAGCCAATTGTTGGTGCCCTTCCCGCTCATTATTTGGGAAGAGGTCCAGGGCCTTGCTCTATAAATAGGACTAGCCACCACAGAATAGGGGAGAAAAGAAAAAGGAGGGCATCTATCTCAAGAAGACGCATAGACTAGAGAGCGGCGACTGAACTCACCCAAGCAGTTCATCGCACCAGCTCAAGAACAGCCCCTCGCGAGGCTATTCTCCCTTTGTACTGTTCATTATCAGCCCCTGAGGCAATCCACCACACCACACACTGGAGTAGGGTATTACACCACCATGGTGGCCTGAACCAGTATAAATCTTGTGTCCCTTGTGTGCTCTTCTTTCTAGCTTAGATCCTTGTGAGACTTTGAGACGTGAGCTGGTAGGGGAAAGATCTTCGTGCGCACCCCAGTGTTCGAACCTCAAGGGTCTTCCAGAACCCGAAATCCGAGATTTGGCGCGCCAAGTAGGGGTGCGCCGGAATCTTTCTTCCGCTAGTCGCGTGTGATCTTCCGCCGTGTCCATGGCTGATGCTTGCCGAGCTCGCGCCGAGCGTCGGGTTGCTCTCGCCACCCGTGTTGCCCAGACGGCGCCCGTCGGCGGTCGCCCTCATCACTCCCCGTCGCCTGCCGCCAACGCCGCCATCGGCCCGACGGGGAACGAGCAGCAGGCCTCGTCCCTGCATCCTTCGGTGCAGCGCGATGGCCGCACCGCCACCCCGTCGCTGACTCCAGCCGGTTCGTCGTCCCACGCCCGTCGTGCCCCCACAGACGCGAACGCCGCATTGCTCCTGGTGCGTGAGCTCCTGCACTACCGTCCCATCAATGACCTCTACGAGGACTGGCTCGCCTGCATCACTGAGCTCGTCAGTGCCGTAGGAGGCTCTCCCATGCAGTCCCTCTCGCTGCCTCGCCTTCCATCCTACGCAGGAGGCGAGGAGCAGGAGGTGCCTCCACCGCGTCCTCCCCAAGAAGGCACCCTGGCTCCAAGGCGCGCGGCCCCAGGACGAGACCCACCGCGTCCGGTGCCTGCGCGACAAGAAAGGAGCTGCCAAGAGATCCCTCGCCCCCAAGAAGGTGCTCGCGTGCTCCCAGCACCTGAGCGCCACGACCGCATACCTGCACCGCCACATCAAGACCCTGTGCTGCTCCAGGCAGCGGTGCGCAGGAATCTCCAGGAGCAATCCCCGCATCAGCATAGAGCTCCGGTGGCCACCGCAGGCTGCCGCGCCTTCACCTCTGAGCTGCGTAGCGTCGCATGGCCCGGAAAGTTCAAGCCAAACCTGCCTCCTTGCTATGACGGCACTGCAGACCCCGCGGAGTTCCTCCAGCTCTACGATCTGGGCATCGAAGCCGCCAACGGGGACGAAAAGGTCATGGCGAATTGGTTTCCCATGGCGCTTAAGGACAGTGCCCGCACCTGGCTCCTGAACCTGGCTCCTGGCACGATCTCCTCCTGGGACGAGATGCGCACCCGCTTCATCGCCAACTTCGAAGGCACTCCTGACCGGCCCCCGACCATGAGTGACCTGCGCCACATCTAGCAACAGCCAGGAGAGACCTTGCAGAAGTACATCCAGCGCTTCAACAACGCCTGCCTCAAGATCCCCAAGGTGACTGAGGAGGCCATCATCTCAGCCTTCTCCGATGGCATGTGTGACGTCAAGGTGAAAGAGGAGCTAGCAATCCATGAAGACCTGTGCACATCCCTGGAGCTGTTCAACTTGGCGACCAAGTGCGCCAGGGCTGAGGAAGGGCGCCTCTCCCTCCTCGAGCTTTCGGCTGCCGACCCAGAAGAGAAGAAGCCCAAGGTCAAGGACGTGAAGCGCAAGGGGGCTGTTGTGCTCGCAGCGGAGCCAGACACCAAGCGAGGCAGGGATCAGCCTGAGTCATCCAAGGGCAGCCGGTACTGCGTGTACCACGACCTTCACACCCACAACACCAATGAATGTCAAGAGCTCAGGGCCGTGCGAGATGGGCATATCGGCCGATATCCCGACCGCAACGACCGGGGCTATGGTCGAGGAGGAGGAAGAGGTGGAGGACGATGGGAAGACCATGGCCCCCGGCAAGGGTGGCGTGACCGACCTTGCAAGGACCGCTGGCAGGACCAGCCTCGCGAGGGACGTTGGAGGGATCAGCCTCGAGAGGACCGCCCTCAAGGCAACGCAGGCCTCCCTCCACTGCCACCACCGCCAAGGAGGAATGAAGACCATCACCAGGACGAGGGGGCTGGGGGCTTCCAGGAGCCATGCGCAATCGCTTGCATCCTGGGCGGCGCTCAGGCCCCAGCCTCTCAGCGCATCTTCAAGCAGTTCGCTCGCGAGGTGAATGCGGTCCTCCCCAAGATTGAGGCCACGCGCCCTCTCAGATGGTCTGCGTGTGCTATCACGTTTAGCTCAGCGAATTAGCTCAAGTGCGCAGCAACGGCCGGAGTCCTCCCGATGCTTTGTTCCCCAATCATCAGCAATGTGCAAGTCACCAGGACCCTCATCGACGGCGGATCTGGAATCAACGTCCTGTCTGTCGAGACGTTTAACAATCTACAAGTGCCATACGATCAACTTCAGCCGACCAAGCCTTTCTCAGGAGTCACTGATGGTTCCACCATTCCAATAGGGCAAGTTCGCCTTCCTATCACCTTTGGGCAGCGCAAAAACTACTGCACCAAGCTCATTGACTTCGACGTCGCCCACATTCGCCTACCATACAATGCCATCCTCGGGTACCCAGCTCTGGCCAAGTTCATGGTAGTGACTCACAATGGCTACAATGTCCTCAAGATGCCAGGAAGCGGTGGAATCATCACAGTGCCTTGCAAGGAGAGGGATGCAGTGTGTTCTCTTGAGCGTGCCTTCCAGGCCGCGGCAATCGAAGACCCAGATCATAGAACGGGAGGCTCCCTGAGGCGGTCCCTAAGAAGAAGAAGGCTTCAACTGGCTCGAACACTCGCGAGGCAGGCACCTCCGGAGGCGTTGTGTCAGGATCCACGCCCGTTCAAGGGGCGCCACCCTCTGTCGCATAGGAAGGCGCGCCCGGCGCCCACCTCGGGCAGGGCTCGGGGGCTCTCTCCTGGAGGGCCACCAACCTCGCCAAGGTCACGAGGGAGGCGCTCAGGCACCACTTGGAGGCGTGCTTCAAGGCATGTTCCCCTCAAGAAGGCATGAGGCAAGGAGGGCCAAACCCTCAGGAGTTCATCGTGATGAATATTCAGGAGCTACAAGAGTCAAGAGTCATGCGCGGCAGCCGCCGCCTACCCGCCGTAGCCCCACATCCCGGCGAGGATGGTGGGCTGCATGTCTGCATCGACGTACCGGGGCTCAACCGAGCCGCGTCTCAGGAGCGCCTCCGGCCTTCACGCGTGGGGCGTTGTGAGGGTCCACCTCACAGCTACGTTCGCATGCCCTTCGGCCTGTCGAACGCGGCTACTGCCCACCAGCACCTGATGAGGAGCGTCCTGGAAGCTCAGATGGCTAGGCACCGCGCGTTTCTGGACGAGATGGAGATGGACCTTGAGGAGTCGCCCGGACCCCTAGAGCGTCCCGAGGCACAGGGCTCCGAAGGATCATGAGGGTCGACTTCCTCACCGCGCGTCGTCCGCTACTTCAGCAGCACTTCATCCCCAACGGTGTCAGGTCACATCTTTCCAAGTTCCATTTTCAGCTGGGAGCGCCCGCGAGGCTGCATCATTCCCAGGTCGCGTGGGTCCGTCCCTGCAGCGTGTATCCGTTTTGCTTATGCTCTTTACCTACCTTGTTGGGGGCGCCCCTCGGGCTGCATTATCCCCAAGATGCTCGGGCCTGACCCAGTCGCGTTTGCCTTTTTCTGCATCTATCTAAATGGATTTGCTCCCTCATGCTTAACATGCTAGACCTAATCGCCTACTCGATTGACACCTACCTTTGGAGCCACTCGCTCTGGCACGGCCCTTGCGCATGGGTCCGTCCCTGCAACGCCAAAAAATCTGAGTGGCTGAGCTCTGGCCGTGGCAGCCCTGCAAGGCGCCACCTCACCAGGCCCTCAGTGCCCCAGTCACTCCCTCGGAGCGACCAATGGTTGGCTGGCAACCGTGACGACAAACCTTGTTTCCCCTTCGTGATTGATATGCAGGACCCGCTCCAGGAGTAACGCTGGTGGTGTCGCGAGCCTTCTCTCCTCCTCTCCGGCACGATCCGCTTGCACATTAAAAGGGGGGTGCCTGAGCATCACGACTCATGGGCTCTTACTGGCTCTCCAGCCCTCACCCCCTGGCCTTGACCCACGGCATCACAACCTGTCATACCAGTGGCGGCTGAGCTCGCTCGAGGGTCGGGACTTGAGGACATAGAGCATTAAGGAAAGGCGGGGAGAGGGAAGAAGCTCGCGAGGACCTAACCCAGCAACACCTCAGCTGCCGCCACGCAGGCTCGGCAGTCCGCCGAAGACTACTCCAAACCTACGAGATAAGTCACGCGAAAACTAATTCGACTCAGTGCTTAACCCTCGCCTACTGCAGCTCTGTCATGGCAACGTTGCTTGCCTTTCTCGCCCAGCGGAGGCTGCTTGAGCGCTAAAGGGGACCTCCTGAGCATCGCAACTCAGGGGCTCTTAATGGACCTTGGGCCGCTCACCTCCTGGCCTTGACCACGGCATCGCGACCTGGCATACCAACGACAGCTGAAGCCTGCCTGGGGACCAGGACCTGTCAGTGTAGAGCACTAAGCCCTCGTGAGGAAAGAAAGGGGGAGCCAAGCCAGGACAGGACAAGCATCTCGCGTTGATTCGTCAGGAGGATATAATATTCGCAAAATACATGGCCAGCGCCTTACATACCCCCGCGGGGTGGTACTTCGATTTCTCGCAGGGAACAAAAGGTGCCAATCCTAAGGAGCGCTAACTACGTCCGCCTCCACAGGAGATGCCATCATCAACAATGGGCCGCCAGGCACCGGCGCTAACCCCATCCAGATCAGTGGCGTCGGCGGCCCGACGAGCCCGCCAGCGCGACGCGAGCTCGGGGGCTCGTAGCTGTCGCCGCTTGTCTCCGGAGTCGCGTGAAGCTCTGCGAGTCGCTGGCCCCTCCGGCACCTCCGCTGCCGCCTGAGGAGCTGCTAGGGAAGCGATTGGCGGGCCTGGTCCTCACCATGATGATGCCCCAGCCGCCTTTCACGGGGCAGCATTCCAGCCGGCGTCCTTCCGCGTAGAAGACCTTAAAGAACATCAAGGAGGCACCATCATAGTCGAGGTGGATTACGAGGGTGCCCCCTGTCCGGCAGACACAGGCGATCTCGCCCCAGCCATGGGTCATGTAGATCTTGCCCAAAGCGACAACCTCAACCTCCGCTCTGGTCGCAGAGGTACTGCAGTCGGCGTGCTGCAGCCAGAGCTCAAGAGGCCCCCTCGGCAGGATCTCAAATGCGAAGGAGGGAGGAAGGCGAATCCAAGATCGAGGAGGCATGGCTGCGTGGAGCACAAGCTTGCGAGGGGAGCCCCCGGCATGGACTCCAGGAGGAACGACGCGCACCGCCGTGACCCGCCGGCGTCGACGGCGGCACCATCGGTGTCGCTCGGCGCTCTCTTCTCCAAAGCCCTCGATGCGGGCATACAAGGGCAGCGGGAACCCTGGCGGCGGCCGCTCGTACTAGGGCCTCGATGCCTCCTGCCGCGCACCCCCGTCTCGGCGGCAGAGGACTAGCCGCTTCTTCGGCGAAAGAGGGTTGGGACCCTCTCGGGGGGCCTTCCCCTTCTCTTCTGCAGAGAACCAGCGAATTGGCACCATCGGCGTGATGTGAAGCAAGGACGAGGAGGAAGAAGAAAGGAGTAGCAGGGAGAGATGAATTGGAAGGGCTCGCGCCGTTCCGTACATATAGCCGGAGGAGGCCAACCAACGGCCTCCATGATCGCAGGTAATCATGACCCATTTTTGCATGCAGGGACTTGTCAAGTCATGCGGTTGCCGAGGCATCATGGGGAAGTGGAGACGCCCACATCCAATCAACCTCCACGTGGCGCCCAAGGACGCAAGCTATTGGGGCCCGCGGCGCTCCGCACTTGCCCCTTCGCTTCTCTGCTAAGCCAAGTCTGGGCGCGCCTCGGGCCCGGGGGCTACTGTCGGCGTTCTGGGAATGGAGGTCCCCAGACTTGCCTGCCTGCGCCTGCGGCGTGGCTCAAGTGGGGGCCCAATGCAGCCCAGCTTCATCAGCTCAAGCTCAAGACCCTCGCGAGGGGCCAAGCCTCGCGGGGCGGACGATAGGAAGCTTCCTCAGGAGCAGCCTCCCTAGGTACGCTCGCGAGGAGGTGGAGAGATCAAGGCGGGGTACCTCCCGAGGAGCCCGTGACGCAAGCCATGACGATCGAGACCAGGCGGGCGCCGGCCTGTGCAGTGTCCTTGTCTCCCTTTCGGTGCAAAGGGGGCAAGCACAGGCCAAGGCATCAGGCAAAGGTTACCGTTTCGGTGCAACAAGACCAAGACCACCAGAACGGCAGGATGGAGGTGATCGTGGAGCCCAGGACGGCGTCTGTTGGGGAACGTAGTAATTTCAAAAAAATTCCTACGCACACGCAAGATCATGGTGATGATATAGCAATGAGAGGGGAGAGTGTTCGTCCATGTACCCTCGTAGACCATAAGCGGAAGCGTTAGCACAACACGGTTGATGTAGTCGTACGTCTTCACGATCCGACCGATCCAAGCACCGAACGTACGGGGCCTCCGAGTTCAGCACACATTCAGCTTGATGACGATCTCCGGCCTCCGATCCAACCGAGCTCCGGAGATGAGTTCCGTCAGCACGACGGCGTGGTGACGATGATGATGTTCTACCAGCGCAGGGCTTCGCCTAAACTCCGCGACGATATGACCGAGGTGGAATATGGTGGAGGGGGGCACCGCACACGGCTAACGATCCGTAGATCAACTTGTGTGTCTATGGGGTGCCCCCCCCCCACCCCCGCCCCCGTATATAAAGGAGCCAGGGGGGCTGAGGCCGCCGTCCAGGGAGGGCGCGCCAAGGGGGGAGTCCTACTCCCACCGGGAGTAGGACTCCCTTCTTTCCAAGTAGTAGGAGAAGGGGGGAAGAGGAGGAAGAGGGGAAGGAAAGGGGGGGCGTCGCCCCCCTTCCCTTGTCCTATTCGGACTAGGAAGGGGAGGGGCATGCGGCCCCCTCCTGGCTCCTTCCCTCTTCTCCCTCGAGGCCCATGTAGGCCCAATAACCCCCTGGGGGGGTTCCGGTAACCTCCCGGTGCTCCGGTAAAATTCCGATTTCACCCGGAATGATTCCGATGTCCAAATATAGGCTTCCGATATATCGATCTTTATGTCTTGACCATTTCGAGACTCCTCGTCATGTCCGTGATCACATCCAGGACTCCGAACAAACTTCGGTACATCAAAACTTATAAACTCATAATAAAATTGTCATCGTAACGTTAAGCGTGCAGACCCTACGGGTTCGAGAACTATGTAGACATGAGCTAGAACTATTCTCGGTCAATAACCAATAGCGGGACCTGGATGCCCATATTGGTTCCTACATATTCTACGAAGATCTTTATCGGTCAAACCGCATAACAACATACATTGTTCCCTTTGTCATCGGTATGTTACTTGCCCGAGGTTTGATCGTCGGTATCCAATACCTAGTTCAATCTCGTTACCGGCAAGTCTCTTTACTCGTTCTATAATGCATCATCCCGTAACCAACTCATTGGTCACATTGCTTGCAAGGCTTATAATGATGTGCATTACCGAGAGGGCCCAGAGATACCTCTCCGACGATCGGAGTGACAAAACCTAATCTCGAAATACACCAACTCAACATGTACCTTCGGAGACACCTGTAGTACTCCTTTATAATCACCCAGTTACGTTGTGACGTTTGGTAGTACCCAAAGTGTTCCTCCGGTAAATGGGAGTTGCATAATTCTCATAGTTACAGGAACATGTATAAGTCATGAAGAAAGCAATAGCAGTATACTAAACGATCAAGTGCTAGGCTAACGGAATGGGTCATGTCAATCACATCATTCTTCTAATGATGTGATCCCACTAATCAAATGACAACACATGTCTATGGTTAGGAAACATAACCATCTTTGATTAATGAGCTAGTCAAGTAGAGGCATACTAGTGACTATAGGTTTGTCTATGTATTTACACATGTATCATGTTTCCGGTTAATACAATTCTACCATGAATAATAAACATTTATCATGATATGAGGAAATAAATAATAACTTTATTATTGCCTCTAGGGCATATTTCCTTCAGTCTCCCACTTGCACTAGAGTCAATAATCTAGATTACATAGTAATGATTCTAACACCCATGGAGTCTTGGTGCTGATCATGTTTTGCTCGTGAGAGAGGCTTAGTCAATGGGTCTGCAACATTCAGATCCGTATGTATCTTGCAAATCTCTATGTCTCCCACTTGGACTTGGTCTCGAATGGAATTGAAGCGTCTCTTGATGTGCTTGGTCCTCTTGTGAAATCTGGATTCCTTTGCCAAGGCAATTGCACCAATATTGTCACAGAAGATCTTCATTGGTCCCGATGCACTAGGTATGACACCTAGATCGGAAATGAACTCCTTCATCCAGACTCCTTCATTTGCTGCTTCAGAAGCAGCTATGTACTCTGCTTCACATGTAGATCCCGCCACGACGCTTTGTTTAGAACTGCACCAACTTACAGTTCCACCGTTTAATAAAAACACGTATCCGGTTTGCGATTTAGAATCGTCCGGATTAGTGTCAAAGCTTGCATAGACGTAACCATTTACGACTAGCTCTTTGTCACCTCCATATACGAGAAACATATCCTTAGTATTTTTCAGGTATTTCAGGATGTTCTTGACCGCTGTCCAGTGATCCACTCCTGGATTACTTTGGTACCTTCCTGCCAAGCTTATTACTAAGCATACGTCAGGTCTGGTACATAGCATTGCATACATGATAGAGCCTATGGCTGAAGCATAGGGAACATCTTTCATTTTCTCTCTATCTTCTGCTGTGGTCGGGCATTGAGTTTGACTCAACTTCACACCTTGTAGCACAGGCAAGAATCCTTTATTTGCCTGATCCATTTTGAACTTTTTCAAAATTTTGTCAAGGTATGTGCTTTGTGAAAGTCCTATTAAGTGTCTTGATCTATCTCTATAGATCTTGATGCCCAATATGTAAGCAGCTTCACCGAGGTCTTTCATTGAAAAACTTTTATTCAAGTATCCCTTTATGCTATCCAGAAATTCTATATCATTTCCAATTAATAATATGTCATCTACATATAATATCAGAAATGCTACAGAGCTCCCACTCACTTTCTTGTAAATACAGGCTTCTCCAAAAGTCTGTATAAAACCATATGCTTTGATCACACTATCAAAGCGTTTATTCCAACTCCGAGATGCTTGCACCAGTCCATAAATGGAACGTTGGAGCTTGCACACTTTGTTAGCACCTTTTGGATCAACAAAACCTTCTGGCTGCATCATATACAACTCTTCTTCTAGAAATCCATTCAAGAATGCAGTTTTGACATCCATTTGCCAAATTTCATAATCATGAAATGCAGCAATAGCTAAAATGATTCGGACAGACTTAAGCATCGCTACGGGTGAGAAAGTCTCATGGTAGTCAACTCCTTGACTTGTCGAAAACCTTTTGCAACAAGTCGAGCTTTATAGACAGTTACATTACCATCAGCGTCAGTCTTCTTCTTAAAGATCCATTTATTCTCAATGTCTTGCCGATCATCGGGCAAGTCAACCAAAGTCCATACTTTGTTTTCATACATGGATCCCATCTCAGAGTTCATGGCCTCTAGCCATTTTGCGGAATCTGGGCTCATCATCGCTTCCTCATAGTTCGTAGGTTCATCATGGTCAAGTAACATGACTTCCATAATAGGATTACCGTACCACTCTGGTGCGGATCTTACTCTGGTAGACCTACGAGGTTCAGTAGAAACTTGATCTGAAGTTTCATGATCAATATCATTAGCTTCCTCACTGATTGGTGTAGTTGTCACAGGAACCGGTTCTTGTGATGAACTACTTTCCAATAAGGGAGTAGATACAGTTATCTCATCAAGTTCTACTTTCCTCCCACTCACTTCTTTCGAGAGAAACTCCTTCTCTAGAAAGGATCCGATTTTAGCAACGAAAATTTTGCCCTCAGATCTGTGATAGAAGGTGTACCCAATAGTCTCCTTTGGGTATCCTATGAAGACACATTTCTCCGATTTTGGTTCGAGCTTATCTGGTTGAAGTTTCTTCACATAAGCATCGCAGCCCTAAACTTTAAGAAACGACAACTTTGGTTTCTTGCCAAACCACAGTTCATAAGGCGTCGTTTCAACGGATTTTGATGGTGCCCTATTTAACGTGAATGCGGTTGTCTCTAAAGCATAACCCCAAAACGATAGCGGTAAATCGGTAAGAGACATCATAGATCGCACCATATCAAGTAAAGTACGATTACAACGTTCGGACACACCATTTCGTTGTGGTGTTCCAGGTGGCGTGAGTTGCGAGACTATCCCGCATTGTTTCAAGTGTACACCAAACTCGTAACTCAAATATTCTCCTCCACGATCAGATCGTAGAAACTTTATTTTCTTGTTACGATGATTTTCCACTTCACTCTGAAATTCTTTGAACTTTTCAAATGTTTCAGACTTGTGTTTCATTAAGTAGATATACCCATATCTGCTCAAATCATCTGTGAAGGTGAGAAAATAACGATATCCGCCACGAGCCTCAACATTCATCGGACCACATACATCTGTATGTATGATTTCCAACAAATCTGTTGCTCTCTCCATAGTTCCGGAGAACGGAGTTTTAGTCATCTTGCCCATAAGGCACGGTTCGCAAGTACCATGTGATTCATAATCAAGTGATTCCAAAAGCCCATCAGTATGGAGTTTCTTCATGCGCTTTACACCGATATGACCTAAACGGCAGTGCCACAAATAAGTTGCACTATCGTTATTAACTCTGCATCTTTTGGTTTCAACACTATGAATATGTGTATCACTACTATCGAGATTCAATAAAAACAGACCATTCTTCAAGGGTGCATGACCATAAAAGATATTACTCATATAAATAGAACAACCATTATTCTCTGATTTAAATGAATAACCATCTCGCATCAAACAAGATCCAGATATAATGTTCATGCTCAACGCTGGCACCAAATAACAATTATTTAGGTCTAATACTAATCCCGATGGTAGATGTAGAGGTAGTGTGCCGACCGCGATCACATCGACTTTGGAACCATTTCCCACGCACATCGTCACCTCGTCTTTAGCTAATCTTCGCTTAATCCGTAGTCCCCGTTTCGAGTTGCAAATATTAGCAACAGCACCAGTATCAAATACCCAGGTGCTACTGCGAGCATTAGTAAGGTACACATCAATAACATGTATATCACATATACCTTTGTTCACTTTGCCATCCTTCTTATCCGCCAAATACTTGGGGCAGTTCCGCTTCCAGTGTCCAGTCTGCTTGCAGTAGAAGCACTCAGTTTCAGGCTTAGGTCCAGACTTGGGTTTCTTCTCTTGAGCAGCAACTTGCTTGCCGTTCTTTTTGAAGTTTCCCTTCTTCTTCCCTTTGCCCTTCTTCTTGAAACTGGTGGTTTTGTTAACCATCAACACTTGATGCTCCTTCTTGATTTCTACCTCCGCAGCTTTCAGCATTGCGAAGAGCTCGGGAATAGTCTTGTTCATCCCTTGCATATTATAGTTCATCACGAAGCTCTTGTAGCTTGGTGGCAGTGATTGGAGAATTCTGTCAATGACACTATCATCAGGAAGATTAACTCCCAGTTGAATCAAGTGATTATTATACCCAGACATTTTGAGTATGTGTTCACTGACAGAACTATTCTCCTCCATCTTGCAGCTATAGAACTTATTGGAGACTTCATATCTCTCAATCCGGGCATTTGCTTGAAATATTAACTTCAACTCCTGGAACATCTCATATGCTCCATGACGTTCAAAACGTCGTTGAAGACCCGGTTCTAAGCCGTAAAGCATGGCACACTGAACTATCAAGTAGTCATCAGCTTTGCTCTGCCAGACGTTCTTAACGTCGTCAGTTGCATCAGCAGCAGGCCTGGCACCCAGCGGTGCTTCCCAGACGTAACTTTTCTGTGCAGCAATGAGGATAATCCTCAGGTTACGGACCCAGTCCGTGTAATTGCTACCTTCATCTTTCAACTTTGCTTTCTCAAGGAACGCATTAAAATTCAACGGAACAACAGCACGAGCCATCTATCTACAAACAAACATAGACAAGCAAAATACTATCAGGTACTAAGTTCATGATAAATTTAAGTTCAATTAATCATATTACTTAAGAACTCCCACTTAGACAGACATCTCTCTAGTCATCTAAGTGATGACGTGATCCAAATCAACTAAACCATGTCTGATCATCATGTGAGATGGAGTAGTTTCAATGGTGAACATCGCTATGTTGATCATATCTACTATATGATTCACGCTCGACCTTTCGGTCTCCGTGTTCCGAGGCCATATCTGTATATGCTAGGCTCGTCAAGTATAACCTGAGTATTCCGCGTGTGCAACTGTTTTGCACCCGTTGTATTTGAACGTAGAGCCTATCACACCCGATCATCACGTGGTGTCTCAGCACGAAGAACTTTCGCAACGGTGCATACTCAGGGAGAACACTTCTTGATAATTATAGTGAGAGATCATCTTAAAATGCTACCGTCAATCAAAGCAAGATAAGATGCATAAAGGATAAACATCACATGCAATCAATATAAGTGATATGATATGGCCATCATCATCTTGTGCTTGTGATCTCCATCTACGAAGCACCGTCGTGATCACCATCGTTACCGGCGCGACACCTTGATCTCCATCGTAGCATCGTTGTCGTTACGCCATCTATTGCTTCTACGACTATCGCTACCGCTTAGTGATAAAGTAAAGCAATTACAGGGCGTTTGCATTTCATACAATAAAGCGACAACCATATGGCTCCTGCTAGTTGCCGATAACTTCGGTTACAAAACATGATCATCTCATACAATAAAATATAGCATCACGTCTTGACCATATCACATCACAACATGCCCTGCAAAAACAAGTTAGACGTCCTCTACTTTGTTGTTGCAAATTTTACGTGGCCGCTACGGGCTTAGCAAGAACCGTTCTTACCTACGCATCAAAAACCACAACGATAGTTCGTCAAGTTGGTGATGTTTTAACCTTCGCAAGGACCGGGCGTAGCCACACTCGATTCAGCTAAAGTGAGAGAGACAGACACCCGCCAGCCACCTTTAAGCACGAGTGCTCGTAACGGTGAAACCAGTCTCGCGTAAGCGTACGCGTAATGTCGGTCCGGGCCGCTTCATCTCACAATACCGCCGAACCAAAGTATGACATGCTGGTAAGCAGTATGACTTGTATCGCCCACAACTCACTTGTGTTCTACTCGTGCATATAACATCAACGCATAAAACCTAGGCTCGGATGCCACTGTTGGGGAACGTAGTAATTTCAAAAAAATTCCTACGCACACGCAAGATCATGGTGATGATATAGCAACGAGAGGGGAGAGTGTTCGTCCACGTACCCTCGTAGACCGTAAGCGGAAGCGTTAGCACAACGCGGTTGATGTAGTCGTACGTCTTCACGATCCGACCGATCCAAGCACCGAACGTACGGGGCCTCCGAGTTCAGCACACATTCAGCTCGATGACGATCTCCGGCCTCCGATCCAGCCGAGCTCCAGAGATGAGTTCCGTCAGCACGACGGCGTGGTGACGATGATGATTTTCTACCGGCGCAGGGCTTCGCCTAAACTCCGCGACGATATGACCGAGGTGGAATATGGTGGAGGGGGGCACCGCACACGGCTAAGGAACGATCCGTAGATCAACTTG
>NC_041389.1:465584372-465597787 GCF_002162155.2 Triticum dicoccoides | reverse complement strand
AGGAGTCAGGGGGGAGGAGGCCACCGGCCAAGGAGGGCGCGCCAAGGGGGGAGTCCTACTCCCACCGGGAGTAGGACTCCCTCTTTCCAAGTAGGAGTAGGAGAAGGGGGGAAAGAGGAGGAAGAGGAGAAGGAAAGGGGGGGCGCCGCCCCCCTTCCCTTGTCCTATTCGGACTAGGAAGGGGAGGGGCGCGCAGCTCCCTCCTGCCTCCTTCCCTCTTCTCCCTCGAGGCCCAAGTAGGCCCAATAACCCCCCGGGGGGTTCCGGTAACCTCCCGGTACTCTGGTAAAATGCCGATTTCACCCGGAACCATTCCGATGTCCAAATATAGGCTTCCAATATATCAATCTTTATGTCTCGACCATTTCGAGACTCCTTGTCATGTCCGTGATCACATCCGGGACTCCGAACAAACTTCAGTACATCAAAACTTATAAACTCATAATAAAACTGTCATCGAAACGTTAAGCGTGCGGACCCTACGGGTTCGAGAACTATGTAGACATGACCTAGAACCATTCTCGGTCAATAAGCAATAGCGGGACCTGGATGCCCATATTGGTTCCGACATATTCTACGAAGATCTTTATCGGTCAAACCGCATAACAATATACGTTGTTCCCTTTGTCATCGGTATGTTACTTGCCCGAGATTCGATCGTCGGTATCCAATACCTAGTTCAATCTCGTTACTGGCAAGTCTCTTTACTCGTTACGTAATACATCATTCCATAACTAACTCATTAGCTACATTGCTTGCAAGGCTTATAGTGATGTGCATTACCGAGAGGGCCCAGAGATACCTCTCCGACAATCGGAGTGACAAAACCTAATCTCGAAATACGCCAACTCAACATGTACCTTCGGAGACACCTGTAGTACTCCTTTATAATCACCCAGTTACGTTGTGACGTTTGGTAGTACCCAAAGTGTTCCTCCGGTAAACGGGAGTTGCATAATTCTCATAGTTACAGGAACATGTATAAGTCATGAAGAAAGCAATAGCAGTATACTAAACGATCAAGTGCTAGGCTAACGGGATGGGTCATGTCAATCACATCATTCTTCTAATGATGTGATCCCACTAATCAAATGACAACACATGTCTATGGTTAGGAAACATAACCATCTTTGATTAATGAGCTAGTCAAGTAGAGGCATACTAGTGACTATAGTTTTGTCTATGTATTCACACATGTATCATGTTTCTAGTTAATACAATTCTAGCATGAATAATAAACATTTATCATGATATGAGGAAATAAATAATAACTTTATTATTGCCTCTAGGGCATATTTCCTTCAGCGTCATCTTCAGAGCCTTTGGCAGCCGAAGACCAACTTTAGTCAGGATAAGTGTACTAGATGTTCCCCTTCAAAATGGCCAATTGTTGGCGCCCTTCCTGCTCATTATATGGGAAGAGGCCCAGGGCCTCGCTCTATAAATAGGACTAGCCACCACAGAATAGGGGAGAAAATAAAAAGGAGGGCATCTATCTCAAGAAGACGCATAGACTAGAGAGCGGCGACTGAACTCACCCAAGCAGTTCATCGCAGCAGCTCAAGAACAGACCCTCGCGAGGTTGTTTTCCCTTTGTACTCTTCATCATCAGCCCCTGAGGCAATCCACCACACCACACACTGGAGTAGGGTATTACACCACCATGGTGGCCTGAACTAGTATAAATCTTGTGTCCCTTGTGTGCTCTTCTTTCTAGCTTAGATCCTTGTGAGACTTCGAGACGTGAGCTGGTAGGGGAAAGATCTTCGTGCGCACCCCAGTGTTAGAACCTCAAGGGTCTGCCGGAACCCGAAATCCGACACAGGCGAAGCCAAAGGGCAAGTGCAGAATGGCGCAGGCCCTAACCGCCTGCAGCCCTGATGATGCGTGGCGACTGATTGGACATGGGCGACTCCGCTTCCCCATGCTACCTCGGCAACTGCTCGACTTGACTAGTCGATGCTGCATGCAGGGGGTCATGATGGCGTGAGGTCGTGGAGGCCGGCGGTTGGCCTCCCTTGGCTATAAATGTGAGAGGGTGGCGGAGCTCCCTGTCAATCTTCCCTTCGTCTTGCTCCCGCTTGCTTCTTTCCTCTCCGTCTTGCTCCCACGGCGTTGCCGAAGAGGTTCTCAGCGGCCGAGAAAGGGAAGGCCCCCAAGGAGGGGCCAGCCTCCCCTCCTCCCAAGAGGGGCTGTGGCCATCCCTGCAAGCACCATGCGTTACCTCCGGCAGCATCCAGGGGGCGCGGGCGCGCACCCCTAAAGGCAGCATTGCGCCGGGCGCCCGTGATGGAACCTCTTCCCGGGGCAGGGGCTACCAGCCCTGGAGCAGCCCCCATGACGAAGGGAGGCGCATCGTGATCGTGCGCCCGCCTCGGACGCGCATTTTTTTGCTGGAGGTGCTTCCCGAGTTCGTGGTGTGGTCGGAGAACCCAGCCGGCACCTCGCTACGGCTCCCTCGCTTCTTCTCCGGCGAGCTTCCTTCTTTGGGGCTTGCTGGCCTCAGGCTGCAAGCTGATGGGTGCTGCAGTAGAGCCTCGTGGGTTAGCACCAAGCTTTTCGCGTGTGGCAGCGTGGTGCTGACCCGTGACTGGCAGACTTTTGCCCACGCGCGTGGCCTGGGCAGAAGGTGCACCCTCCACTTCAAGTACGACGGCATGGCGACCCTCTCGTGAGGGTATTCAGGGGGGACGGCCGCCGTGTGGGGTGCTGCCCGGAGGACAGCAGCGACGACTATGGTGGCGATGGCGAACTTGGCCTTGGCGATGCACGCTCCTCCTCTCGTGGCGGTAGCTCCTCCTCGGACGAGATCTCGAGCAGCGGTGGCTACGGCCGGTGAAAGCACAAGTGCTCCCTAGGTGGTTTTGGTAATTAATGTCAACATATCTCTTGTTGGACTAACACTTTTATCTAGTATATTTTAGATAAGTTCAACAATGGAGTGGCATGGACTAAAGGATGTGGGAACTCCTTCAAGATGCTAAGGACAAAGGATTGGCTCAAGCTTCAAGCTCAAGACCCTTCATTTTACATTTTTAGTGATCCAAGATCACATTGAGTCTATAGGAAAAGCCAACACTATCAAGGAGGGATGAGGTGTTGCTTAATGAGCCTCTTGCTCCATGTGCTTTGTGATATGCTCCAAAACCCTCAACTACTTTCCCACTTCCACAAATGACCTAAACCCAACGCCAAAATCGGTCACACCGAAACTTCCTATCCGGCGCCACCGATTCCACATGTCATAGCCACTGCCACAAACCCTAAGCAAATCGGTCTTACCGATAGGGATCTCGGTCTCACCGAGATGGGATTGTAATCTCTTTGTGTATGTCCATTATCAAAATTGGTCTCACCGAGTTTGAGCAATCGGTACTACCGAGATTACAATGCAAACTCTCTGGAAACTTATTGCCAAAATCGGTCCCACCGAGTTTGCCTCACCAACTCTCTGGAAAGCTTATTACCAAAATCGGTCTCACTGAGTTTGTGTAATCGGTCTTACCAAGACTATGTTATGCCCTAACCCTAACTGAATCGGTCCCACCGAGTTGCATTTCAGTCCCACCGAAAACCCTAATGGTCATATTATTTGCTGAATCGGTCTGACCGAATTTAACGATTCGGTCCCAACGACTTTGGCAGATTGTGTGTAACGGTTAGATTTTGTGTGGAGGCTATATATACCCCTCCACCTCCTCTTCATTCGTGGAGAGAGCCATCAGACTGAACCTACACTTCCAGCATACATTTTCTGAGAGAGAACTACCTACTCATGTGTTGAGACCAAGATATTCCATTCCTACCATATGAATCTTGATCTCTAGCCTTCCCCAAGTTGCTTTCCGCTCAAATCCTCTTTCCATCAGATCCAAAACCTATGAGAGAGAGTTGAGTGTTGGGGAGACTATCATTTGAAGCACAAGAGCAAGGAGTTCATCATCAACGCACCATTTGTTACTTCTTGGAGAGTGGTGTCTCCTAGATTGGCTAGGTGTCACTTGGGAGCCTCCGACAAGATTGTGGAGTTAAACCAAGGAGTTTGTAAGGGCAAGGAGATCGCCTACTTCATGAAGATCTACCGTTAGTGAGGCAAGTCCTTCGTGGGCGACGGCCATGGTGGGATAGACAAGGTTGCTTCTTCATGGACCCTTCTTGGGTGGAGCCCTCCGTGGACTCGCGCGGCTGTTACCCTTCGTGGGTTGAAGTCTCCATCAACGTGGATGTACGATAGCACCACCTATCAGAACCACGCCAAAAACATCCGTGTCTCCAATTGCGTTTGAATCCTCCAAACCCTTCCCTTTACTTTCTTGCAAGTTGCATGCTTTACTTTCCGCTGCTCATATACTCTTTGCATGCTTGCTTGATATGTATTATGATTGTTGAAATTGTGCCTAAACTCCACTTAAACTTAAAGAAACTTAAAAACTGCAACTTTGGTACTTAGTGTCTAATCCCCCCCCCCCCCCCTCTATACACCTCTTCTCAAGGTCCTACAAGTGGTATCAGAGCTTTGGTCTCCATTGCTTTGGTTTAATCACCATTGGAGGAAGATGGATGAGCCTACTATTGGGAGTATTAGACATAGAGTGCCTATTCTTGATGGAGAGTATTTTCATGAGTGGAAAAATGAGATACTTGTTATTTTCAATCAATATCATTTTAACAAGTACATTGCTAGTCCTTGTGCACCTTATGTTGATCCTATGGGTCCTACCCATGATGAGTCAATTGACATGATTAGGAATCTTAGAACTACCGATCTTATCATTAGAGGATTGCCTAGAAACTTGCTTGGATGTTTGCCTACTTTTAAGTGTGCCTACACCATATGGAAATTTCTTGAGGATGGATTTCCAGATTATTCCTTGAAAAATCTTGATGAAATTCTCCATGAGTCTATTGCCTTGAGTAAGATGAATACTAGTGATCCTATGTTTGGTGATCGTCTATTTGAACTTACTAACCTTATGCGTGCCAAAGGAAATGTTGGTATCATTAGTGACATTATTTCCGAAGCTATAAAAATTCATAAGCAAGATTATCAAACTCATTCTAATGAACCACCCTCTCTAGGACTAGATCCACCACATGACGATGTTGAACATGGATACTATGATGAGGATGATGAGAGTGACTTCGATCTTGATGATGCAATGAGACACTTTGGTCTTATGGAAAATCTTCGGGGATATATGTCAGAAGGAAAGGAATGGGTTCTTGATAGTGGATGTACCGATCACATGACCGGAGATAAAGACATGTTCCGTGAGCTTGTTGATAATGATAGTCCTCGAAAGAATGTCACTTTCGGTGACAACTCAAAGGGTAAGGTGGTTGGCCTTGGTAAGGTGGCCATATCACATGATAGCTCCATACAAAATGTCATGCTCGTTGAATCTCTTGGTTACAACTTACTTTTAGTATCTAGACTTGCTGATTTCGGTTTCAATGTTCTATTTACTGAAGTAGATTGCCAAGTGTTTCGTCGAGATAATCATAAAATGATCTTTACCGGTGTGCGTAGAGGTGATCTATACATTGTTGATTTCACTAAAAAGGCTCAACCTAAAACTTGCTTCATTGCTAAATCCTCAAAAGGTTGGTTATGGCATAGACGACTTGGTCATGTTGGTATGCAAAACCTTGACAAGTTTATTAAAGGAAATCATATCCTTGGAGTTAACGATGTCATATTTTATAAGGATAGACTTTGCAGCGCTTGTCAGGCAGGTAAACAGGTTGGAGGAAGGCATCCCATGAAGAACATCATGACCACAAGGAGGCCACTCGAGCTACTTCACATGGATCTCTTTGGTCCCAACTCTTACAAGAGTCTCGGTGGAAATTCTTTTGGTCTAGTTATAGTTGATGATTTTTCCAGATTTACGTGGGTGTTCTTTCTCGATGATAAATCGCAGGTCCAAAAGATCTTCAAAAACATCGCTAGGAAGGCCCAAAACCAATTTGAAGTGAAGATCAAGAAGGTTCGCACCGACAACGGAACGGAGTTCAAGAATGCAAATGTGGACACCATTCTTGACGACGAAGGGATTTCACAGGAGTTCTCGGCTACGTACACACCTCAACAAAACGGAGTTGTTGAGAGGAAGAACCGGACGCTCATCGAAATGGCGAGAACGATGCTTGATGAGTACAAACGCCAAAGCACTTTTGGGCAGAAGCGGTTGAGACAGCTTGTCATGCAACAAATCGCTTGTATCTTCACAAGCTACTCGGCAAGACGACATACGAGCTCCTCATCGGTAACAAACCCCAAGTTGGATACTTCGAGTATTTGGCTCAAAGTGCTACATTCTTGATAAGCATCGTCGCTCTAAATTTGCTCCTAAATCTCATGAAGGTTTCCTACTCGGTTATGGCTCAAACTCTCACACTTACCGTGTCTACAACAATTTCACCCGAAAGGTTGAAGAGACGGTAGATGTAAAGTTTGATGAATCTAACGGCTCGCAAGTAGAGCAATTGCCAATTGATGTAGGAGACAAAGATCCTTCTGAAGCAATTCAAGACTTGGCTATTGGCAAGGTTCGTCCAACTGAGGTGAAGGAGAGTACCTCGTTCGTCCAAGTGGAAGCTTCAACTTCACAACAAGGTGAACCAAGAGTTGATATGGAAGCATCCACAAGCGGGACACACCAAGATGAAGGGAACGAGGAAGTGCATCAAGATGAACGTCAACAACCTCCTTCTCCACCACGACAAGAGAACGACAATGCCAACAATGAAGAAGGTCAAGAAGAATAAGAACAAGATGAAGAAGATGTTCAACGAAGACCCAAGCAAAAGCATTCACGAGTTCAAGCAAGAGTTGCCAAAGATCATCCCGTCGAGCAAATTTACAATGACATTCAAACTGGGAGAATCACTCGCTCTAAAACTCGTTTAGCTAACTTTTGTGGAAACTATTCTTTCATCTCTAGCATTGAACTGATGAAGGTTGAAGAAGCATTGCAAGATCCGGATTGGATAAATACTATGCACGAAGAGATACATAACTTTGAGAGGAATCAAGTTTGGACATTGGTTGAGAAGCCCAACAACAACCACAACGTCATCGGTACCAAATGGGTGTTTCGCAACAAGCAAGATGAAGATGGACAAGTAGTTCGCAACAAAGCACGTCTCGTCGCCCAAGGCTACACACAAGTCGAAGGTATGGACTATGGTGAGACTTACGCCCCCGTTGCTAGACTTGAGTCCATTCGCATCTTACTTGCCTATGCTAATCATCATGATATTACCTTGTACCAAATGGACATTAAAAGTGCTTTTCTAAATGGTGAAATAGAGGAGGAAGTTGATGTTAAGCAACCTCTCGGCTTTGTCAATCCTAAGAAACCCAATCATGTTTACAAACTTCACAAAGCTCTTTATGGTCTTAAACAAGCTCCTAGAGCTTGGTATAAATGCTTGACTAAGTTTCTTATTGAAAAAGGCTTTGAAATTGGGAAAATTGATTCCACTCTTTTTACTAAAAGGGTTAATGGAGAACTATTTGTGTGCCAAATTTATGTTGATGATATCATATTTGGTTCAACTAACCCTGATTTTAGTGAAAAGTTTGGGAAGCTTGTCACAGAAGTTTGAGATGTCCATGATGAGTGAACTCAAATTCTTCCTTGGGTTGCAAATCAAGCAAACTAAGGAAGGTACCTTTGTTTCTCAAACGAAGTACACCAAGGACTTATTCAAGAAGTTCAATATGCAAGAATGCAAAGGTATGTCTACATCCATGCCTACTAGTGGACATAATGACTTGACCAAAGATGGTGAACCGGTTGATCAAAAGGTTTATCGCTCTATGATCGGTTCATTGTTATATCTATGTGCTTCACGTCCTGATATCATGCTAAGTGTGTGCATGTGTGCACGATATCAAGCTGCTCCTAAGGAATGCCATCTTAAGGCCGTGAAAAGGATAGTGAGATACTTAATTCATACACCAAATTTTGGCATTTGGTATCCTAAGAGGGCCTCTTTCAATCTTGTTGGCTATTCCGACTTGGACTATGCCGGAGACAAGGTTGACAGAAAGTCCACTTCTGGAACCTGTCAATTTCTTGGTAGATCTCTTGTGTCTTGGTCCTCCAAGAAACAAAACTCGGTATCCTTGCCCACTGCCGAAGCTGAATATATTGCCACTGGTTCATGTTGTGCTCAATTACTCTGGATGACCCAAACTCTTAAAGATTATGGGATATATGTGAGACATGTTCCATTGCTTTGTGACAATCAAAGTGCTATTAAAATTGGTCATAATCCTGTGCATCATTCTCGAACTAAGCATATTGAAGTTCGTCATCATTTCATTCGAGATCACGTTGCTAAGGGTGACATCGATCTTAAGCATGTTCGCACCGAGAAGCAATTAGCGGATATATTCACTAAACCTCTTGATGAGAAAGTGTTTTGCAGGTTAAGAGGAGAATTGAACAACATTGATGCTTCAAACTTGGAGTGGAAACTCCATTGGATACATGCAAGACATGAGCTTATGACTAATCCTTGATATTTCTCTTATGATGAATATCTTATGTCTTGGATATATTTGTATCTTGCATGTTATCTAACTCTTGTAGGTACTTGGTGGAATCAAATTCCATGAGATTGTAATCTACTCATATCTTGAGCAATCTCTACATCACCAAGTCTCTACACCTTGGTGGTTGAAGACAAGGAAGCACGAAACCATTTAAACATATCCTTTGACAAATTCTATGTTGAGCTTCATGATTGTCATTTTTGGATACACAAGTGCTCTTCCTTGCAAGAACTAACCCATGCAGGTAGATGGACTAAAATTCCAAGTGGTGCTCCAAATTCTTGATGAGCTACAATCAACCTTGAGCAACCCACACAAGTTCAACTACATGGACAACACCACCAACCAAGGTATGTTGTTCCATCTTAGAGAAGCTTTACTCCAAGTCATGAGCTAAAGCAACTCGAAAAGATGTGAATACATCAAGATGCTTAAACGAAAAATGGCAACCCCAATTTAAGCTTAAACGATGAGTATGACCTCTGATCAAGTGATCTCACTTGACTCCTAAGTCAATATACTCTAACATAGGTGACTTTGTCGCCGACCATCTCTAGATGAAGTTCTCTTGTGTTTTTCTCTGTATTTCTGCATTTGTCTCATGCATATTAGTTTCCCCTTTTTTAATTAAAAAAACTTCATCTAGATTTCTTTCTTTCTGTTTGTTCTGCATTTTCTGCATTCCAATTCATTGCACATCTTTCAGTAAATTCCTTGCAAATCTTTGTGAGATCTTACTAGACTAGTGAGCTGAGGTGACAAGTGTTTTCTCTGTGATGAACTCGGTTTCACCGATTTGTTGTTTTCAGCCCAACCGAGTCCTTTCGGTCCAACCGAAGCAACTCACTCGGTGCCACCGATTTCATCACAGGAAAAACAGTTTGCCACATAATTCTGTGTTTCTTCTGATCCAGCTCCACTCAATGAATCTTGTCCTCTACAAGCATCACATTTTTATCATTGCTTTGTTCTGTGTCTCAAGGACCAAACCCATTCGACAGATTCCAGAAGACCCTTCTAGGAAATTGATGTCAAAGGGGGAGAGAGAGAACATCAAAGCTTATTAGCTGAAGAGAGAGAGAGCATCAAAGCTTATCACCTTCCTTCTTAACGGGGAGAGAGAGACCTAAGGGGGAGAGATACTCTCAAAAGGAGAGAGAGATCTCCAGGGGGAGAGAATACTTAAGTAGAAAGTATTTCTCAAGGACCCAGATGCTCGGTGTTCAAGAGGAGAGATATCCACATGTCTTCTTGAGGGGAGAGACATGTTCATTTGATCTTTTGTGCCTATTTGCATTAGCATGCATCAGCTCTGATCATCATTCATATCTTTCAGCTCTGTTTTCTTTCAGCTCTGATTTTCTGTTCCCTATCTTCTCCCAGTATTCCATGCTAGATTCAGGGGGAGCAAGACATCTAAGGGAAAGAGATCATTTAAATTCATTCCATATCTTTACTCTTGGGGACATGTCTAATTCAATGTGGTACTTGGTACTCACTCTCTACATGTCATCCTAGTCTTGGTATTCTTGTGGTTTCTTTTGTTTGTTATGGCTAGTAAATGCATCTGTGTTATCTAACCTTGTTTACACAGGTTCATTCCATCCTAAGACAACTCAAGACTACAAGGTAAGTATATGCATCACAATCATGTGTATGAGGAATTCTTGCTAATGTACATATTGTTTGCAAGAAGAACTCATGAGCATGAAGGTATTTTCTTTAACATACTTTGCTCTGATGCATATGGCCAAGATACATGTAACACATTGCCTGCTTTATCATGTTTATGCTCTCACATGCTTCTACATTCCATATTTACATGATTGCATACATGTAGGGGGAGCCTATGTTTGTTACATGTCTTTCCAAAGCTTTACTTGTTATTCCTTATATCTTTATCTAAAGCTTTGATGTATGTTGCCACCAATTACCAAAAAGGGGGAGATTGAAAGCACAAGTGCTCCCTAGGTGGTTTTGGTAATTAATGTCAACATATCTCTTGTTGGACTAACACTTTTATCTAGTATATTTCAGATAAGTTCAACAATGGAGTGGCATGGACTAAAGGATGTGGGAACTCCTTCAAGATGCTAAGGACAAAGGATTGGCTCAAGCTTCAAGCTCAAGACCCTTCATTTTACATTTTTAGTGGTCCAAGATCACATTGATTCTATAGGAAAAGCCAATAATATCAAGGAGGGATGAGGTGTTGCTTAATGAGCCTCTTGCTCCGTGTGCTTTGTGATATGCTCCAAAACCCTCAACTACTTTCCCACTTCCACAAATGACCTAAACCCAAAGCCAAAATCGGTCACACCGAAACTTCCTATCCGGCGCCACCGATTCCACATGTCATAGCCACTGCAATAAACCCTAAGCAAATCGGTCTTACCGATAGGGATCTCGGTCTCACCGAGATGGGATTGTAATCTCTCTGTGTATGTCCATTATTAAAATCTGTCTCACCGAGTTTGAGCAATCGGTACTACCGAGATTACAATGCAAACTATATGGAAACTTATTACCAAAATCGGTCCCACCGAGTTTGAGTGATCGGTCCCACCGAGTTTGCCTGACCAACTCTCTGGAAAGCTTATTACCAAAATCGGTCTCATCGAGTTTGTGTAATTGGTCTTACCAAGACTACGCTATGCCCTAACCCTAACTGAATCGGTCCCACCGAGTTGCATTTCGGTCCCACCGAAAACCCTAACGGTCATATTATTTGCTGAATCGGTCTGACCGAGTTTAACGATTCGGTCCCACCGAGTTTGGTAGATTGTGTGTAATGGTTAGATTTTGTGTGGAGGCTATATATACCCCTCCACCTCCTCTTCATTCGTGGAGAGAGCCATCAGACTGAACCTACACTTCCAGCATACGTTTTCTGAGAGAGAACTACCTACTCATGTGTTGAGACCAAGATATTCCATTCCTACCATATGAATCTTGATCTCTAGCCTTCCCCAAGTTGCTTTCCGCTCAAATCCTCTTTCCACCAGATCCAAAACCTATGAGAGAGAGTTGAGTGTTGGGGAGACTGTCATTTGAAGCACAAGAGCAAGGAGTTCATCATCAACGCACCATTTGTTACTTCTTGGAGAGTGGTGTCTCCTAGATTGGCTAGGTGTCACTTGGGAGCCTCCGACAAGATTGTGGAGTTGAACCAAGGAGTTTGTAAAGGCAAGGAGATCGCCTACTTCGTGAAGATCTTCCGCTAGTGAGGCAAGTCCTTCGTGGGCGACGGCCATGGTGGGATAGACAAGGTTGCTTCTTCGTGGACCCTTCTTGGGTGGAGCCCTTCGTGGACTCGCGCAGCCGTTACCCTTCGTGGGTTGAAGTCTCCATCAACGTGGATGTACGATAGCACCACCTATCGGAACCACGCCAAAAACATCCGAGTCTCCAATTGCGTTTGAATCCTCCAAACCCTTCCCTTTACTTTCTTGCAAGTTGCATGCTTTACTTTCCGCTGCTCATATACTCTTTGCATGCTTGCTTGATATGTATTGTGATTGTTGAAATTGTGCCTAAACTCCACTTAAACTTAAAGAAACTTAAAAACTGCAACTTTGGTACTTAGTGTCTAATCACCCCCCCTCTAGACACCTCTTCTCAAGGTCCTACAACCGGCCTCAGCGTCGCCGTGGTCGTGTAGAGGACGTTGGTGGCTCGTCCCGCCGCAGCGCTCCAGTGAAGCTGGAGAGGAGCACAGCCTGAAGCTGGGGGCCGGCGAACTTGGACTCAAGGCCGGTGGCCCCAGATCTCCTGTGGGAGAACTGGTGGAGCGCCGGGCTACCTTGAGGCGCTGCTGGAGGGTGCAGCGCTGGTGCCAAGCCTGCACGCCTTCGGGCCCTCTTTGTTTAGCTTTTCCTTTCTCCTGCAAATCGAAAAAAGAAGAATGTACCCTGTGAGGGTGTGTAATGAACTACTACTGTTATGCCTTTTTATGTTATGGTTGTCGTCCTTGATGCTGTGTTGCAGTATTTTTAATTTGAGTGGGTCAAGGTAGGAAGGCTTAGCTTGATATGTGTAACGCCCCGGATTCGATGCGCCAGGTGTCCTTCAGTTATTCGCCGTCATTGCCATGTCATGTGTTTGCGTGTTGCACTTTGCCATGTCATCATCTGCATTTCATATCATGTCATCATGTGCATCTCATTTTGCATACGTGTTCGTCTCATGCATCCGAGCGTTTTCCCCGTTGTCCGTTTTGCAATCCGGCACTCCTATGTTCCCCGGTGTCCCCCTCTTGTCTCCTTTCGTGTGCGGGTGTTAAACTTTCTCGGAATGGCCCGAGGTTTGCCAAGCGGCCTTGGTATAGCACCGGTAGACCGCCTGTCAAGTTTCGTGCCATTTGGAAGTCGTTTGATACTCCAACGGTTAACCGGGTAACCGCAAAGCCCTCTTTTGTTGCAGCCCAACACCCCTTCCAAAGTGGCCCAAAGCCCAGCAAACTCCCCGCCATGCTCTCGGTCGTTCGATCACGATCGTGTGGGCGAAAACCGCACCTCATTTGGGCACTCCTAGCTCCCTCTACCTATAAATATAGCCCCTCCCTCGAAATTATCGGTCTAAACCCTAGCTTCTTCCTCCTCCCGCCGACGGACACGTCCGCCCGCCGACGGACATGTCCGCCCCGCCGCCGCAGCCAACCCGAGCTCGCAACGTCGCCCCGCAGCCGACTCCACCGCGCCGGCCCGCCGGGCCCATCGCGGACCCGCGGGGCCCGTCCGCCGCCGCCCGCTGGCCCGCGCGCCTCCCGCGCCCCGCGCCCGTCGCCGGCCGCCGCCGCAGGTGCCGCCCTGTGCCGGCGTCGCCCTCCACCGCCCCTCGCCGCCCT